>NC_134355.1:197329074-197669074 GCF_048569485.1 Anomaloglossus baeobatrachus | reverse complement strand
CCCTGAGCTGCGGATTCCAATCCCCAGCTGCCTAGTTATATAATATATATAACTAATAATGAGTTAATGCTAGCTTTGTTTTTACTAGCTAGTATTAAGTCTGAGATTCTTAATGTCAGGCAAGTTTGACCCGGCCATTTAGAATCTCCAATAAAGGGTTAAAAAAAAAAGACACCACACAGGGAAAAAATATTTTAATAGAAATAAATACACAGACACACTTAGAGACTCCATGTTCATTACTCCCTCGCATCCCTCCACAATCCATGGTCTTCTGTCTTCTTTCTCCTTCAACCCATGCAGCTCTGCTACATCAGACAGCGCTGCATGGGAGGAAGATGCTGCTGCTTCCCGAGCAGTCTATATCACTCAGTGAGTAGCAGAGGTTGCAGGCTGTAAGCGGTGATGTCACCGCTGACAGGCGCGTTGCTATAGCAACGGTGATCTCCATTATTGACCGGCTGTGGCAGGCAGTGAATAACGGAACGGGGAAGCAGAACGCGGAAAATGTGCCAGAGCATCTCGCCGGTACACGGAGATACACAAACGATCACTGTGTACCGGAGAGATGCACTGACAGGACATAGCATGATGTCTAGCCATGTGACCAGTTTGTAGCCAATGAGATAATAGACACGTGACTGGTCACATGCTATTTTGATGTCACAATAGGTCCTATCATCAGTGCTGGTTACCGGGAGGACGCAGTGATTATCGGAAGGAAAAGCGGCGGGAGACAGAGTGCAGGACGCATCGCGGGGACCTGTAAGTGTTATGGCAATGTTTATCAACTGTATGTGTACATTTATAATGTGTTTTTATGTGTTTGTGTTTGCCTCCCATTGTTTTCAATGGGGTTCGTGAGGTTCGTCGAACGGTTTGTCGAGCCGAACTCGAACGCAGGCCTCTGTTCACCGAACCAAACCAAACTCGAGCCTTTAGAGGCTTGCTCATCTCTAGTCATGACTTTCCATAGCTTGCACTTCTCTTTTTTTATGTGTTCAGTATGTTTTCCTTGTGTCATTTCTCATTATTACACATCACAAATTTAAGCAGGGGCACTTTTGCTCTTCATTACGGTGTGGCCTTTATTAATTGGTGTTCACAGGTACATGTGGTATATTTCGCTATCATCTATGCACTTAAATCTGTCATATGGAACCAAGGACACTTTTGCTCTTCATTACAGTGTGGCCGTTATTAATTGGTGTTCACAGGTACCTATGGTATATTTTTTCTATCATCTATGCACCTTAATCTGTCATATGGGCTATCTGCAATACCCTGTTAATGTGAATTATATGCAGTGGTGTATTATTTTTTAGTCAGTGGTTTATTTATCCCAGTTTGCTCCTTGTACTTTCATGGACCATTCGTGTCTTTTACCCTGCCACAGCACTTTAATAAAATTATTTTGAGCATCATTACTCCATTTCTCTTGTCCATTGCATATGTGCTTGGAGTATGCTTCTCACCCTCCTTTCTGTACATTTGTGAAGGTGGGGTTTGTGTATTTAATCCATATGTATATTGTTATTTATCACTTAATTTATGTACATCTATGGTTTCATTTCTTAGCCTGTGTGGATTGAATGTGTTGTTACCGACATCTGGTGAGAAATTCATGTCAAAAAGACCTTTAGAATTATAGTTACTTGGTGACATGTCCAACACTAAATTCACCCACTCTTTATACATACATATACAGTCACTGGCCAAAGTTCTGTCTCTTATCCTGTTATGTTAATAAAAGCTTATAACCTGACTTTAAATTCATCCATTGGTTTTATAAATTACTCTTTTGAAATCTGAAACCCTCCCAAATTTGATTTAGGTTATGAAAATAAAGTTGCTGCAAAGCTGAAATATTGATCATTTACTGAACACAGAGAATGTCAGATTTTGGCAAGACAAAAGTTTTGTCGCCCACAAAAAGTAATGTGAAATTCAAACAAATAATTAACTTCTAATACAAAGATATGTTGCATAGCATTGGTGAATGAAGTTGTGGTGCTATTAAAGCCATATTTAATATATTGTGTGACTCCCATGAGCTTGAAGGACTGCATCCATGCGGTTCAACAATGATTCATACAATTTATTGTTGAAGTCATCAAGAATAGCAAAGAATGCAGTCTTTCATGCCTCCCAGAGTTCATCTAGATTCTTTGGTTTTGTCTTCCAAGCTTCCTCTTTCATCCTACCCCAAACATGCTCAATGATGTTCATGTCTGGTGTTTGGGCTGGCCAGTCCTTGAGCACCTTGATGTTCTTTGCCAGGAGGAACTTTGTTGTAGAGATGGATGTATGAGATGGAGCACCATCCTCCTGCAGAATTTGACTCCGTTTATGATTGGGAAACTAAGAGGTAGCTAATACTTTTTGATATTTTAGGCTATTGATATTGCCTTCCACCTTGCAAATGTTTTGCACACCCCCCATACTGAATGTAACCCCAGACCATGATCTTTCCACCACCAAACTTAACTGTTTTCTGGATCCATATGGGCTCCAGTAGGTTTCCTGCAGTATTTGCGGCGGCTGGTGGTGTAATTCAACTGAAGATTCATCAGAGGAATCTACTTTCTGCCACTTTTCCAGCATCCATCTGTTTAGCAGGCTGTGGGACTTGGCAAATGCCACGGTTTTTTTAATTGCCTTTTGTTTAATGCTGTCTTCTGGGCACTGATTCGACCATGGAGGCAATTTTGAGACAGAATCCTACAAACTGTTCTAGTTGACACAGGGACTTGAGGTGACCAGGCCTGTTGGAGCTCTGCTGCAGTGGAAGAGGGGCTGGCTTTTGATTTTCTAACAAACAAATGTTCCTCCTGAGCAGTTGTCTTGCAGGGTCTGCTGGACCTGGACTTGTCAAAAACATCTCCAGTCTCTTCAAATCTTTTTTTAATTCTTTGTACTTGACGCCGAGACACATTAAAGGTGCCAGCCACCTCTACAGTGGATCTGGTCTTCAGCCTCTTGATAACCAAGGCTTTGGTCACAGGGTGGATTTTTGGCCTGTTGTCAGAGGTCAAGAACTAGATATGTTTAGCTTAGAAAAAAGACAAGAAATCTGTGGAGAGAAAAGCGCATATAGGGTCTTACCCCAGTATATAAGGGGTGGGAGGAGGGTGAAACTACTCACCAGATGTCGTTGTGAG
This sequence comes from Anomaloglossus baeobatrachus, assembly GCF_048569485.1. Classification (NCBI taxonomy): domain Eukaryota; kingdom Metazoa; phylum Chordata; class Amphibia; order Anura; family Aromobatidae; genus Anomaloglossus; species Anomaloglossus baeobatrachus. The sequence continues at coordinate 197,665,913 of NC_134355.1, read as the reverse complement.
AGTCACAACAACTATATTCGCATGTAGAATCTGATCCAAGGCTGCAGCCACCCAAATGGCAGAAAACTGAGAGCAAAAGAGAAGGGTGTTTGATACTGCGCCAAAGGATCACAGGAACAGATGTTAGGATTAATGCATCTTTATTTCATCCAGGTCTACGCGTTTCTGGAGCCACTGCCCCCTTCCTCAGGACCGTCAGGAAAGACAAAACATCAAATCTCTGATTTGATGTTTTGTCTTTCCTGACGGTCCTGAGGAAGGGGGCAGTGGCTCCAGAAACGCGTAGACCTGGATGAAATAAAGATGCATTAATCCTAACATCTGTTCCTGTGATCCTTTGGCGCAGTATCAAACACCCTTCTCTTTTGCTCTCTGTTTAGCTTAGAAAAAAGACATCTCAGAGGAGATTTCATTTATTTGTATAAATACATGTGTGGTCAATATAAAGGACTGGCACATGACTTATTTCTTCCAAAGACAATACTAAGGACCAGGGGGGCATACACTGCGAGTGGAAAAAAAAAGCGATTCCGGCAGGAAACAGGAAAGGGTTCTTTACAGTTAGGGCATTCCACAGTCTGACTGCTCTATCACAAAAGGTAGTAATGTCAGATACTATAACAGCTTTTAAAAAAGGCTGGATGATTTCCTCAATACACACAACATTGCCTTGCAAAAGTATACGGCTTCCTTGAATTTTTCAACCTTTTCCCACATTTCAGGCTTCAAACATAAAGATTAAAAGTTTAAATTTATGGTGAAGAATCAACAACAAATGGGACACAATTGTGAAGTTGAATGAAATGTATTGCTTATTTTAAACTTTTGTAAAAAATAAATAACTGAAAATTGGGGCGTAGCCATATTATTCGTCCCCTTTACTTTTAGTACAGCAAACTCACTCCAGAAGTTCATTGAGGATCTCTGAATGATCCAATGTTGTCCTAAATGACTGATGATGATAAATATAATCCACCTGTGTGTAATCAAGTCTCCATATAAATGCACCCTGCTCTGTGATAGTCTCAGTATTCTGTATTCACGACTGGCCGATCTTTCGCTTTCCATTTTTTTCCCGCCATTCTTCTTCTGAGAGACGTAACTTTTTTATTTTTCATTCAATATGGTCATGTGCGGGCTCATTTTTTGCGGAACAAGCTGTACTTTTAAATGAAGCCATAAGTTTTACTATATAGTGTAATGGAAAACTGCAAACAAATTCCAAATGCAGAAAAATTGCGAAAAAAGTGCAATAGCACTATTGTTTTTGAGATATTTTATTCACTGTGTTCACTATATGGTAAAACTGATGTGTGGGTGTGATTCCTCAGGTCAGTGTGAGTTCTTAGAAACCAAACACGTATAGGTTTACTTTTATATAAGGGGTTAAAAAAAACCGGAAGTTTGTTCGAAAAAAGTGGAGCATGTTTTACGCCATATTCGTGACCCATAGTGTTCTCATTTTTCAGGATCTATGACTCGTTGATGGCTTATTTTTTGCGTCTCGAGCTGACGTTTTTACCTGTACCATTTTTGCGCCGATGCTACGTTTTGATCGCCTGTTATTAGATTTTGCGCAAAAGTTGTGGCGACAAAAAAACGTAAATTTGGCATTTGGAATTTATTTGCTGCTACGCCGTTTACTGATCAGATTAATTGATTTTATATTTTGATCGGGTGTTTCTGAATGCGGCGATACCAAATTTGTGTATATTTTTTATTTTTTTAACCCTTTAATTTTCAATGGGGCAAAAGGGGGGTGATTTGAACATTTAGGTTTTTTTTATTTTTTAAAACCTTTTTTTTTTTTAATTTTACTAGTCCCCTTAGGGGCCTATAGCGATCAGCAATCCGATCGCTCTGCCTTATCTGCTGATCACAGCTACACATCTGTAAACAGCAGATACGCTCACTTTCTGCTTCACTTGGCTCCGGGCCGAGTGAAACCGAAAGAATTTCACGTGTAGTACAGGAGTCATCACTAGAGTTGAGCGCGGTTCGCGGTTCTCCAGTTCGCGGTTCGAGTGATTTTGGGGGCTGTTCTACATCGAACTAGAACTCGATCTTTTTGCTAAAGCTCGATAGTTCTAGTTACGTTCGAGAACGGTTCTAGCAGCAAAAAGCCAAGCTAATTACTAGCTGGCTTTCCGCTGTAATAGTGTAAGTCACTCTGTGACTCACACTATTATGAAATTTCAGCGTATAGTGTGCGGGAACAGCGCATTCAGATCACTGCTGCTAGGATAATGGCTGGGATCGCCATTTTTTTTTTTTTTATTCCTTTTTTCCTTGTCTTCCTTCCCTAAGCACGCGCATGTAGTGGGGCGGGCCAGCATGTCAGCCAATCCCAGACACACACAGCTAAGTGGACTTTTAGCCAGAGAAGCAACGGCATGTGTGATAGGATGTCCATGTCACATGTCCCTGCATTATAAATACGGGCATCTGCCCGTCTGGACGCCATTATCTGCCTTCTGCGTCTGGGTGTCAGTCACCGCTGGCGTAGCTCCTGTCTCCGATACTGCTGTGTACGCACTATACACAGCGCTATACAGAATAGGGATAGCAGTTTCTTTCAGCTCTTGTAAGGGCTAATTACAGCAGGCTCAGAGCCATAGGTGACAGTCAGGTCCGTGGAAACAGATTTTAACAGCTACACAAGATAACAGCGTCTGTGTAGCTAAGGTCAGGGATTTCCTCGCTGCATTTCCCCATTAGGAGGAATAGAAAGTGAGGCTTCCTTTCCTCTACCCAGACCCACAACCCTACCACTGTACCCTCCTGCCCTTTGCACACTCAAGCTCATTGTTACTAAGCCATTATACTAGCAAACACTGAGTAAACTTAGTGGCATCCTAAAAGTGGCTGTTGGAATTCCATTAGTGTCCCACTAGGGCAAAGCTATTTGCAGAACCTCTGCATTGCACACTCAAACTCATTGTTACTAAGCCATTATACTAGCAAACTATGCTGCCAGTTTAAGGGCCGTAGTTGCATTGTCAGGGATAATTATTGTTGTTTATTCTGCTGTTAATAAAGCTAGACCACCGCTGCAAACTCCACCACTTCTCAATTTTTACTACCACATTTTAAGTGCACAATCTTGTCACAATCAAAATGAGTGGCAAAATGACAGATGCTGGTGGAAAGGGGAAGAGGCGTGTTGGAAAAGGAAAAAATGGGTTTGTCCGTGGGGAAGGTGGCAAAGCTCCATTAACATCTGCTGAAGATAGACCATCTTCCTACTACTTACCGTGGACAATCCGATGTGCTCCCTTTTTTACAGACACGAACAACTGGAACAAAGGTAGATGATGGCCAAAAAAGGAAAATGCTTGAATGGATCTCAAGTGGTCCAACAAGTGCCCTCTCCGCCACCTCAACTACCGCATCCAAAAAACACCAGTCCTCTGAGTTGGTAGCCCAATCACACTTGCTTTCCTCCCAGCTCTGAAGTCTCCATCCGCCCTGCACAGTATAGTGGAACTGAGCTGGCTGAGTCTGCAGAGCTATTCAGTCACACTATAGCCTGGGAATCAGAGGTCTGCTCCCAAGCTACAGTGAGTACAGACCAGGAAATGGTCTGCAGTGATGTCCAGAACCTTTGTGACTTCTGATTCAGGCCGTGAGGACCACGTTTCTGAGCATAATGTTGAACCCTTTTTCACAAACTGTAACACCTGTTGTTATAGACAATGAGGAACATACTGATGACGATGAGACGCAGAGATACCAGATGGGATGACAACTTTAAAGGGAACCTGTCAGCAGAAATTTCACCCAAAAACCTAAAAGATTCCCCCTCTGCAGCTCCTGGGCTGCATTCTAGAAGGTCCCTGTTATTATTTTGCCCCATGTGAGACCAAAATAAAGACTTTATAAAGTGGTATCTTTTTGTATCAGATTACTGTAAATGTGACACGGGGGCGGGCTCTCTCGCCATCCGTTATCTGCCCCCTGGTCCTGTATGCAGCCCCATCGCTCCTTTCCATAGCTGATGCACCGCCCACTGCATCCAGCCATCCCCGCGCATGCCCAGTGCCAGTCTCACGGGACTGAGCAGTGTGACCGCTGTGACGTGTGCGCAGGCAAGTGATTATGGGCGGGGCTGTGATTGTTATCAGCAAGTACCCGCCCATAATCTCGTGAGCGCGCAAACCTCACCAGCGGTCACACTGTGCTCAGGGTAGTGCTAGACTGTATGGGCTGCTTCCAGGGATGACGTCCCTTTTGTCACATGATAGGGGCGTGTTCAAAATACTATCAGTGTGACCGCTGGTGAGGTTTGCGCGCTCACGAGATTATGGGCGGGTACTTGCTGATAACAATCACAGCCCCGACCATAATAACTTGCCTGCGCACAACGTCACCAGCGGTCACACTGCTCAGTCCCGTGAGACTGGCACTGGGCATGCGCGGGATGGCTGAGCAGGTGTGCTACACCAGCATGTCGCACACAACATCACCGCTTCCTTGAGAAACTCTGTGTGTCAACGGGTGCATTTCACCACCGATACTTGGACCCGTAAGCATGGACAGGGACGTTACATGTCGCTTGACTGGGCAATGGGTAACTATGGTGATAGATGGTAAAGGGTCTTGCTGCACAAGTCTTGCCATCCCCACGACTTGTGTGTCAATCCTCTGTCTGTCCAAGTTTCGCCACTGCTTCTGCCTCCTCCACCTCGTCTGGGTCCTCCACCTCCGCCCCAAGCCTGCCTGGTAAGGCCACCAGCGTTCTAACTGCGCACAAGGAATCACGCACCCCTCATTACTATGCTGGCAGCAGAGCGCAACGGCATCAGGTGGTCTTTAGCTTGAAATGTCTTGGAAATAAGAGTCACACAGCGGCTGAGTTGTGGGCAGCTCTGGAGACTGAGTTTAATAAATGGTTGTCTCCACTCCACACCGTATCTGGTGCTGGTAACAGCAATTTTATTGAATCTTTTCATAATTTTTTAGACCCTCCTTTGCAAGGCCACCAGAGACAACAAGTCTGACACAGTCAACGGCTGGAGAGGATAATACAGGAGTTTCTCCAAATGAACATCGATGCCATTACTTTGCAAATGGAGCCTTGCTCATTTTGGCTTCAAATCTTGAAAAATGGCCAGAGCTCTCCACTTCGCCTTGGAGATTTTGTCGTGTCCAGCTGCCAGCGTTGTCTCTGAACATGTCTTCAGTGCTGCTGGGAAGCTCACGCGTCTGTCCAGTGACAATGTGGACAGACTAACGTTCATCAAAATGAACAAGTCATGGATCCACAAGGAATTTACTACCCCTGTGTCATCCTGGGGAGAGTAAATGCTTGTGGATTTGGAATGTGCTTGATGCAAATGTACCTGTGAAGTGTACAACTGGGGCACAACTGCTGCTACTGAAGGGGTGGGTGTCTGTGTGGCCCAATTTTTGGAAAAAAGGGAGACTCCGCTTGGAGTAACCCTTGCTTGCTGTGTTTTTTAAAATGATCCAAGATGAACAGATCTGGGATCAGCAAAGACTTTGTTACCTACCCCGGTGCCATCCTGGGGACGGTGAAGGATGGCGTATTTTTGAATGTGCTTGATGCAAATCTACCTGTGAAGTGTACAACTAGGGCACAAGTGCTGCCACTGATGGGGTGTCTGTGTGGCCCAATTTTTGGAAAAAAGGGAGACTCCGCTTGGAGTAACCCTTGCTTGCTGTGTTTTTTAAAAGGAGCCAAGATGAACAAGTCATGGTTCAGCAAAGACTTTGCTACCTACCCCAGGGTCATCCTGGGGAAGGTTAAGGATGGTGTATTTTTGAATGTGCTTGATGCAAATCTAGCTGTGAAGTGTACAACTGGGGCACAAGTGCTGCCACTGAAGGGGTGGGTGTGTGTGTGGCCCAATTTTTGGAAAAAAGGGAGACTCCGCTTGGAGTCACCTTGCGGTGTTTTACATGATTTTAGAAGGGCGTGCCATGCCTATATCTGTGTCTCCTCCTCTTTTTCCTTGTCCAGCTCTTTTGTTTTCGCATGAGTATATGTCCTTGTCACTTTCCCATGTGTTTGTGTTGTGTTGTGAGTTGTTTGTCACCTTTTGGACACCTTTGAGGGTGTTTTCTAGGTGTTTTTATGTGTTTGTGATTGCCTCCTATTGTTTCCTATGCGGTTCGAGCGGTTCGCCGAACCGAACTCGAACGGGACCTCCGTTCGGCGAACCGAACTCGAGCCGAACCACGGCCAGTTCGCTCATCTCTAGTCATCCCATGACCCTGTGCTACCATGACAACCACCGGAAGTCACGTGATCACATCACGTGACTTCCGGTATCGGCCGGTAAGTAAAAATTTACCGCCGATGCCGTTATAATGGCGCTGTCACGTATTGACAGCGCCATTTAAGGGTCTAAACGGCACCAGCAGATAACGATTCTGCTCGTGCCTAGCAGGCACAAATCTCAGCTGTGAAAATCAGCTGAGATGTGTGCCGATTGCGGCATGATGCCGGCAGCAGACGGCGGGCAGTAACATTATGACCGCTAGGACGTAATATTACTGCCCGCGGTCGTTAAGAGGTTAAGGCACAGAGACCATCATAAAGACCTAGGAACACAACAGGAAGGTCTGTGATACTGTTGTGAAGAAGTTTAAAGCCGGATTTCATTACAAAAATACCACTGCAAATCTACCAAGACCAGGCCGTCCCTCAAAAATTTAATGTCAAACAAGGAGAAGACTGATCAGAGATGCAGCCAAGAGGCCCATGATCACTCTGGATGAACTGCAGAGATCTACAGCTGAGGTGGGAGAGTCTGTCTATAGGACAGCAATCAGTCATATACTGCACAAATCTTGCCTTTATGGAAGAGTGGCAAGAAGAAAGCCATTTCTCAAAGATATCCATAAAAAGTGTCGTTTAAAGTTTGCCACAAGCCACCTGGGAGACACACCAAACATGTGGAAGAAGGTGCTCTGGTCAGATGAAACCAAAATCGAACTTTTTGGGCACAATGCCAAACGATATGTTTGACATAAAAACAATACAGCTCATCACCCTGAACACATCATCCCCACTGTCAAACATGGTGGTGGCAGCATCATGAATTGGACCTGCTTTTCTTCAGCAGGGACAGGGAAGATGGTTAAAATTGATGGGAAGATGGATGGAACAAAATACAGTCCCATTCTTGAAGAAAACCTGTTGGAGTCTGCAAAAGAACTGAGAATGGGATGAAGATTTTTCTTCCAACAATACAATGATCCAAAACATAAAGCAAAATCTACAATGGAATGGTTCACAAATAAACGTATCCAGGTGTTAGAATGGCCAAGTCAAAGTCCAGACCTGAATCCAATCGAGAATCTGTGGAAAGAGCTGAATACTGCTGTTCACAAATGCTCTCCATCCAACCTCACTCAGCCGAGCTGTTTCCAAATGAAGAATGGGCAAGAATTTCAGTCTCTCAGGCCTCCGACACACATCTGTGAAAAACACGCACGTGTGTTACGTTACGTTTTTCGGGTCCGTTTTCCGTTTTTAAGTCCGTTTTTATGGTACGTGTGGCATCCGTGTGTATTGCGTATGCTAGCCGTGTGTGCGCGTTGAGTTTCCGTGTGTGCGTGAGATACGTAAGTGACATGTCCGTTGTTGCCCGTGTGAAATGTTCCGTGTGTGATGCACGATGACGTTGATACATGTTGGCTTACAGCAGACAGCGACGCGCGATGAGAATGAACTCGGGTGAACTTCACCCGACTTCATTGTAATATCGCGGCTCTGTCTGTGTCGTGTACTGATTAGCGGTCACCCGTGAAGGACTCACCGGTGACCGCTAATCCCCTGAGTGACTGAAGTGAGCAGTGCGATTAGCGCTGCCGTCACTCAGGTTACCCGCGGCTAGCTGGATCCTCCACCCGTGACCGCAACTCACCTGTGACTTCATCGCTGTCAATCGGGAGACTTGCTGTCCCGGAGGATCCAGCGGTGGCCGCGAGTAACCTGAGTGACATCGCGCTTCTCACCTCAGTTGCTGTGTGGAGCTGAAAGGAGCGGCTGTGTTATTCTGCAGCTCTTGTCACCTTCATGTTGCAGAGCTGGAAGCGACGCGGGACCTCCATGGATTACGCTGGACATGGATGGCTTTTTCGGGCTTAATAAAGTGGTTAATGAGGGTATTTGTTAAGGCCGCTTTACACACTGCGATATTGGTACCAATATCACCATCGTACGTACCCGCCCCCATCACACTACTTACCTTCCCTGCGACGTCGCTGTGACCGGCGAACCGCCTCCTTTCTAAGGTAGCGGTTCGTTCAGCGTCACACGTCATAGCAACGTCACTGAACCGCCGCCCAATAGAAGCGGAGGGGGCAGAGATGAGCGGGACGAACATCCCGCCCACCTCCTTCCTTCCGCTTTGTGGCCGGAAGGCAGGTAAGGAGAGCTTCCTCATTCCTGCGGTGTCACACGGAGCGATGTGTGCTGCTGCAGGAACGAGGAACAACTTCGTTACTGCTGCAGTAACGATATTTGAGAATGTACCCCCATGTCACCGATGAGCGATTTTGAACGTTTTTGCGACGATGCAAAATCGCTCATAGGTGTCACATGCAACGGGATTGCTAAAGCGACCGGATGTGCGTCACAAATTCCGTGACCCCAATGAGATCACTTGAGCGATGTCGTAGCTTGTAAAGCCTGCTTTAGTGTTTATTATTCAAAATAAAGGATTTCTTCGGGTGTATGTGTTTATTTACTGTAACTTACATATTAATCATGGATGGAGACGCCTGACATGATTAATCTTGGACTTAGTGGCAGCTATGGGCTGCTGCCATTAACTCCTTATTACCCCGATTGCCACGCACCAGGGAAAATTGGGAAGAGCCGGGTAGAGTCCCAGAACTGTCGCACCTAATGGATGCGGCTATTCTGGGCGGCTGCTGGCTGATATTGTTAGGCTGGGTGGCTCCCCATAATGTGGGGCTCCCCATCCTGAGAATACCAGCCTTCAGCCATTTGACTTTACCCTGGCTGGTATCTAAATGAGGGGAACCGCACGTGTTTTTTTTTTTTTTAAAATTAATTATTTATTTTTTACTGCTCGATATTGACATGCCCAACGGCGGCTGTGATTGGTTGCTGTGAGACAACTGTCACTCAGCGTGGGGTTGTGTCTCACTGCAACCAATCATAGGCGCCGGTGGGTGGGGAAAGCAGGGAATACGAGATTGATTAATGAGCGGCCGACTTTTTCAAAATAGTAAAAGCCGCTGGAGTTTTCTTTAAAAGCTGTGCAGCGCCGGTGATCGGGGAACGGTGAGTATGAGAGAGGGGGGAGACTGACCGACCAGACTGAGAGAGGGACAGACAAGACAGAGAGACCGACAGACAGACTGAGGGAGATTGACCAACACCAACATACAAAGAAAAAGAAAGAATGACCAACATCGCTAGAAAAAGCACAAAACGTACACTGAGCATACGGAGATGCATCCGTGTCACGTACGTGTGTTCACGGACCCATAGACATCCATTGGGTCCGGGTGTGCATGTTCCATGCAGAAAATGGACATGTTTCTGTGCAAAACGGGTACACATAGGTATCACGGACACACGGACGTATGGAATAATGCACATGTGACCTCAAACATAGCATAATATTGGTGCACGTTTGTCCGTGTCTCCGGTATATACGGAAACGGACCACACACGCACGTGTTTCACGGATATGTGTTTGAGGCCCCAATGTATAAAACTAATAGACTCATACCCCAAGCGACTTGCAGCTGTAATCACAGCAAAAATTGGCGCTACAAAATATTAACTTAAAGGGGACGAATAATATTGCACACCCCAATTTTCAGTATTTTATTTTTTACAAAAGTTCAAAATAAGCAATAAATTTCATCCAACCTCACAATTGTGTCCCACCTGTTGATTCTTCACCATAAAATTTATAATTTTTATTTTTATGTTTGAAGTCTCAAATGTGGGAAAAGGTTGAAAAATTCAAGGCACTGTATATATCACACACACACACACACACACACACACACACACACACACACACACCGTATTTTTCGATTTATAAGATGCACTGCATCATAAGACGCACCCCAAATTCAGAGCAAAAAAAAGGGGGGTCCGTTTTATAATACAGTGGTGCCAGAAGGCAGGGGCAGTGGGTGCCCCAGAAACTGTTGGCTTTGCTGAAGCAGCTGTGCTGGGGCTGCAGCGGCAGCTGGGGCAGCTGTGCTGGTGCTGAGGTAGCTGAGCTGGGGCAGCTGTGCTGGGGCTTGGGCTGCAGTAGCGGTTGCGTGTGGTGAAGGATTAAAAAAAAAATGGCGCCCGTAGTCAGCACAGATTGAACTCCCAGCTCAATGGCAAGCTGAGATCTCATATGCGCACGCGCCTCCTCCAGACGCCATTTCCCTTAAGTCCGCTGCTCGGAAATAAATGGGCCAGAGACGGGGCGTGTGCAGATGAGATCTTGAGCCGAGAGCTCCATCTGTGCACTCGCCACTATTTGAATTCCTCACCGCCCACCCAGCCCAGCTGCCACAGCCCCAGCACCCGCAGCCCCCGCATAGCCACCACAGACCCCACATACCTGCCCCAGCACCAGCTGCCGTAGACCTTGTACAGCTGCCACAGTACCTGCACAGCCGCCGCAGCACCAGCCCAGCTACCGCAGCATTCCCCTGGCCTCCTGTGGTGCCTCTCCTCCACCCCAGGTAAGCTATATACAGATTATAGGACGCAACCCTCCCTTTCCTCCCAAATTTTTGGGAGAAATAGTGTCTTATAATCCGAAAAATACGGTATATACCACAGACATGGTGGACAGTGTTGGCACCCTTGAAATTGTTCCAGAAAATGAAGTCCAGAAAATGATTGCCATTATACAAGATTTGTTATGCGTTATGCCTACGTTTATTTCCTTTTTGTGCATATTAGAAGAACACCCACAAAAAAAAAACCAAAAAAAAAACAAACCGAGAAAGAAACACTAATTGCACACAGATCCACTTTAAACTGCAAAAATCAGCCGGTCAAAATTGTTGGCATCCTCAATTTAATACTTTGTTGCACACCCTTTAAAATAAATAACTGCAATCGCTTCCAATAACCATCAACAAGCTTCTTACACCACTCAACTAGAATTTTGGACCACTCTTCTTTACAATCTGCTCCAGGTCTCTCATATTTGAAGGGTGCCTTCTCCCAACATCAATTTTAAGATCTGTCCACAGGTGTTTAATGGGAGTAAGATCCAGACTCATTGCTGGCAACTTCAGAACTCTCCAGTGCTTTGTTTTCATACATTGCTAAATGCTTTTTCAATTATGTTTAGGGTCAATGTCCTGCTTGAAAACCCATCACCTAGGACGCAAACCCTGCTTTCTGATATTGGGCACTGCATTGCAATCCTTTGGTAATCTTCAGATTTCATGATGTCTTGTACACAGTGAAGCCACCCAGTACCAGAGACATCAAAACAACCCCAAAACATCTTTGAACCTCCACCATATTTAACTGTAGGCAGAAAATTGCGACTTAGCAGCAACGTCATCGTCGCTGTCGTTGTGTGTGACATGACCATTACCAACATAATTTTTAGGACGTTCACAGGTGCACACATAAACAATGCAAAGTACTTACCAAATCGTTGATTGTTGACACGCTGTCCATTTCCCAAATGTCATTGCTCATTTAGGACGCAGGTTGTTCGTCGTTCCTGAGGCAGCACACATCGCTACGTGTGACACCCCAGGAATCACGAACAACACCGTACCTGCGTCCTCCGGCAATGAGGTGAGCATGACTTTCATGTGGCTGCTCTCCGCCTCTCCGCTTCTGTTGGACGCCTGCCGTGTGACGTCGCTGTGATGCCGCATCAACCTCCCCCTTAGAAAAGAGGCTGTTCGCCGCCCACAGCAACGTCGCTAGGAAGGTAAGTATGTGTAATGGGTACTAGCTATAATGTGCGCCATGGGCAGCGATTTGCCCTTGACGCACAAACGATGGGGGCGGGAGCTTTCACGAGCGACATCGCTAGCAATGTCGCTGCGTGTAAAGCCCCCTTTAACCATGAAATTGTTGACATTTTTCAACAATTTTGGTTCTCAAGTCCTCATACAGTTATCTTTTCCTCTTTCTGTTCCTGTTTAGTGTGTCACACGCAGACACAGAATGCAGAGATTGAATCAACTTCTCCCCTTTTTTATCTGGTTTCAGGTGTGATTTTCCTATTGTCCACAACTGTTACATGCCACTGGTGAGTTTGAACGAGCATCACAAGCTTGTAACAAAGTTGTTTATTCACAATTTTGCCCAGCCCATTATTGTGTTTTTTGTGAAATTATGTCCAACTTGCCTTTTTTTCTGTCCTTTTTTTTTTTTGTGTGTGTGTTGTTCTAATACACACGAAGGAAATAAACATGTGCATATCAAAACGTGTAATTGCAATAATTTTCTAGGAGAAATAATTTATTTTCTGGAACAATTTTAAGGGTGCCAACTCTTTTGGCCACGACTGTATATGCATACAGTATATATGTGTGTGTACACACATTTATCTATACATATATTTCACACTAGATATACACTACATGATATGAAACATTTATGTAACAGTTGATCAATTTACAAGGCATTTTTGAAAATAACAATATTTATTACTTAATTAATATGCTTTCTCAACCACAGTTAGATTTGTCTTTATGGCAACTGAATGTAAAATCAGACATGCTTATACTTCTCTACTTTACTCTAAATAAAGTGTGACTGTAAAATTCTACTTCATTAAGAATGAGTGATTGTAAAACTAATCCTGTTGAATGCATTGCTTTCTTGTATATTTTTCCTTTGGTAATTTTTATGATGCAAGATAAATGATTATACATTTCTACAAATGCAGAAACACAGAGATGGACAGACGTTTCCCTTTTTCTCTGCTCATTACAACTTAGCTCTACACTTCTGTCTTTCCCATTTAATGGAAAATTCAGAAGTAGCAATAAATGTTCTGCTCTTAGTCATCTACCATATATCACTAAAGTGAGTACACCCTCACATTTTTATAAATATTTTATTATAGCTTTTCATGGGACAACCCTGAAGATATGACCCTTTGATACAATGTAAAGTAGTCAGTGTACAGCTTGTATAACAGTGTAAATTTGGTGTGTCTTGTAAACAACTCAACACACAGCTATTAATGTCAAAATCACTGGTAATAAAAGTGAGTACACCCCTAAGGGAAAATGGCCAAATTGTGCCCAAAGTGTCAACATTTTGTGTACCCACCATTATTTTCAAGTACTGCCTTAACTCTCCTGGGCATGGAGTTCACTAGAGCTTCACTGGAATCTTCCCCTCCTCCATGACGACATCACGGAGATGGTGGATGTTAGAGACCTTGTGCTCCTCCGCATTCCGTTTGTGGATGCCCCACAGATGCTCTATAGGGTTTAGGTCTAGAGACATGATTGACCAGTCCAACACCTTTAACCTCAGTTTCTTTACCAAGACAGGGTTCATCTTGGAGGTGTGTTTTGGGTTGTTATCATGTTGGATACTGCCCTGTGGCCCAGTTTTTGAAGGGACAGGATCATGCTCTGCATCAGTATGTCACAGTACATTAAAGTGCATTGCTGCATTCATGGTTCCCTCAATGAACTGTAGCTCCCCACAGCAAGCATCACTCATGCAGCCCTAAAACATGACACTCTCACCACCATGCTTGACTGTAGGCAAGAGACACTTGTCTTTGTAATACAATAAATATAGAGAAAATTGCACATCAGTCTCTCATTAATACATAGATATTTATTTTATATATATACAGTATATTTAACATGTCCTAATTCATCCACTTTTCAATGAATTCAAACACCACTTTGTATAGCAAACATGATTTCTGCTAGTATGGCTACAAAAGATGTAGAATAATTTATCTAGTTAAACCGCTTCTATTCTTTTACACTAGTATTTGTACTAGTGTAAAAGTGTCATACGCTTCAGCTTCTTGCCTCTGATAGGCTGGCGGCTGCCATTGGAATAGTTAGGCAGAGAGAGCTTGCTCAATGTTCATCTGAAATGAAGCACTGACAGCGGCCTCTGCACTAACTACACTTGTTACCGGGTCCATGTACCAACCAGGGCTATGGGGTACTCGGTCCCGGGCGGTGTACTACTGGGACGTATTACTGGGTGGCTGTTCCCCAGTTCAATGACCCTGGGGGTCGCTTTAAAAGGGGTTATGTACAGGGGAATTTTTAATAAAGTTTATGTCGTGATGCCACTTGCGGGTTGCGGTTATGGTGATGGAACCGCCGCTGCACATTCTCTTTACCGGGGCTGATGTTGACGGCTGCCTGGATGTTGGGCCCTCCGCAGGTAGGGCGGGGCCCCAGGGGGGGTAGGTGATGGAGTTAGGCGCAGAAAGAAGGTAGGCCACACAAGGGATTGCAGTGTAACTGGTTCTCTTTACTCACAGCAGTTGGATGGCTGGTACCCAGAGGAAGGCTGGTCCTCACTACTGGTCCCCTTAGTCCCAGTGCTGGTTTGGTGACCTGATGGCTTCTTTCCCCTGCACCTTTCTCAAGTTGGTGGGTCCTCGTGGCTTGGAGTGACTGGGGTTCCACTCCTGGTAGTCTCCCAGTCTCTGGTCCGTAAAGCGGGCAGTGTGAACCCTTTAGGGTCGGTGTTCCATTGTGTTCCCTGGTTCTCCCATTACTGCTGGTGGTCCCGGACTTTTAAGGTCAGTGAGGTCCTGGATGGTCCCCTCACTGTGCAGATTTTATCAGGTCTGCCTGGAGCGTTTGCCTAACCTAAGGCTCTGTATCCCGTCGGTGCTATGGTTCCGGGAGTACTGCTCCATACTCCTCCGGCAACCACACGCCTGGGTCCTCAGGTCAACATTACACTCTCCTGTGCGGTTATGTCCGTCTCCTCTCACTTCCACTTACTAACTGTCTGACCGTTCGTCCCATCCCAACTGGTTGTCATCTAGTGGACTGGATCAGCTCCACCCCTGGGTGGCCATCCATTGGGTCCAACTCTAGTCTGTCACCAGTCTGTGGATGGGGAAAAACTGGGATTAAAATGTGTTTTGCTGTTACCGGCACTGGTCTTCCAGGTCCCTGGGGTAGGCCCTGCATCTTTCACAGGATGCAGTACCTTGTAGTGCCCTGATGGCTTCAGGGGCGCTACATCCACATGCCTGAGGGTCCACATGCAGCCCGCAGGCAGCGTGTTTGAGACCCCTGGCCTAGAGCATCACACTAACTACCTCTGCCAGCCTCCCTTCCTCCTATACTAAATCAATATACAATCTTTTCTCCAGGTAAACAACACACAAGTACACAGTTCAATTGTAAAAGCAGGAAACATATGCCAGCACCTAATTTTGGCTAAACACATTTCCTTCATTCTGCTAAAAGGAGTATTAGCTGTTATTAGTTTCAAATAACTGCTATAAGTCATATACAGTATCTCAACCCACAAGATAATTAAGACATAGAGTAGGCATGATTAGAGCATCCGAGGCAGCTCTTGTCTGGCAGAAGAGGTGCCCTTATGGACTAGTCCTTCCTCAAATGCATATTGTGAGCAGCAGATTCAAGCTTCATTTCTATAAGATAGTAGCATTCCTGTGCCAATTATAAGACCTTATTAGAATACATGAAGTGTACCCTTTACTTCATGATCTTCAGTGCAGCTGCACAAGTTGCACCAGTGGTATGTCTGCCCCTGGGTCTTATTGGTTTTCAGTATCCAAATGCAGTTGGGTCACTCACTATAGTATATACAGTGCCTTGCGAAAGTATTCGGCCCCCTTAAATTTTTCAACCTTTTCCCACATTTCAGGCTTCAAACAAAAATAAAAATGTTAATATTATGGTGAAGAATCAACAACAAGGGGGACATAATTGTGAAAGTGAACGAAATTTATTGCTTATTTTAAACTTTTATAAAAAATAATAAACTGAAAATTGAGGCATGCAATATTATTCAGCCCCTTTAAGTTAATACTTTGTAGCGCCACCTTGTGCTGCGATTACAGCTGCAAGTCGCTTGGGGTATGTCTCTATCAGTTTTGCATATCGAGAGACTGAAATTCTTGCCCATTCTTCATTTGCAAACAGCTCGAGCTCAGTGAGGTTGGATGGAGAGCGTTTGTGAACAGCAGTTTTCAGCTCTTTCCAGATTCTTGATTGGATTCAGGTCTGGAATTTGACTTGGCCATTCTAACACCTGGATACATTTATTTGTGAATAGAGATGACCCACCCCCCTGGCGTTCGAGTTCGGTTCGGTTCATCGAACAGAGGCCCCGTTCGGAGAACGTTCGACGAACTGTTCGACGAACTGTTCGACGAACCACTCGAACTCCATTGAAAACAATGGCAGGCAAACACAAACACATAAAAACACCTTCAAAGGTGTCCAAAAGGTGACAAACAACTCCCAAGACACCACAAACACATGGGAAAGTGACAAGGACATATGCGAACACAAAAGAGCTGGACGAGTAAAGAGTAAAAAGAGGAGGAGACACAGATATAGACATGTCATGCCCTTCTAAAATCATGTAAAACACCGCAAGGGGACTCCAAGCAGAGTCTCCCTTTTTTCCAAAAATTGGGCCACACACCACTTTAGTGGCATCACTTGTGCCCCAGTTGCAAACTGCATGTGTTGATAAGCATCAAGCACATTCAAAAATACGCCAGCCTTAACTGTCCCCAGGATGACACTGGGGTAGGTAGCAAAGTCTTTGCTGAACCATGACTTGTTCATCTTGGCTCATTTTTAAAAACACCGCAAGGGGACTCCAAGCAGAGTCTCCCTTTTTTCCAAAAATTGGGCCACACACACCACTTCAGTGGCATCAGTTGTCCCCCAGTTGCAAACTTGACAGGTTGATTTGCATGAAGCACATTCCAAAATACGCCAGCCTTTACTCTCCCCAGGATGACACAGGGGTAGTAAAGCCCTTGCGGATCCATGACTTGTTCATCTTGATGAACGTTAGTCTGTCCACATTGTCACTGGACAGACGCGTGTGCTTATCTGTCAGCACACACCCAGCAGCACTGAAGACACGTTCAGAGACAACGCTGGCTGCGGGACACGACAAGATCTACAAGGCATAAGTGGCGAGCTCAGGCCATTTTTCAAGATTTGAAGCCCAAAATGGGCAAGGCTCCAGTTGCAAAGTCATGGCATTGATGTTCATTTGGAGATACTCCTGTATCATCCTCTCCAGCCGTTGACTATGTGTCAGACTTGTTGTCTCTTGTGGTCTTGCATTGGATGGTCTAAAAAAAATTATGAAACAATTCCATAAAATTGCTGTTACCAGCACCAGATACAGTGTTGCTGGTACGGTTTGACTGATAATGACGAGACAGTCCCATGCTTGGCAAGTTACAACTGGGAGATTCACTCCGTGCACCACTGGTGTTTGGTGGAAAAGCCGAGCTAAGATTGAGTAACAGTTTCTGCTGATACTCCTGCATACGTGCGTCCCTTTCTAAGGCTGGAATTATTTCGCCAAATTTGGACTTGTACCGGGGATCTAATAGTGTGGCAACCCAGTAGTCATCATTACTTCTAATTCAGACAATCCGAGGGTCATGTTGTAGGTAGTGCAGCAAGAAGGCACTCATGTGTCTTGCGCAGCCATGCGAACCAAGTCCTTGCTTTGTTTGTGGCGGCAAGGTGATAACCGTGCTTCCTTCCTCTGACATCTCCCCCCAACCTCGTTCAACCGAAATTTGACCAAGGTCTCCCTCATCTGCTGAGTCTTCCACGCCCATTGACAGTTCGTCCTCCATTTCTTCCTGGTCTCCTGCACCTTCCTCAACATTTTGGCTGCTACCATGCACCCTTGTTAATCCCTCTCCCCCACCGTCCCATGCCTGCTGCCTTGGTGATGATGAAAGTCTGGATCTTGTAGATGTTGTTATCCCTTGCGGATATGAATCCTCCTGTACTTCCTCCCCTTCCTCTTGTCCCACCCCCTGACTCCGAATAGTGTTTAGAGTGTGCTCCGCATGTAAATGACTGGAATTGTCATGCTGATAATGGCATTGTCAGCGCTAAACATATTCATTGCCATGTCAAAACTGTGCAGAAGGGTGCATAGGTCCTTGATCTGAGACCACTCCAGCAGCGGGATCTGCCCCACCTCTGCATCTCGTTGGCCCAGGCTATACATCATAACGTATTGCACCAGGGCTCGGCGGTGCTGCCACAGTCGCTGCAACATGTGGAGAGTCGAAATTCCAGCATGTCGGCACATCGAATTTCAGGCGATGAAACGGCAGGCCGAAAGACTTCTGGAGCGATGCAAGTTGGTCAGATGCGCCGGTTGAATGGCGGAAGTGAGCAGAGAGTGACCGTGCCCTGTGCAGAAGCCCATCTAGGCCGGAATAGTGGGTTAAAAATTGCTGGACAACAAGGTTCAACACGTGAGTCATACAAGGCACGTGTGTCACCTTGCCCCAGCTTAGGGCCGCGCCCAGGTTTGCAGCATTGTCGCACACGACCTTTCCTGGCTGCAGGTTGAGTAGAGACAACCATTTACAAAACTCGGACCGCAGACTTGACCACCACTCATCCACTGTGTGACTCTTATTTCCAAGACATTTCAAGCTAAAGACCGCCTGATGCCGTTGAGCTCTACTGCCAGAAAAGTAAGGAGGTGTGCAGGATTCCTTGTGCGCAGTTGCAACGCGGGTTGCCTGACCAGGCAGGCTTGGGGCGGAGGTAGAGGACCCAGACGAGGTTGAGGAGGCAGAAGCAGTGGAGGAACTTCGACATACAGAGGATTGACGCACAAGTCGTGAGGACCGCAAGACTTGTTCAGCAGACCCTTCTCCATCTATCACCAAATGTTACCCAGTGCCCAGTCAGCGACATGTAATGCCCCTGTCCATGCTTACTTGTCCAAGTACCAGTGGTGAAATGCACCCGGTCACACACAGAGTTTCTCAAGGAAGCGGTGATGTTGTGTGCGTCATGCTGGTGGCCTCTACTTACAGATTGGCGACAAAGCCTACAGATCACATGAGTTGGGTGATCCTTTGCGATGTCATAAAAGTACCAGGCAATGCAACTATTAGAGCCCATGCGACCTGCAGAGCCACCCCGACTTGTGCTCAGAGGCAGAGTTGTGGCTGAGGATGCAGTTGTTGACGTGCTGCCAGTACTCCGTCTTTGTCCAGGAAGGTGCAAGCTAACCTCGTCGTCAGTCTCATCCTCCTCCACCGCCTCTGCTGACCTCCTCGAGTGCCTGACATAGGTTTGACAGTAAGTGGGATCTAGAACTTCATCATCAACCGTTGTATTTGTACTCCCCTCGCCCTCAGACCTAACCTCTTCCTGCCCTGACTGAATAGTTAAGTTGTCATTCCAATCAGGTATCTGAGTCTCATCGTCATCAGTATGTTCCTCATTGTCTCCCCCAACAGGTGTTACAGTTTGTGAATGAGGGTCTACATTATGCTCAGAAACTTGGTCATGAGGGCCTGAATCACACTCACAAAGCTTCTGGGCATCACTGCAGACCATTTCCTGGTCTGTACTCACTGTAGCTTGGGAGCAGACCTCTGATTCCCAGCCTATAGTGTGACTGAACAGCTCTGCAGACTCACCCATCTCTGTTACACCATACTCTGCAGAGCGGGTGGATACTTGAGAGCTGGGAGAAAGCAAGTGCGATTGGGGTGACAACTCAGAGGACTGTTGTTTTTTTGGATGTTGAAGTTGAGGTGGAGGAGAGGGCACTTGTTGGAGCACTTGAGATCCATGTTCTTTTTTTGTGCATCATCTACCTTTGTTACAGTAGTTCTGTTCCGTAAAAAAGGGAGCACATCGGATTGTCCACGGAAAGTAGTAGACCTCTTACTTTTGCTTGAAGATGGCCTTTCTTCAGCAGATGTTACTGTAGCTTTTCCACACCCCCACCGACACAAACTTTTTTTCCCTTTCCACCAGCATCTGTCCTTTTGCCACTCATTTTGTTTGTGACCAGATTAGACACTTCAAATGTCGTAGCAAAAATGGAGAGGTGGTGTACAATGCAGAGGTGGTCTAGCTTTATTGACCGCTGAAGAACCAACACTGACTATCCCAGACAATGCAACTATGGCCCTAAAACTGGCAGCACTGTTTGATATAAAAATAGCGTAGCAAAAATGGGCAGGAGGGTAGAATGCAGAGGTGGTGTACCTTGCTTGGCACCAGTGGGACACTAAGTTAGTATAGTAGAAACTTTTTGGATGCCACTAAGTGTCAGCACTGTTTGCTATAAAAATAGCGTAGCAAAAATGGGCAGAAGGGTAAAATGCAGAGGTGGTGTACCTTGCTTGGCACTAGTGGGACACTAAGTTAGTATAGCAGGCCCTTTTTGGATGCCACTAAATGTCAGCACTGTTTGTTTTAAAAATAGTATCGCAAAAATGGGCAGGAGGGTAGAATGCAGAGGTGGCGTACCTTGCTTGGCACCAGTGGGACACTAAGTTAGTATAGCAGACACTTTTTGGATGCCACTAAGTATCAGCACTGTTTGCTATAAAAATAGCGTAGCAAAAATGGGCAGGAGGGTAGAATGCAGAGGTGGCGTACCTTGCTTGGCACCAGTGGGACACTAAGTTAGCATAGCAGACACTTTTTGAATGCCACAAAATGTCAGCACTGTTTGCTATAAAAATAGCGTAGCAAAAATGTACAGAAGGGTAGAATGCAGAGGTGGTGTAACTTGCTTGGCACCAGTGGGACACTAAGTTAGTATAGCAGACACTTTTTGGATGCCACTAAGTGTCAGAACTGTTTGCTATAAAAATAGCATAGCAAAAATGGGCAGGAGGGTAGAATGCAGAGATGCTGTAGGTAGCAGGACAGCAAAGGAAGCCTCAGTTTCTATCCCTGCCAATGAAAAAATGCAGCAAGGACTTGCCAGAGCTGATGTAGCCAGATGCTGTTATCTAAAGCCCTGCACAGCGTTTGCACGGACCTGCCTAGCAACAATGCCTATGAACGGCTGTAATGCAGCCCTGAAAAGGGCTGAAATTACAAGTAGTCCCTAATCCCTAAAGCGCTGTGTAGATTGCACTGTATGGCTATAGCGCACACAGCAGCAACGGCGGGAGCGGTGACTGTCACCCACCCGCAGCAGAGAGCTAATGGCGGCGACGGGGAAAATTGCCGGATCTTATAGAGCAAAGACATGTGACATGCACAGCCTATGACACATGCCCTTGCTTGTCTGGCAAAAATCCACCCTTGCAGTGTGTGTGTCTGTGATTTGCTGACAGCCTGGCCCGCCCCACTGTACGCGCGGTTAGGGGGAAAAACAAACAAAAAAAAGGGCGATCGGCATTCTTTCAGCACTCAGCAGCAGCACTGATCTAAACCCCGTCCCCCCGCACACTATACACTGAATTTTGATAATAGCGTGATTCACAGTGACTCACACTATTACAGTGAAAAGCCAGCTAGTAACTAGCTAGGCTTTTTGTTGATCGAACCGTTCTCGAATGTAACTCGAACTACCGAACTTTTAACAAATCGTTCGAGTTTGTCGAACACCCCCCAAAATCACTCGAACATGAAATTGGCGAACCTCGAGCCTTGAACATCGCTCATCTCTATTTGTGAACCATTCCATTATAGATTTTGCTTTATGTTTGGGTAAAATAAAAGAAAAAGAGGGTGCGCTCCTGTGTAAAATCTAATGATAACTTATTACGTGTGCAGTGTGATGGTCACACTCACCTGATCCTGTTGTACGTCAGGTACAACACTGGGGAGACAGCCGAAGGGAGGTCCACGGTGTACCGCTATGGCATCAGCGGGGATCTCGTCCTTTCCAGCCCGCAGTATTTCCAGCTCAGGCTGCCGCTCACACGATCGATATCCCACATGGAGAGCACAGCCGTCAGACCAGCACTGAGCTGCAGCTCCTCCTCTGTGGTGGACGGACCCGTAGAAAAGATGCCGGTGACTCACCGGCCCTTCAGAGGCTTGATGTGATTCAGGCAGAGTCTTGGAATAGCTGCAGCAGCCCCGTGCACTCCAAGAAGGAGAAGGAGAATGGATTTGGGGATAATGAAAAAACCACGGTGTTGGCTGCGCTGCTATTAAAGTTCATAAAGATGATGGTATTGTTCCAAAAAAAACCTTTTTTTATTGCAAGATTATAAGCCACAACGCGTTTCGGGGTTAAATGTTCCCCCTTCCTCAGGTAGCAACAATCATATGAAGTGGTATGCCTTATATATACATGAATATGTAGGTCCCCACACCCCTTGATTAATTCAACATATGGATCATAATGATCAATCAGCAGGGTTTTCAGGGACCTCGCCTCACAAAAATCAATTGTACATATTCACATTTGACAGCGATATTCAAGAAACCACAAATATATTTTGTCTCAAGTATATTGTGATACCCTCATCACTAAAAAAATCTTTTGAAATATATTTAGAAATTAATAAACATGAATAAAAAACTCATCAAGGAAATTACTTTAAAAACAAGAAAATATGAAATTTAGATTTTGAGATTTAAAATTTAAAAATAGAGGGTGAAATTGGATTAAATTAAATATAAATAAAAGAAAAAAATAAAAAAAAAAAAAAACTTTTTCCAAAAAAATTTTTTTTAAAAAAAAAAACAAACAAAAATATATGTAACTATACGGTTCCAATACAGGGCTTACAGTACAGTGAGTCACCGGCATCCTTTCTACGGGTCCGTCCACCACAGAGGAGGAGCTGCAGCTCAGTGCTGGTCTGACGGCTGTGCTCTCCATGTGGGATATCGATCGTGTGAGCGGCAGCCTGAGCTGGAAATACTGCGGGCTGGAAAGGACGAGATCCCCGCTGATGCCATAGCGGTACACCGTGGACCTCCCTTCGGCTGTCTCCCCAGTGTTGTACCTGACGTACAACAGGATCAGGTGAGTGTGACCATCACACTGCACACGTAATAAGTTATCATTAGATTTTACACAGGAGCGCACCCTCTTTTTCTTTTATTTTACAGTGCGGGCTTTGCCTGAGGATCGATAAAATCCATTTTTTAAGTGCAGCAAACTGTGTAAAGTATTCAAGATTGTGAATTGAAGTAATTTTTAAAGAATATCGACTTTATTAAGGACAATTGAATTGTGAGGAATTTTTTTTTTTTTTTTTTATAATGGAATTCTCTAACAACAGAGACACTATTCGCCATATTCTCATATCTAAAATTATTGGATCCTGTGATCTTGAATCACAGGATGAATTGACAATTGCTGAATCTGGACTTTCTAAAATGTCCTTAAACACCATGACTGATCTTTTTCTCAAATTTGAGGATCAATCTAAAAAGGAAATAATCCAGAAAATTGACACTTTATTTCTGAGGCAATATTTGAAAGAAAAAATTATACCAAGAGGGCTTAGAATGCCATTTACATCCACATTTCCTCAGGACGATTATTTCACCAAGGAATGGGACAGTTATATGTTAGATTGCTCGAGTGGTATGATCAAACTTCTTATTGCAAAAAGGGATAAATTGGCTGAGACGGCAATGGTAAATATTTTAAAAATTAAAGAGGAATTATTTGACTATTCTGAGGCATTAGAATACAAAGGAATGAACATGGCATTAACTGAGAGGCTCACAAAATTTGAAGGGGACCTGATATCAAAGAAGGCAAAAAAACTCAGCCGTGATAGACAGGACTACAACTCCCCACAAGCTCCCTCATGGAATCATAGTAGAAAATATACTAAAGCAAACCCCAGAGTGGATCCAGGTGCTAATACTCTGCCCCAAAATAAACAACCCCAGGGACGTAGGGATGGGATTGAAAGGGGAATTAGCAATAGTAACAATAATATTAACAGGACCAGTATAAATTATCCTACGTATAATGATTCTCGCCGAGGATTTAATTCATATAAAACTAATGACTGGGGAAATCATTTAGCATCCACCAAACCCCGTACCCCAAATACTACGCAGGATAACTTTACTCCTAGGGTCCATGGGCCAAGTACAACAGCCAGACCAAAAAATGGGGGCGGATATGTTACACCAGTAACAACTAGGGTATTTTTAAATTCTAAAAAATATAAAAATCCAAACTCCAGGATATCTGATGTACCCATTCAGAATAAAATAGGAAAAGTGCCTTTAGCAATACCAGTAAGAGATGAGGCTGTAACTGACCCTGAAATCATGGATATATTAAACTCCTCCATTATTACTCTACATGAAACTCAGGAGTCAGTGATATATGAGCCCCAAAAAATGCAAAAAATCCAAAAAAATCAAAAAATTCAAGAATTTCTAAAAAATCCAGAGGTTTCAGAAATTATTGCTAGTGAACCCCCCTCCTCAGACTTGGGGGGTCTGCGGACTGTACAGGATAATATAAATTCTAAACTTGACGAACCCTGTCGCAATAGTATGGGTGTAGGAGCAACTGAACAGGTTTCAACCTCACCCATACCTCCTCGGGGAGCTATGGAGAAAAAAATTACTGAGTTTTTTCACCTGTTACCCTCAAAAGCTCGAATAAAAAGAAAAATAAGAGAAGAGGATGTAGAGGGGGAGGAGGAAACAAGAACAGGGATAAACCCAACTCCACTAAAAAGGACAGCGGTTTAGAGAACATAGAGTACAAGGACATTGGAATTTTCAATCTTTCTAGTCACCAGTTAGAACGAGGTGAAATTCGATTGCTCAAGAGGGGTCTTTCCTTTTGCCCCTCTAGTAATGTTGATACCTTCCGTCTCTTCTTAGACATCAATGATTTTGTGCGCAAAATCACGCTAAGAAGACATTTTCTAATATTATCAAAACAGGCAAGTGGGAAAAGGGTTGATACTGATGGGGAAGCCCCTGATGGTTTCGTACATGTACAAGTGAAAGGCAACAAGAATTTTTACCCCCACCACCACAGGGGAAATAATATTGAAACTTTTCACCAACTTCTGCTTAAGGATATCAGAGAATTCCGGTGTAATTTTAAAAATGATAATCTAACAAGGGAAGAGAGGCGTGCAATATATTCTCTCAAAAATAATCATGGTTTGATAATAAGAAGTGCGGATAAAGGGGGAGGGGTGGTTTTGATGAATAGGGAATGGTATGTGGAGGAGGGTTTGAAACAACTAGGAGATCTGGAATATTATGAGACCCTAATAGAAGACCCATCCCCTGAGTACTTCATTGTGTATAAAACTATGATTAAAAAGGCGGGTGAGGACATGATACTGAATAAAAGGGAGAGACAGTATCTGGACATTAAGCATTATTCAGTACCTTTTTATTATTTTCTCCCGAAAATCCACAAAAGCCTTACCAACCCGCCGGGAAGACCAATCATTTCTGGAATTAATTCTATTACGGCTAATTTGTCACATTATGTTGACCTTTTTTTGCAAAAATATGTCGGCGAACTAGATTCACATTTAAGAGACTCCTCACACCTTATTAGGCTACTGAGAAAACTACCTGCCATTCCGAATGGTCTTTTTATTACATTGGCTGTAGCTGCGTTATATTCAAACATTGATCATTAGTTGGGGTTGAAAAGTGTGGAATCCTATCTGACAATGGATGACTCACTTCCAACCTCCCAGAGGGAATTTATCTTGCAATCCATTGAGTTTATTTTACATCACAATGTCTTTACTTTTGAGGAAAGGACCTACCGACAATTGAAGGGCTGTGCAATGGGGACGAGATTTGCCCCCAGTTTTGCAAATCTGTATATGGGGTGCTTCGAGTCCCTTTATATTGCACAGTCCCCCCTAGCGCTGGAGAACATGGTATTTTATCGTAGATTCATAGATGACCTGTTCTTTGTCTGGTCAGGTTCTGAGGAAAGTGCTCAAAATTTCGTAAAGTCACTCAATCTGAATGAATGGGGGCTAAGATTTACGGCCACAATGTCCCGGAAATCTATCCAGTTCCTGGATCTTAATATCAAATTCAATGAGGAGGACACTATTGAAACATCCACCTTTTTTAAAAGGGTGGATGTCAATAGTTATCTTGAATTTTCAAGCAGCCATCTCCCTACATGGATAAAAAATATACCGTATGGGCAATATTGGCGCATCAGGAAGAACTGTACCAATATTGCTTCTTTCAAAGCTGAAGCTAGAATATTGCAAAGTCGCTTCAGTAGTAAAGGCTATCCGAAAAAAATATTGACTGATGCTTACAAAAGAAGCCTCCTATTGGATCAAGATAAATGTTTGGATATTATTGAAGGGAAAAAGACAAATATAGGAGTACAGGGAAATGAAACCACCTTCGAAAGCTGTTTAGTGACTACCTTTAGTGATTCGTATGGTAAAGTAAAGGAGCTTGTAGGGAGACACTGGCATATTTTAAAAGGGGACAGGATCCTTTCGGGTTGTTTACCCGATAAACCTCAGGTTATTTTTAGGAGAAGTAAAAACCTCAAAAATTTAATCGCACCTAGCAAAACAACAATTTTAAAAAAAACTCAGTTGCCTCAAAATGGATTAGATATTAATAAACCAGTCGGGAATTTCCATTGTGGACAAATCCGATGTTTATGCTGCAGAACATTAAAACATGGCGTACAATCCTTCAAATCAAATATAACAGGAGAGGAATTCTTAATAAAGCAACATCTCTGTTGCACCAGCTCCTATGTCATTTATCTATTAGAATGTCCGTGCGGCCTACAATATGTAGGCCGCACAACGCAAATGGTACACAATAGACTAAACGGTCATAGATACAATATTCGCCATGGTATAGTAACCCACAGTCTCTCCAGGCATTTTTTATTGGAACATGATAAAGACAGAGACAATGTCAAAATGGTGATTATTGAGCAGGTTATGGCTGATGTTACAGCTAGGTATTGGAGGTTGGTGGAACGCGAATCCCTCTGGATATTTAAATTAGCCACTTTGAATCCAGAAGGCCTCAATATAATGACTGAGCAGATCAAATAGAGCATAATTTTTATTAGCACCATAAATAAAATAAAATTGAGGTTAAAATATGGTTTAATTACTATATAGGCAGTTATTTTTCAGCAAATGTATTTTTCATATGTCAAACACTATAAATTATGGATTATGATCTGTTTTAGTTAGCGATCCATTCATGGATTTTTAGAGCCATCACTCTCACTTTTAACAATGAATATTTTAGCCCTGTATTGGAACCGTATAGTTACATACATTTTTGTTTGTTTTGTTTTTTTTTAAAAAAATTTTTGGAAAAAGTTTTTTTTTTTTTTTTTTTCTTTTATTTATATTTAATTTAATCCAATTTCACCCTCTATTTTTAAATTTTAAATCTCAAAATCTAAATTTCATATTTTCTTGTTTTTAAAGTAATTTCCTTGATGAGTTTTTTATTCATGTTTATTAATTTCTAAATATATTTCAAAAGATTTTTTTAATGATGAGGGTATCACAATATACTTGGAGACAAAATATATTTGTGGTTTCTTGAATATCGCTGTCAAATGTGAATATGTACAATTGATTTTTGTGAGGCGAGGTCCCTGAAAACCCTGCTGATTGATCATTATGATCCATATGTTGAATTAATCAAGGGGTGTGGGGACCTACATATTCATGTATATATAAGGCATACCACTTCATATGATTGTTGCTACCTGAGGAAGGGGGAACATTTAACCCCGAAACGCGTTGTGGCTTATAATCTTGCAATAAAAAAAGTTTTTTTTGGAACAATACCATCATCTTTATGAACTTTAATAGCAGCGCAGCCAACACCGTGGTTTTTTCATTATCCCCAAATCCGCTTTATGTTTGGGATCATTGTCTTGTTGAAAGACAAATCTCCGTCCCAGTCTCAGGTCTTTTGCAGACTCCAACAGGTTTTCTTCAAGAATAGTTCTGTATTTGGCTCCTTCCATCTTCCCATCAATTTTAACCATCTTCACTGTCCCTGCTGAAGAAAAGCAGGTCCAATTCATGATGCTGCCACCACCATGTTTGACAGTGGGTATGGTGTGTTCAGGGTGATGAGCTGTGTTGTTTTTACGCCAAACATATCGTTTGGCATTGTGCCCAAAAAGTTCGATTTGGTTTCATCTGACCAGAGCACCTTCTTCCACATGTTTGGTGTGTCTCCCAGGTGGCTTGTGGCAAACTTTAAACAACACGTTTTATGGATATCTTTGAGAAATGGCTTTCTTCTTGCCACTCTTCCATAAAGGCAAGATTTGTGCAGTGTATGACTGATTGTTGTCATATGGACAGACTCTCCCACCTCAGCTGTAGATCTCTGCAGTTCATTCAGAGTGATCATGGGCCTCTTGGCTGCATCTCTGATCAGTCTTCTCTTTGTTTGAGATGACATTTTTGAGGGACGGCCGGGTCTTGGTAGATTTGCAGTGGTATGATACTCCTTCCATTTCAATATGATCACATGCACAGTGCTCCTTGGGATGTTTAAAGTTGTGGAAATATTTTTGTAACCAAATCCAGCTTTAAACTTCTCCACAACAGTAACACGGACCTGCCTGTTGTGTTCCTTGGTCTTTAACCCCTTAACGACCCATGACGTACTAGATACGTCATGGATCGTGTGCCGGTAAACCCCGCCCCCTGCCGCAAAAAAATTCCAAACGCCAAAATTACGTTTTTTGGTCGCCGCAAATTTTGCGCAAAATGCAATAACAGGCGATCAAAACGTAGCATCTGCGCAAAAATGGTACCGTTAAGAACGTCAGGTCGAGACGCAAAAAATAAGCCATCACTGAGCCTCAGATCCTGAAAAATGAGAACGCTACGGGTTTTGGAAAATGGCGCAAAACGTGCGCCACGTTTTTCGGACAAGCTTGTGAATTTTTTTTAACCCCTTAGATACAAGTAAACCTATACATGTTTGGTGTCTATAAACTCGCACCGACCTGAGGCATCATACCCACACATCAGTTTTACCATATAGTGAACACGGTGAATAAAATATCCCAAAACCTTTTGTACAATCCCACTTTTTTTGCAATTTTTCCGCACTTGGAATTTTTTTTGCCGTTTTCCAGTACACTATATGGTAAAACTTATGGTTTCATTTAAAAGTACAACTCGTCCCGCAAAAAACAAGCCCTCATATGGCAAGATTGATGGAAAAATAAAAAAGTTACGCCTCTCGGAAGAAGGGGAGCAAAAAACAAAAACGCAAAAACGGAAAGTGCCCGGGGGCTGAAGGGGTTAAGATGCTCTCTGTGCTTTAAGTAGAACACTGAGACTATCACAGAGCAGGTGCATTTATACAGAGACTTGATTACACACAGGTGGCTTATATTTATCATGATCAGTCATTTCGGACAACATTGGATCATTCAGAGATCCTCAATGAACTCCTGGAGTGATTTTGCTGTACTGAAAGTAAAGGGGACAAATATTATTGCACGCCCCAATTTTCAGTTTATTATTTTTTACAAAAGTTTAAAATAAGCAATACATTTTGTTCAACTTCACAATTGTGCCCCACTTGTTGTTGATTCTTCACCATAACATTGACATTTTTATCTTTGTTAGAAGCCTGAAATGTGGGAAAAGGTTGAAAAATTCAAGGGGGCCGAAAACTTTCGCAAGGCACTGTATTTACCATGTCGTATTCACCATTGAAGAATGATGAACTTTGAAACAATACCTTCCACATGAATGCTAGAATGATATTGAAATGGAGTCAAATTACTAAATCATTTATACTTTCCAATGGCTTGTAAAGAAAGTTAGGGTATATAACTGAAATATCTCCCTGCGTTTCTGGACTTCAAATAGACCGGCTTTCCCCCAATGGTATCTATTCAAAAGATGTTACAATAACTGCTTCGAAAGGACTAAACTCTTTAAAATCCCAACTTCGTATCAATGCTTCATGGAGTGACAGTTTCTTAGGAAACCCCTTAAAACATTGGATCTATGCTTACTTATCCAAGTACTAAGTGCTAGAGTTGGTCTACCCACGAATTGCAGCCCACATGTATACTCAGGTAGGTGGATTACATAACTGATAATGTACTCATAAATGATGAAATGGAGAATATTTCCGCAGAAGCGCTGCTGTTGAAATTGATACCTCTGTTTTTTTTTCTTTTTATAATATGACAGCAACTGAACTAAGAGAGTTTAGAATGATATGTTATTTCAGCATTGATCCACAGATCTTCAGGGGGGCTGTGTATTTGGGGTGAAGTCGACTATCAGGGATTTTATCATTTTGGATGCCTTCTAATTGGTAATTTTGGATGTTTAAATATTTTTGAGACCATGAGTAAGGCTGTTTGCTGAAACGCATAGGTCTGCTATCTCCACCTACGTTTAACCTCTTCACATACTGGGTACATCATGGATTGTGTGAGGTTAATCCCCGCCGCCTGGGGACAGTGAGCCATAGATACCGAAAAATGAATGCTCCGAGTTTTGAAAAATGGTGCAAAAAGTGTGCCACTTTTTTTGGACAATCTTGTGAATGAACCCCTTTGATAAAAGTAAATTTATACATGTTTGGTGTCTACAAATTCCTAACGACCTGAGACATCACACCAACACATCAGTTTTACCATATAGTGAACACTGTGAATAACATATCTTAAAAACTATTGTGCAATCGCACTTTTTTTTTTACAGTTTTTCCGCTGTTTTCCAGTACACTATATAGTAAAACTTTTGGTTTAATTTAAAAGTACAACTCGTCTCGCAAAAACAAACCCTCATATGGCAAGATTGATGGAAAAATAATAAAAGTTACAGCTCTCTGAAGAAAGGGAGCAAAAAACAAAAATGGAAAATTGCCCTTTAGTGAAGGGGTTAAAGAAGTGATTCACCCATATTCATTACTGGCCACATCGATATTATGTTGAGAAACAAGGTTTCTCTCAAATACCTTGTGTTGCCATTAGTGCTTGTGAGTGGCGCTACTGCGGACCGCTCTTCCCCATTACCTGACCCCCAGGCTCCATGACCTCACGTCAACTTCCGGTTCATCTGAAATCACCACGTGACACCTGGAGCCATGGACTCTGGATTGGTGAAACAGATGAATAGAGGCAAAGCAGGAACCTGGACCCCGCAACCCTTTACCCTCTATACAGGTATTTGGAATTACGACAGGGCCCAGGTTATCGCTGCCCACAGAAGACTGCGTTCCTGAGAATAGCAGTAACCAGGCAGGGTCAACTCCAGAAGGTAAAACAGGGACAAAAATCATCAGGCGGGAGAGTGGTCAGATATAAGGCTAAGGGTCAAAACCAGAACTAGCAGCGTAGTACAGAAACAGCAGGCAGAAGAGTGGTCGGGCAAACAAGCTAAGGGGCAAAACCGGAGCTCGCAGTGAAGTACAGGAATGGCAGGGAGTGGTCAGGTAGTCAACCTAAGGTCAATTTACGGGAATACAAACAAACAGCAAGGCACCAGAGACTAGCAGGGAATTACAGGACTATATCTGGCACCTGAAAGCAGAAGGGAGAAAGCATAAGAGGGATGCTACTCCAGCCGGTAGGCATACACCACCCCAGTCAACTAGTGGTACTGCAGGTCCTAGTGAAACCCAGCCTAATAGATGAGCGGAGGCTAAGCCCAGCAGAGGCACTGACTGCTCCCTCATCCCTAGTGTGGCGCCCCTGACCTGGTCAGGCACCACTGAGTACTGCACCCATGCTGGGGACAGTACAATACAGGTAATCCAAAAGGCTGACAGGGGTGTGGAACACAGGCGCATAGTGATCAGGTCTCACACATGTACCCATGAGAGGACCCCTGGGGATCCCAGGAGGGGGAAAAGCCTTGACCTTCACTGGAATAGTGGAGGGGGCCAAAAGCCTCCATCTCCTCTCAAGGGGTGTGGTAAGAGAATCTGGTTGCTAGGTGACGTAGGCAAGAACAGGAGAGGAGGGGCAGTGAGTCAGTTAGAAGAGAACTCCATAGGGCTCAGTGAGGAGCAGACCTGTGGGGTTGATGCTGTCTAACAGCGCCCGCGCAGTGGCTACTGACGGGGGAGAACGGTCAACTAGGAGTGCTGCCTGAAAGCCAGCTTCAGCTAGAGAGAAAGCACGGAGTGGGAAGTAAGGAGACTGCTAGAGAGCACCAGGCCCAACCGGGCGGCAGATCCCGGAGCGAAGATAGATCCAGCTGTCTTCTGCTAAACCTGCCGGTGTGGGGCTCTCCAAAGCCCACACCACAACACCACAAAAGCCGCAGCCACGTAACCGCAGTGAGGGCCCATAGGTCACAGGAGGCAAGAAGCTGGAGTGGCCTGGTCCGGGGAACAAGCAAACGGCAAACAAAAGGGGGAGAGAGGCTGCAGCATCTTCCCTGGGCGACCCCCATAGGGACTAAAAGTCGGGGTCACCCCAAACCACCAAGGGCTAAGGAAGGCGAGTCAGTAGTCACCCTCATAAAGTCAGCCTGAAGGATACCTGGTTCCCATCTGGTTCATCTCAGCTACGCCCGGGCTACTCACCCTGCCATCAAATGTGAGTAAAGCCCTTGAAAGACAGTTCTGCCTGTGTGGAGTTATTCTGCGCCTTGTGGTACTACAAACCTACACCGGGCCTTGGGGCTTGCCTCACTCTCAGGAGGCTATTCCAACTAACTGCACACACCATCAGCCCCAGGCGTCCCCTAACCTGCAGTGGCGGTCCCCACTGACCGCAATACTGAGAGTGGCGTCACGATCAAAACCGAAGATTTCCTACCTGTGACCAGCACCAGCTGAGTGGAGTCCCTGAAGGTAATGCACCGATACAACACCTGTGGGGCTTCACATCTGGCGTCACGAACAGGATAAGGACTAGACCTGTTCAGACAGGTGACCATGTGCCTAGGCGGTCCGCTTGAAAAATTGGAAGCGCCGCCATATTGCCACCATGAAAAGCGCGCTGAAAAACAACAGCAGCCCGCGCTGGAAGAAGTTACCGCCCACGAAGAGGTGTGGCTACCCAGAGATCCCCTGCAGAGTTCTGACCTCGCTTGTGAAGAGAGCGGAAGCGTCCAGAGACGGCGGAGCAGAAGAGAAGCCAGCAGCTTGCTAGAGAAAATGGCGTCTGAGTGCAGAGACCCAGAGCCAGGCTCCGCTGCCTGGTGGTGTCGGGAGCTTGCTGAGTTCTGCGATCAACTGGAAGCCAGGGTCGGAAGGCTGATCAGAGAGGGACGCGAGGAGTTCCTATGGATGACCGCGGCGGTTCGGGCCTACGAGGAGAGAGCCGCGCACCGAGTGCCAGATCGGGCGGTGACAACTCAGACCCCGATGCTGCCAACGATGGGTGAGTCGAGTGATGCCCCGGCTAGCGCAAGTGCCCCGACCCCTACTGCCACGCCCGCGGTCCCTGAAGAGGCGCCCGGCGCGGCGACGCTGAACCAGGCCGCAGCCACGCCAGGTGCGGCCCGCCAAGACCCGGCCGCCGCAGCGATGCCCTGCTCGGCCCACCAAGACCCGGTCCCTGCAGCGATGCCCAGCCCAGCCTGCACAGACCCCATCGCAGCTGCGACGCCGATCCAGGCCGCCGCCATGCCAGGCGCGGCCCGCCAAGACCAGGCCGCCGCCATGCCAGGCGCGGCCCGCCAAGACCAGGCCGCCGCCATGCCAGGCGCGGCCCGCCAAGACCAGGCCGCCGCCATGCCAGGCGCGGCCCGCCAAGACAAGGCTCCCCAGGTTCAGGAAGTCCCTGCTAGGCAATCCCTGGTAGGTGAGGACTCCGCATACTGGCAGCTAAAAGCCGACCTGGAAGCTAAGTTCCCACGGGAGATGGTGGAGCGGTACATGCTCCCTCCGCACACCCCGAAGAGTATCCCGACAGCTCCTGCAGCAACCACGGCAAAGAGTTCCCCACCTGGGCCGACAGAAAGAAGTCCATCCCCAGCACTGCTACCCAAGGAGTGCCAGGAAGAACTAAGGGGGGGAGGAGGCCAGGAGGTTGAGGGGCTGACTCCAGAGCCATACCCAGAGCCAGAGATGCTGCCCTATTCTCGCTGGGATGAGGAAGACCTGACACCATCTGCAGAAGAAGAACTGCCCAAAAGCCTTACCTGGGAGTTTGTGAGCTGCACCCTACAGAATCCAGCCCGTAAGACACACCGCAACAGAACGCAACTATCCTCTGCACCGTCATCTCCAGAGCAGAGAGAAGTCACCGTCAGAGACTTGCAAGAAAAACGAGCCCTGAGAAGGTCCAAAGCCCAGGCCAGAGGACCCCTTTTCAGAGGAGTAGTGGAGGATTTTAATCTGAGAAGTGGATACGGGTTCATCGTAGCACCTGGTATAAAAGAAGGTATTTTTGTCAATCGGAGAGACGTCAGAGCTAATCTGCCCAGAGGACACCCTGGCAGAAACTTAAAAATGGGAGACTCCGTACAGTTTACCCTGCATCAAGGCGAAAGAGGCTGGTACGCGCTAGATGTAGTACCATGTCCCAAAGAAGAAAGGAAAGACAGTAATAAAGAAAGAAAAGACCAAAGACCTAATGATGAGACCACTACAGATGAGGAAAAAGGTCAAGAAACCAACAGGTGCCGCAGCCCTACAGGCCCAAGCCCTGGTGAAGAGGAGTCTGCATAAGTTCAAGTAAAGTACAGCAAGTTTTGACCAGTTGGAAAGTTTGTTTTGCAACGTTTTAAAAGTTCAAGTATGTGCCCACATAAACTTGTGTGAGAAAACCATAAACCTTAAGGCTATGAACTGGCTATAGCCACAAACTCTCGCAGTGTAAATAGTTACACCAGAGGGCACCACCACCACCAGAGTCAGCCTGTTTAGGGGCTTGGCTCGTCTGCAACCAGGAGGAGCCCGTCCGTATATAGGGCCTTGGCTCACCTGCGACCAGAGAGCATGCCTGTTTATGGGGCCTGGCTCTCCACCACAAAGAGGGTACCTGGTCAGCACCAACTGTGGAGGCCGCCTCTGCATCCTGCCAGAAGAGGCTGAAGGCGCGGATCCACCAGGCCAGGTATACCCTGAAACCACCAGCCCATGTAAGCCGCCTCTACATCCTGCCAGAAGTGGCTGAAGTCGCGGCCAACGTGAAAGGGTTTTGGGTGGGTTAACGGACTTGTGGGTGGAGGGTGGTGATGTATGGTACCTGGTGCTTTTAA
Source organism: Anomaloglossus baeobatrachus (assembly GCF_048569485.1). Classification (NCBI taxonomy): domain Eukaryota; kingdom Metazoa; phylum Chordata; class Amphibia; order Anura; family Aromobatidae; genus Anomaloglossus; species Anomaloglossus baeobatrachus. The sequence goes on along the minus strand of NC_134355.1, from coordinate 197,630,811 downwards.
AAATGTTTTACATGTTTTAATGTTTTATGCATTTTAAAATGTTGTCTTGCAGCCCGAGGATGTGCTGGTGATAACTAAGGGGGAATGTGGCGCCCCTGACCTGGTCAGGCACCACTGAGTACTGCACCCATGCTGGGGACAGTACAATACAGGTAATCCAAAAGGCTGACAGGGGTGTGGAACACAGGCGCATAGTGATCAGGTCTCACACATGTACCCATGAGAGGACCCCTGGGGATCCCAGGAGGGGGAAAAGCCTTGACCTTCACTGGAATAGTGGAGGGGGCCAAAAGCCTCCATCTCCTCTCAAGGGGTGTGGTAAGAGAATCTGGTTGCTAGGTGGCGTAGGCAAGAACAGGAGAGGAGGGGCAGTGAGTCAGTTAGAAGAGAACTCCATAGGGCTCAGTGAGGAGCAGACCTGTGGGGTTGATGCTGTCTAACAGCGCCCGCGCAGTGGCTACTGACGGGGGAGAACGGTCAACTAGGAGTGCTGCCTGAAAGCCAGCTTCAGCTAGAGAGAAAGCACGGAGTGGGAAGTAAGGAGACTGCTAGAGAGCACCAGGCCCAACCGGGCGGCAGATCCCGGAGCGAAGATAGATCCAGCTGTCTTCTGCTAAACCTGCCGGTGTGGGGCTCTCCAAAGCCCACACCACAACACCACAAAAGCCGCAGCCACGTAACCGCAGTGAGGGCCCATAGGTCACAGGAGGCAAGAAGCTGGAGTGGCCTGGTCCGGGGAACAAGCAAACGGCAAACAAAAGGGGGAGAGAGGCTGCAGCATCTTCCCTGGGCGACCCCCATAGGGACTAAAAGTCGGGGTCACCCCAAACCACCAAGGGCTAAGGAAGGCGAGTCAGTAGTCACCCTCATAAAGTCAGCCTGAAGGATACCTGGTTCCCATCTGGTTCATCTCAGCTACGCCCGGGCTACTCACCCTGCCATCAAATGTGAGTAAAGCCCTTGAAAGACAGTTCTGCCTGTGTGGAGTTATTCTGCGCCTTGTGGTACTACAAACCTACACCGGGCCTTGGGGCTTGCCTCACTCTCAGGAGGCTATTCCAACTAACTGCACACACCATCAGCCCCAGGCGTCCCCTAACCTGCAGTGGCGGTCCCCACTGACCGCAATACTGAGAGTGGCGTCACGATCAAAACCGAAGATTTCCTACCTGTGACCAGCACCAGCTGAGTGGAGTCCCTGAAGGTAATGCACCGATACAACACCTGTGGGGCTTCACACTAGCACCGCCCACAATGGTGACGCGGCGGCGTCTGGTGATTGAAGCAGAAGTCAACTCTGGTCTCCGTGAGTCACTGGGCTGTGGGCAGAGTTTCACCACTCATCACAGCCCAGCGTGTTTCGTGCTTGCAACGCTCTGCTGTAAAGGAGGAGGGAGCAGGGAGGTGCTGAGCTGTGATGCTGGGCTGTGATGAGCGGTGAAACTCCGCCCACAGCCCAGTCACTCAGGAAGACTGCGGCCCGCCTCAGTTGATGTGACATCACCGGATCACAAAATAATATAACCCTTTAAAAGTCAAATTTTAATAATTACACTTAAAATATCCAAAAAAACAGTGCAAAATACAAATTAGAAAAAAAGGGAGGAGGGTAAAGTTCTCACCCTAGTAGATGCACCTCCCTCCTGTCCTCTACCTTCCGCGGAGGTTGGCACCCTAACATAGTGCAAAAGTGGCACCCCCACTCGACGGCAGCTAGCCCTAAGGATTCCCTATTATGCCCTCACAAAAGTCATGAAGGATACAAAGTTAGAGATAAATGGGCAAGGTATACTTCAAGTAGTGGACAGGGTACTAAAGACGCACAGATGAATCACTAGCTATACAGGTTTCTAAATTGCGAGTGGAGGGGTCCTAAAATACTTAGATGTAGAGACCTCTTGTTATCCTCAAATCATAAAAGGGGTAATGCCCTAATGGTGAGGAATCTAATACCCCCAAACTAGACTGACCTCCGGTTGCCCTCCTATATACCCTGTAATTATATAAAGGTCAAGGGTATCTATATAGAGAATGCACAATAATCAAATATGCAAAGCCACATTAATGAGCAAAGGATTACACACACTAGATAAAGTGCATAGTGCATATGTTCAGCGAAAAAAAAGTGCTAATGCAGTATACTGTGCGAAGATCCCATTTCACAGTTTAAATCTCAAGCATATAAAGTGCATTTGTTCGCTAAAGTGCATATGCTACAATCAACCAACTAAAGTGCTAATGCGTATAGTGCAATAAGGTTCTGGGCAGCCAATTAATAAAAATGAGGTAGTCAAAGTCACATGTGCGTCCCAGCGATGCCTCAGAATTGCCTTGACGCGTTTCTCCAACAGCGGATCATCAGGAGGCTTGATAAATAATATGCCTGGCGTCAGCAGGATAGCATGATACAATGGATACAAGAGGTCTTTACATCTAAGTATTTTAGGACCCCTCCACTCGCAATTTAGAAACCTGTATGGATAGTGATTCATCTGTGCATCTTTAGTACCCTGTCCACTACTTGAAGTATACCTTGCCCATTTATTTCTAACTTTGCATCCTTCATGACTTTTGTGAGGGCATAATAGGGAATCCTTAGGGTTAAGCGCCGTCGAGTGGGGGCGCCACTTTCGCAATAAATTTGTGTGCCAACCTCCGCGGTAGGTAGAGGACAGGAGGGAGGTGCATCTACTAGGGTGAGAACTTTACCCTCCTCCCTTTTTTTTCTAATTTGTATTTTGCACTGTTTTTTTGGATATTTTAAGTGTAATTATTAAAATTTTACTTTTAAAGGGTTATATTATTTTGTTATGCAACACTTTCCCTTTGTCATTATTCGTGGACATCGCTGGATCCCAGAGGTCATGGAGCCCGGGGGACACGCACATTGGGTGAGTGGACCACAATAACACCGCTCACAGGCACTATTGGCAACACAAGGTATTTGAGAGAAACCTTGTTTCTCAACATAATATCGATGTGGCCAGTAATGAATATGGGTGAACCACCCCTTTAACATTTGCCAGTATTATTCCTGGAGTTTGTACATGATACTATTAACCCATCATCACCAAGCGATTCTCCATTTTTAATTTTTCCTCCCTTTCTTCCAAGAGCAATTTTTCTTTATTTTTTCATTAATATGGACCTACATGGGCTAATTCTCTGTAGGACTAGTTCTACATTTGAATGACTATTCATTTTGCCACTTGTTGTGCTGAAAAATAAGAAACAAATTCCAAGTCCGGTGAAATAGCAGTGCAAAGTGAAAGTGCAAATCTGCAATTGTTTTTTTTTTTTTTTATTTAACATCTTCATTATATGGCAAAACTGACCAGGCAGTATGATCCCTCAGGCCAGTACAAGTTCGTAGATACCAAATATGTATAGATTTATTTTTATTTCAGTGGTGAGAAAAAATCCAGAAATTGGTAAAAAGAATTGTGCTTTTGTCGCTATTTTCTGCGACCCGTAATGTTATCATTTTCTGGAATCTGTGGCTGTGCAAGGGCCTATTTTTTGCGTTTTGATCTTCCATTTTTAAGTATACCATTTTGGGGTAGATGCAGTGTTTAATCGCCTCTTATTGCATTTTATTGCAATGTTGAGGTGACCAAAAAAAACAACATTCGGACGTTTTTCTTTTTTTTTTCTCGTTACACCCTTTACCAAGGAGATTAATTTATTTTATATTTTGATACTTTGGCATTTCTGAACTCAGTGATATTAAATATGTGTATTTTTTCTTTGTTTTTTTTTCAATGGGGCAAAAGGGGGGGGATTTGAACCTTTGTGTTCATATTTATTTTGTCATATTTTTAAAAACTTTTTTTTACACTTTTTATTGATTTTACTAGTCCTCTTAGTGACACTATCCGACCACTTCTATTGTTCAGAACAATACATCAGCCCCGATCTGAACAGCAGAAATGATGATCTCTTGTGAATGACAGCTGTCATGAGTCATGACAACCCATCGGTGCCCTATGATCACATCATGAGGCCACTGATGGTGAGAGGGAATGACAAGCTCCTAGCCAGACCTCGTTAAATTCCGCTGTCAGAGATTTACAGTGGAATTTAAGTAGTTAACAGATGTGGGTGGATCATCAATCCACCTGCATCTGTTAGCTGCACATCTTGGCTAATTAGATCAGCAAATATGTGCAGGTAAACATGCAGGCTCGCAGAGTCAGCCTGCATTAAAATTAAAGGGTCAGACATGACCTTGGGCATAAACGTACGTCCAAGGTCGTGAAGGGCTTAAATATTAAGTTTTACTTACTTGGGATTCTGTTTTCTAAGCTGGCTCTTTTTGGCCTGTTGTTTTATATTTTATAAAGTTCTGAAACTGAGTTGCACTCGGAGTTGCAAATAATCAAGATCTGCTCTGGGCAGCTGCCTTTACAATTGCCAACCAATGCCACCCCAGATGTGCTAAATATTAGACAAGTCTGGAGGCACTGTAGGCCATAGTAGCTCACAGTAGCAAAAAGCTTCATGCATTGTGTGTAAAAATGGCTCCAGGAATTCGTTGGAGAAATGGCTATCCCACTGGTTCCACCACCTACTCAATGTATTGCTGAGCTGTTAGTGTACCTGGAAAGAAGACTAGAAGGGCCTGGTTACCATACATTATGCCACCCCTCACCATAATGCTAGTAGTTACTCCAATGTCATGTTCTTTTGTGAAGGTCTGTTCATGGCATGCCTACATGACCTCTAGACCACCCTCCAACTATGATTGCATTCTAGCAAAAGTGATACTGTTCTATGAAAAAGACCTCCATTTCAACCCCCATAGCTTCTACAGCTTCTCGTCTCCATTTGGAATGCATGTGGGCATCGTCATAAAGGCCTCAATAAGGGAACACCACATCAGTCCTATTCCCGGATTATGGTGTAGGGTGGCAATGTACAGTAGCCAGACCTCTCTTGTCTTCATGCCTAGTACATTGACCGCTCGGCATTGCATTGTTTTGGTGGTGGAGCCAGTGGAATGGTCATTTCTCCAAAGTATCTTAGGAGTCATTTTTCATCACAACAGCACTAAGCCACACTATGCTGGAACAGCCTGTGTGGCCTAAATGTGCTACCATAGTCATCAATATCTCATGACTTGTCTCCCATCAAGCATATCTGCAATGTCATTAGTCAGTAGTTGCAAATATAGTTACAAGTATCTGATTTGAAGATTTGTCCATGTCCTCTCAGCATGGTAGAACATTGCTCAGACAATTATTAATAACTTCATTATTAGCATACCAAGGCATGTACGTGCAAGGATTTCTGCATGTGGCGCTTACACTTGATAGTGAATAAATCTAGATGATTTGAAAATGTTGCCTCCATTTTTTCATCATTTGTATTTCAGTAATAATCTGTATCTATCAATCCTGTGATTTCCATAATTTTACAATTTTTCCTTCTTTCTGTTGCCACTTCATTGTTGAGGAGCAGTGGCGTAACTAGAGTCCAATGGGTTCCTATGCAAGATTTGGACCTGTAACCCCCGGGTATATATGTCCCCATTCCTGGTATATATGATCAACATACTCGGTCCATCCTGATACATCCTCATGTACAACGCCATAGAATTAATGGTTCTCTAAAAAGAGATAATAATATACAGTTAGGTCCAGAAATATTTGGACAGTGACACAATTTTCGCGAGTTGGCTCTGCATGCCACCACATTGGATTTGAAATGAAACCTCTACAACAGAATTCAAGTGCAGATTGTAACGTTTAATTTGAAGGTTTGAACAAAAATATCTGATAGAAATTGTAGGAATTGTACACATTTCTTTACAAACACTCCACATTTTAGGAGGTCAAAAGTAATTGGACAAATAAACCAAACCCAAACAAAATATTTTTATTTTCAATATTTTGTTGCGAATCCTTTGGAGGCAATCACTGCCTTAAGTCTGGAACCCATGGATATCACCAAACGCTGGGTTTCCTCCTTCTTAATGCTTTGCCAGGCCTTTACAGCCACAGCCTTCAGGTCTTGCTTGTTTGTGGGTCTTTCCGTCTTAAGTCTGTATTTGAGCAAGTGAAATGCATGCTCAATTGGGTTAAGATCTGGTGATTGACTTGGCCATTGCAGAATGTTCCACTTTTTAGCACTCATGAACTCCTGAGTAGCTTTGTCTACCGGCTACCGGCTACTCTTGTCTGCTGTTATGTCATCAATAAACACAAGTGACCCAGTGCCATTGAAAGCCATGCATGCCCATGCCATCACGTTGCCTCCACCATGTTTTACAGAGGATGTGGTGTGCCTTGGATCATGTGCCGTTCCCTTTCTTCTCCAAACTTTTTTCTTCCCATCATTCTGGTACAGGTTGATCTTTGTCTCATCTGTCCATAGAATACTTTTCCAGAACTAAGCTGGCTCCATGAGGTGTTTTTCAGCAAATTTAACTCTGGCCTGTCTATTTTTGGAATTGATGAATGGTTTGCATCTAGATGTGAACCCTTTGTATTTACTTTCATGGAGTCTTCTCTTTACTGTTGACTTAGAGACAGATACACCTACTTCACTGAGAGTGTTCTGGACTTCAGTTGATGTTGTGAACGGGTTCTTCTTCACCAAAGAAAGTATGCGGCGATCATCCACCACTGTTGTCATCCGTGGACGCCCAGGCCTTTTTGAGTTCCCAAGCTCACCAGTCAATTCCTTTTTTCTCAGAATGTACCCGACTGTTGATTTTGCTACTCCAAGCATGTCTGCTATCTCTCTGATGGATTTTTTCTTTTTTTTCAGCCTCAGGATGGTCTGCTTCACCTCAATTGAGAGTTCCTTAGACCGCATGTTGTCTGGTCACAGCAACAGCTTCCAAATGCAAAACCACACACCTGTAATCAACCCCAGACCTTTTAACTACTTCATTGATTACAGGTTAACGAGGGAGACGCCTTCAGAGTTAATTGCAGCCCTTAGAGTCCCTTGTCCAATTACTTTTGGTCCCTTGAAAAAGAGGAGGCTATGCATTACAGAGCTATGATTACTAAACCCTTTCTCCGATTTGGATGTGAAAACTCTCATATTGCAGCTGGGAGTGTGCACTTTCAGCCCATATTATATATATAATTGTATTTCTGAACATGTTTTTGTAAACAGCTAAAATAACAAAACTTGTGTCACTGTCCAAATATTTCTGGACCTAACTGTATGTCCCCATCCTGGTATATATGTCCCAAAACCTGGTATTTATGTCATAATCCTGAAATATATGTCACCATCCTGGTATATATGTCCCCTATCCGAGGTCCATCCTGGTAAATATGTCTCTAATCCTGCTATATATGTCCCAAATCCTAGTATAAATTACTCCCTTCCTGGTATATATGTCCCCCATCCTGGTATATATGTCCCCTATTCTGGTATATATGGTCCCCATTCTGGTATATATGATCCCAATCCTGGCATATATGTTTCCCATCCAGGTATACACTCCCTGATAGAAGTTCTTTCGCTTATCCATGTTATGTAAATAGGGGCTGGCTTTGGATTTTCTAACCAACAAACGTTCCTCCTGAGCAGTTGTCTTGTGGGGTCTGCTGGAACTGGGCTTGTCAAAAACATCTCCAGTCTCTTCAAATATTTTTTTTAATTCTTTGAATTTGACGCTGAGACACATTAAAGGTGTCAGCCACCTCTGCAGTGGATCTGGTCTTCAGCCTCTTGATAATTAAGGCTTTGGTCGCAGGGTTTATTTTTGGCATGTTGTCAGAGGTCAAGTTGCAGTTCAAGTGAAGGTCTGGTGTTCTGGGTTTTTTTTTATACACACCCACTAATTAAGCGATCATTTAGTGAGCACAGGTGAGGATGTAAGCTAGGATTGGGTGCAATATACAGTATGACAAGGCAACAAAACTTGTGCGTTGCCAAAATCTGACCTTTCTGTGTTCATTAAATGATCAATATTTCAGCTTTGCAGCAACTTTATTTTCATAACCTAAACCAAATTTGGGAGGGTTACAGCTTTCAAAAGAGTAATTTATAAAACCAATGGATGAATTTAAAGTCAGCTTATAAGCTTTTAATTACATAACATGAATAAGCAACAGAACTTCTGTCAGGGAGTGTATATGTTCCCTATTCTCATATATATGATTTCCATCTGGGTATACATGTCCCCCATGGTATATATGACCCAATATGGAATATATGGCCCAAATCCTAGTATACATGTTCCCTTCCTTGGCTCATCCTGGTATATATGGCCCCCATTCTGGTATGTGTTCCAAATCCTGGTAGATATTTCCGCTCTCCTGTGCCCCTTCCTGGTATATATAGTCCCTGCTCCGCCTCTGCAATAAAAACCCACAAAACATTCTATCACCTTCCTCAGCTCCCCTCCCGCATGGTGCCCTTTTCAACACCGCAGTAGCCCAGAGCTGATATTGGCGTCATGGCACATGACGTCGTTGACATGCGCTCATAGCCACTGCACGCCGATGTCAGCTGCTGGCCTCTAATTAGCTGGCAGAGTGTATAGCAGCTTAAGAACCTGATGTGTCTCTGTGCCGCAATACACTTCAGTTGGATGTGCATCCTCTGATGCACATCCAGGTGATGTGGACACTAGAGCCCCGTTGCAGTTGTGAACTCTGCAACCACAATCGTTATGCCCTGTGGAGGAGTGTATAAATGTATGTTAAATGAGGGCCCCACCTTTGATAGGAGCTCCCATGTCCTATAACGTGCCTTGGGGTACGGTCACTCAAGCGTATAAATCGGACGAATGCAATGCGAGAAAATCTCGCATTGCACTCTGCCCCATGTTAGACAATGTTGCAGCTCAGATCAGCGAGGAAACATCGGACTACACTCGGATGTTATCACAGTGCAGTGCGATATACGCACAGGCTGACAATGGAGGAGATGGGGGGGATTAACCCCTCCCTCTCCTCCGCAGCGCCCGCCCTAAACTTCACAGCTGTGACCCGATCGCAAGATCAGGTCACAGTTGCATGACACTCGGCTCATGCTCGCACCTGAGCCTGAGCCGGGGGTCATTAGCATATCGCATCCGATGCTCTCACATTGGATGTCATACGCTAATGTGTCTGCAGCCTTGCAAAGAGACTACAGATGGAAAATAAACAGAGGTGACCATGTATGTATGCGTATGTATGCTGCTCTATCCATTCCTAGGTATGAGAGATATGAAAACATACAAAGCTGCTCAACTGTTTTTGTAACTCCCATAGCATTTTTAGGGAATCTTAAAGATGACCTTATTTAGGCTGAGTTTTAGGAGCCTCTGATATCTCTGTGGCTTCCTTGTGACTATATCTGTTGGAAGATTAATATTCTCATGAATTTTGCATTACAGGTGATTGTGTCTTCCCATTAATTGCAATTGTTACCTCATTTGTCATACTAAAGTAATTGTTGTGGCACTCCAGTTGAAAAAAAATAATCTATTTTAATGATTTGATTAAACAAATGATTGCTTCTCGTGCAACTAAGAGTTCAACTGAGTTTTCGATGTAGAACAAACTGGTGTTACAGAAGCTAAAAGCGATGCATAACAGGAAGTCTTTACCCTCCCATTTCAGTTTCTTATGTCTTTCATCATAAACTAAAGAACTTGTTTAGCTTAACCAGCGACTGAATGTTTATGATGAAAAGTTTAGAATGTTTCCTGATGTAACAAGCAAAATTGTAATACATCGTAAGCATGACCCAGTACAAAATAAATGGAACAAGTGAGGTCACATAGACTGAGCCATCACAACAGCCATATGGTTTATATAGGGCTGCAGGGTGTTGGGAGTCATCAGTCTTTCGTATCTCTACTCACTCAGCTTACTGTTATCTATTGGGACCAGCCATTTCTTAATGGGGACTAACTACAGTATTTCCTAAAAGCCAAAACAGTATACATGCTGACAAGTGTTCCTGGGGAAAGATACCTGTCTATATCCTCCATGATGAAGGAAAAAGGGGATTTTCCGAAACAAGTAGGAACTGTTGGGTCAACTGGACTTCTTTATCTAAAGCTTTGTGTGACATTACACACCAACTTGCAAACTTGCATCTTGTGGTAACCAAGAAATCTACCAGATGGTGCACCTAGAGCTGTTCCATGTACACGATGCATCTATCAGGCGGGGAACAATTTTAGACTAACGAGTATACTACCCATCCCACTCTGTTGTGGATAATTCCCATGATTAATTCTCTCCACTAGGAATCTTATACATATGTAGCATTGAATGGTGGACTTGTTACCTACTAAAGCCTGCTTTACACGTTTCAATTTCGCATACGATATCGTATGCGATTTGCAACGCCTCCATCGTATGTGCGACATGTTCAATTTGTTGAACGTGCCGCACAAACGATTAACCCCCGTCACACGTACTTACCCGTCCATACGACCTCGATGTGGGCGGCGAACGTCCACTTCCTGGAGTGGGAGGGATTTTCGGCGTCACATCGACATCACACGGCAGCCGGCCAATAGATGCGGAGGGGCGGAGCTGAGCGGGACGTTAACATCACGCCCACCTCCTTCCTTCCGCATTACCGGCCGGGAGCCGCAGGACGCAGGCAAGATCTGTTCAACGTTCCCGGGTTGTCACACACTGCGATGTGTGCTACCCCGGGTACGATGAACAACCTGACGTTCAATCCATTAGGAATGAACGACGTGCGTGCGACGAACGTTTTAACGTTCAAACTCAATCGCACGTAGCTGTTACACACTACAATGTACCTTATGATGCCGGATGTGCGTCACTTACGACGTGACCCCGCCGACACGTCGTAAGATTCATTACAGAATGTAAAGCTGGATTTATACTCTCAATGGTGAGTTGGGTGTTCCCTGTATAATTCCTTTAGCTATATTTGTAATTTACCTCAACTAGTACCCTGAATTTTAGTTAATATTGCTTGTATGTATTAATAGGCTTATTTATATGCTGTAACATACAGTATATCACAAAAGTGAATGCACCCTTCAAATTTTTGTACATATATTATATCTTTTCATGGAACAATTTACCTGTGTAAATTTGGGGTGCCGTGTAATAACTCAACACACACACATTAATGTCAAAAACGCTGTTAACAAAAGTGAGTACACCCCTAAAGCCAGCTTTACACCTTACAATTAGGTATGCGATCTCGTATGCGATGTGACACGCCCAGATCGCATATGCGATTGAATGAGATTGCACATAGGTCGTTCATTTGCTGTCACACGTGCGTTAGTAGTCTATGTTAAATTGATCAATTTTGTGTGCAATCCTTTAGATCACGTGTTCTGTGACGTATGCATTGGGCACCCTTTTTTTTTTTTATTTATTGACTTGCCAAGCGTGTGTAATGTGTAGGGATGCGGTTTTACTATGTCATCTGCCATTCAGCTCTGCTACATGGCCGCTAACAGCAGCCACAGACAGCCATGTAGCAGAGCTGAATGGCAGATGACAGTAGACACAGACAGAGCCGCACTGTCAGAATGAACTCGGGTGAACTTCAGCCGACTTCATGGTCATGCTGCGGCTCTGTCTGTGTCGCGCCCAGATTAGCGGTCACCTGTGAAGGACTCACCAGTGACCGCTAAACTCCTGAGTAACTGAACTGAGCAGCCCTCTCTCATATACTTGTGGCGCCCCTGACCTGGTCAGGCACCACAGAGTATTGCACCCATGCGGGAGCAATGCTTCCAGGTAATCTCCAAAGGCCAGGATGAGGTGCACACACAAACATATAGTGATCAGGCCTCCCACATCACCAGAGGGGACCCTTGGGTAGCCAGAAGGGGTTAACTTTCAATTCCCAGCTAGGGGTGTGTTCAGGGGCTAGTTGCTAGGAAGCAGGGCAGAGAGAGAGAGGAAGAGGGGAGTCTGGAGGAAGAAGTTGAAGTGTGTGGAAGGGAGCAGAGGAGCTCTCGTGTCAGACAGGTCCTGAGGAGTGCAGTAGCTGAAAGCGGGGGAGAAAGGAGTACCGTGGGTCGGCCTGAAAATCATCCAGAGAGAAGGGTGGCTGAGTACGGAGATCCCGGTATCCGAGCACACAAGGGGAACTAGGTCCCCAGTACAGGCAGCAGATCATCCAGAGCTGCTTAACCTACAGGTGGGGGGGGGTACTTCATGCCCTCACCACGACTACACAGAGCTTGAGCCAAGCAGCAATCACCAGGCCCATAAGGGGACAGGGCCAGAAGCCATCCCACCAAGGCCACGCTGCCGGCAGACGAGCCAGAGAGAGGGGAGCAGGGTGGTAACAGCTTCCCTGGAGGGGTCCTACCACGCTTCAAGCAAAGGATCCTCCTAAAACAGAAAGAGTGCAAGGAAGGCGAGTGGACAGCTACCCTCAGAACGGCCTCCTGGAATTCCTGGCTCAACCTGGTTATCACAGTGTCGCCCGGGCATCTCACCGTGACCTCCAAACAGTGAGTAAACACGTTGAAAGACTTCTTGGACTGTGTTTGAGTCATTCTGCGACCTGTGGTCCCACACACATACACCGGGGCCTGGGGCTTGCCTCACTCTCAGGGGGCTAATATACTGACTGCACCCACCATCAGCCCCAGGCATCCCTTAATCTGCAGTGGCGGTCCCCGCTGACCGCAATACTGAGAGTGGCGTCACGACAATCCTAAAATAAGGTTCCCTACCTGTGACCAGACTGTTCCATCCACGTGGAGTCCCTGAAGGTACTGCACCGACACATACTAGCGGGGCTTCACAACTTCTGGCGTCACGAACAGGATAAGGACTAGACCTGTTCAGACAGGTGACCGTGTGCCTCAGAGGTCCGACCGCAAAAATTGAACCGCCGCCATATTGCCATCTTCAAAAGCGCGCGCTGCAGCCCGTGCGAGGGAGAAGAGCACCGCCCACGAAGAGGTGTGGCCGCCCCAGAACCCCCACAATTCGGAGAGCGTTCTGACCCAGGAAGTGGAAAGGGGGCGCGGAGATTTTTGAAGAAGAATGGACGCTGCAGGAGGTAATGCCCCTGGTCAGGGCGACGCAGCCCAAGTGATGCCAGCCCCCGTCGCGCTGGACGCAGCAGCGCCTGGTGCCGGTGCCGCGGTCGCAGCCGCGCCGGCTGAAATCTCCCCCATAATGCCAGTTTCCTTGCTGTATGTCCCAGGAGCGCAATGGCTGCCCCAATACGCCGGTAAAATAGACACGCTGACCGGGTTTAAGAAGAAGATCAGCACCCTGCTAGACATGCACGCGATGACTGGTAAGCAGAGGGCCGCTGTGGTGCTGGGACAATTGACTGAGGCAGCAGAATTGGAAGCTGAGTCCTGGACCAATGATGACCGGAGCTCTGTTGAGACCATCTTTGCCAAACTAGCAGCTGCTTTTGAACACCGCACCGAGGGAGAGCTGAGGACGGACTTCTATAACTGCCGGCAGAAGCCCCAAGATAGCATAAGAGCCTATGCCCTCAGGCTGCAGGCTGCACTACGGGCTCTCAAGCTGGTGGACCCTGTCAGTGATCAGGAAGGAAACCGGATGATGAAGGAACAATTCTTGCGGGGCCTGCGCTCTCCTGAGGATGGGAAGCAGATGAAGCTGTGGTCCCTGGAACACCCTGACGTGGACTTTGCCATTCTGAAAGACAGGGCAGTGAAAGCACTCCAACCTCCTGTGGACACAGACCCCGTCGCACCAGCATGGCCTGCCAGTTCCACGGCTGCAGGAGCGGAATCCTCCTCGCAGGCCCTGGTAACTGCAAAAGGACTCAACACGCCAGCAGAGACCATAAATACACTATCCTCCCAGGTGCAACAGCTCACTAAGGACGTCGCACAAATCCTGAAAGCAATGCAGTTGCCCTCAGAGACCAAAGTCCCTCATCGGATCCTGCTAGCTGACAACCCAGAGGACGTCCCTTGGATGCGGAGGAGAAGAGGTCCCCCAACCCGAGGCAGGAGCAGTGATCGCTATGACTCATCTGGACAACCCATCTGTCGTCGTTGCCAGGAGGCAGGACACTATGCAAGGGCCTGTCCTTTAAACGAGCCAAACCTGGGGTCGGGGGCCAGTCCTCAGGATTAAGAAGATCAGGCCCAAGTCGCTGCTGTGATCAGTACGTGGGTGGACGTCCTGTCCTGTCCATCGTCCTGGACGGGATCCCTACCCCGGCGTTATTGGACACCGGCTCTCAGGTCACCACGATCCCGTATGTCCTTTATCGGAGGTTTTGGTCGGACGACGATCTCCGACCACCGGACCCCTCCCTCACCATCTATGCTGCCAACGGACAACCTATAGACCAGATCGGGGTCAAAGAGGTAACCATAAAGGTGGGAAGGCAGGAAATGAAGGGACAAGGACTGATTGTTGTGGACACTGATATTAGAGAAAGGAACCCACAAATGATTTTAGGCACTAATGTCATAGAAAATTGCCTAGGGGAAGTGTTGTTGTTGCTTCACCAGATTGTTGAAGGTGCTGAGGGCAGGTCGCAAAGAGCCTTGCAAAAGGAGATCCGAATCATTCTGAGGAAGCAACAGGTAAAACAGGCTGGCGGTGAGATTGGTAGTGTACGGGTGATGGATGCTAACCCCATTGTGATACCCCCACGGAGTGAAATGATGATGTGGTGTAGAGCAGCGGTAGGTCTCAGAGGACAAGATTACCAGGCTGTACTAGAGCCCACTCATTCAGACCACTGGCCCACGATTCTGACAGCCAGGGGGGTAGTTGTTGTACACAAGGGACGAGTGCCTGTACGAGTGTTGAACTGTGGGGAGGAGGAAGCCAGACTACCAAGGTACGCTACCATAGCCAAACTGTTTACATGCTCAGATGACGCCATAACACCTGTAGGTCCCCTGACACAAGCTGACTCAAAAGAGGGCGAGACCTCCCAAAAGCAGTTAGAGGACTGGTGCCAGAAACTACACGTGGGGACTGACTCTACACCCGACTACCAGAAACATGGGGTTTACAGGGTCGTGCAGGAATACGAGCAGGTCTTTAGTAAGAACCCACTAGACTTTGGTAGGATCAAAGGGGTGCAACATCACATACCCACAGGCAGTCATCCTCCCATTAAGGAAAGACATAGGCCTATTCCACCAGCCCATTACCAGCGCACAAAGGACATGCTGAAAGACATGAAGGAGGCAGGCGTCATAAGGGACAGTTGTAGCCCCTGGGCGGCTCCCCTGGTCCTGGTAAGAAAGAAGGATGGCACGATGAGGATGTGTGTGGATTACAGACAGATAAATCAGATAACACACAAAGATGCCTACCCTTTGCCAAGGATAGAGGAATCCCTCGCTGCCTTGAAAGCCTCTAACTACTTTTCTACCCTAGATCTTACTAGTGGCTACTGGCAAGTATCTGTAGCAGAAGAAGATCGGGAGAAGACGGCCTTCACCACCCCAATGGGCCTCTGTGAGTTCAACAGCATGCCATTTGGACTCTGCAATGCCCCCGGGACCTTCCAGAGGCTTATGGAATGCTGCCTAGGGCACCTCAACTTTGAAACCGTCCTGCTCTACCTGGATGATGTCATCGTGTACTCCAAGACCTACGAGGACCACCTGAAACACCTGGCTGAAGTCTTTGAAGCACTATCCCGATATGGAATGAAGCTGAAACCATCCAAGTGCCATTTACTGAAGCCAAAGGTCCAGTACCTAGGTCACGTGGTCAGTGCAGAAGGAGTAGCACCGGACCCAGAGAAGGTCACAGTCATCCAGGAATGGCCCACACCTACTACCGTCCGGGAGGTACGTCAGTTCCTTGGCTTGGTAGGCTACTACAGAAGGTTCATCAAGGGCTACACGAAAATGGCAGCGCCTTTGCAAGAGCTCCTGGTAGGCCACCCAAAGAAGAGAGGAAAGATCTCCGGCCCGCCATTTCACTGGGGAGAAGCAGAAGAACACTCCTTCAGACAAATGAAAGGGGCCTTGACGGGTGAAGAGATCCTAGCCTACCCTGACTACGGTCTGCCATTCGTACTGTACACAGATGCCAGTAATGTGGGACTGGGAGCAGTGCTTTCACAGGTGCAGGAAGGCAAAGAGCGTGTGATTGCTTACGCCAGCAGGAAGCTCAGGCCTACTGAAAGAAACCCAGAAAATTATAGCTCATTTAAGCTAGAGTTCCTGGCCATGGTATGGGCTATCACAGAGCGGTTCAAGCACTACCTGGCAGCCACCAAATTCACTGTCTTCACGGACAACAACCCCCTGACCCACTTGGATACTGCTAAATTGGGTGCCATGGAGCAGCGTTGGGTAGCCCGACTGGCGAATTATGACTTTACTGTCAAGTATCGAGCTGGCCGCAAGAACGGCAACGCAGATGCTCTGTCCAGGATGCCTCACCTAGCAGACGAGGGTGAAGATGAAGATGATCTTGAAGAGATTGAGCTGCCAGCGTTCCATCGCCATGGAGCAAAACAGTGTCGGCAGTCGCGTGCCAACCGCCAAGAGGTGACCCTGAACCCACTACCTCACTACAACTGGAAGGAGACCCAGGAAAATGATCCAGCGGTAGGCTTGGTAAAGAAACTGATCAGCCAGCCTGGCGCCAGCCTTGACAAAGGAGCCCCACCTGAGGCACAGTACCTATGGAAGGAGAGGGGTCGATTATTCATCTATCAAGACAAACTTTACAGGAGCATCATTGACCCGAGGACGCATGAGAAGGTGTGGCAAGTGATTGTACCACAGAAGGATACGAGGATGGTGCTAGAAGCCTATCACAATGGTGCAGGCCACTTTGGTTGGAAGAAACTGGAGGCCCTACTTAAAGTAAGATTCTACTGGGTGGGCATGAGATCTGCCCTAGAGAAGTGGTGTCGAAACTGCGGGCCCTGCAATCTTAGAAGAAAAGACCAGCACAGCCAGAGAGCACCACTCCAGCCAATCCAAACTAAACGGCCCCTGGAGATCGTGGCCCTGGACCATGTAAAGTTGGCACCCAGCAGACAAGGCTACAACTACGCTCTCACTATGGTTGACCACTACTCCAGATTCCTGGTGGTAGTACCAGTCAAGGACTTGACAGGTCAAACTGCAGCCAAAGCTTTCCAGACACACTTCTGTCGACCACATGGCTATCCAGATCAAGTGCTCACTGACCAAGGACCAGCCTTTGAAGCTGAAGTGTTTAAGGAGTTTTGTAACCTATACGGCTGCCAGAAGATCCGTACTACGCCTTACCATCCTCAGACCAATGGCATGTGTGAGAAGATGAACCACATCATTCTCGATCTCCTGAAGACGCTCCCACTAGAAGAACGAAGTCAGTGGCCGGAAAAACTGCCCGATCTAGTGGACATGTATAACAACATCCCTGTGAGTTCCACGAACTGCACACCGGCATACCTGATGAGGGCCAGACCAGGGAGATTGCCAGTAGATCTGGAAATGGGAGTTGAGACCCCTGAAGACCATCAACAAGGTGCTGATTGGGATTCCAACCGCCAAGCCCAATACAAGGAAGTACAAGAGTGTGTGGAGCGAAGCCTGACTCAGCAACGTGAGAAACAAGAAAAGGCCTACAATCGAAAAGCACCTGCTGTTCCCTTGATGCCAGGAGATATAGTTCTCAAAAGGAAGAGAAGACGTCATAAACTTGACAATCACTGGGAAGAAGAACCCTATACTGTGTTACCATCGACGCTTAGCAATGAAAAGACATGCCTTATCAGCAAAGATGGAGGAAAAACAACAGCTGTCGTTTCTAGAGATCGCTTAAAGAAATGTCCTGAACAACTAAGAATCCCTGAAGAAATTCCCAACCCTTTGCCAGTTCAAGAACCAAAAGAAAAGATGATCCATACTGTACTTGGAGATTTTCCAGCAAGTTGGCCTCAATACAATGGAGCAGTAGTTATTCCGGTTATGACATTCCCTCAATCTGGAGAAGTAAGAGACCCAGAAGAACCTGTTCAGAACCTGGAAGAGCCAAATGTAGCTGAAGCAGAAGACCATGCACTGGTATCAATACCTAGCACACCTATTATTCACATTGAGACACATACATCGGGTGGGAGGACACAACCTCAGACAGATGACAGCATAGTACTGCGTAGATCAACCCGCAGCAACTTTGGTCAGCTCCCATTACGCTATAGAGAAAGTACAGTTTAGTTCAAAGTGACGGTATGAAATGTAATGTTTAACCTGTTTATAGTTAAGTAACGTTTAAGCGAAATGTGCCCACAAGGACTATTGTGAGACCTCCTTAAAATGTTAGACCACTGGTTATGAACTGGCTTTAACCACAAACTTTGCATTGTAAAAAGTTACCTCCTTGGTATCAACCACAGAGTCTGCCTGTTGAGGGGCATGGCTCTGCACCAACAAGGGGGCACGCCTGTTTATGGGGCCTGCCCTCCAACACTCGGAAGCGGGTACGCCTGTTTATGGGGCCTACCTTACACCACTCCCCTCAGGAGAGGAAGATTGGAGGAAAGGTCTGGGGAATGTGATGGCCCAGCCCTGGTCACCGAAAGGACCGGCGACCTACCTCCTGGAGGTTTTTGGGTGGGGTTCGGACATGTGGGTGGTTGGTGGTGGAATGGTACCTGGCATGTTTAAATGTAAATAATTGCCCCTGTGTGGGAAAAGTTTGTATTTACCTTTTCTCTTGTCTTTGCAGCCCGAGGACGTGCTGATGATAACTAAGGGGGAATGTGGCGCCCCTGACCTGGTCAGGCACCACAGAGTATTGCACCCATGCGGGAGCAATGCTTCCAGGTAATCTCCAAAGGCCAGGATGAGGTGCACACACAAACATATAGTGATCAGGCCTCCCACATCACCAGAGGGGACCCTTGGGTAGCCAGAAGGGGTTAACTTTCAATTCCCAGCTAGGGGTGTGTTCAGGGGCTAGTTGCTAGGAAGCAGGGCAGAGAGAGAGAGGAAGAGGGGAGTCTGGAGGAAGAAGTTGAAGTGTGTGGAAGGGAGCAGAGGAGCTCTCGTGTCAGACAGGTCCTGAGGAGTGCAGTAGCTGAAAGCGGGGGAGAAAGGAGTACCGTGGGTCGGCCTGAAAATCATCCAGAGAGAAGGGTGGCTGAGTACGGAGATCCCGGTATCCGAGCACACAAGGGGAACTAGGTCCCCAGTACAGGCAGCAGATCATCCAGAGCTGCTTAACCTACAGGTGGGGGGGGGTACTTCATGCCCTCACCACGACTACACAGAGCTTGAGCCAAGCAGCAATCACCAGGCCCATAAGGGGACAGGGCCAGAAGCCATCCCACCAAGGCCACGCTGCCGGCAGACGAGCCAGAGAGAGGGGAGCAGGGTGGTAACAGCTTCCCTGGAGGGGTCCTACCACGCTTCAAGCAAAGGATCCTCCTAAAACAGAAAGAGTGCAAGGAAGGCGAGTGGACAGCTACCCTCAGAACGGCCTCCTGGAATTCCTGGCTCAACCTGGTTATCACAGTGTCGCCCGGGCATCTCACCGTGACCTCCAAACAGTGAGTAAACACGTTGAAAGACTTCTTGGACTGTGTTTGAGTCATTCTGCGACCTGTGGTCCCACACACATACACCGGGGCCTGGGGCTTGCCTCACTCTCAGGGGGCTAATATACTGACTGCACCCACCATCAGCCCCAGGCATCCCTTAATCTGCAGTGGCGGTCCCCGCTGACCGCAATACTGAGAGTGGCGTCACGACAATCCTAAAATAAGGTTCCCTACCTGTGACCAGACTGTTCCATCCACGTGGAGTCCCTGAAGGTACTGCACCGACACATACTAGCGGGGCTTCACATACTCACCGATCCCCGATCCCCAGCGCTGCACGGCATTCACACTGCTCCGGCAGCTTTTACTGTTTTGAAAAAGCCGGCCGCCCATTAAACAATCTCGTATTCCCTGCTTTCCCCGCCCACCGGCGCCTATGATTGGTTACAGTGAGACACGCCCCCACGCTGAGTGACAGGTGTCACACTGCACCCAATCACAGCAGCTGGTGGGCGTGTCTATACTGTGTAGTGAAATAAATAATTAAATAATTAAAAAAAACGGCGTGCGGTCCCCCCCAATTTTAAAACCAGCCAGATAAAGCCATACGGCTAAAGGCTGGTATTCTCAGGATGGGGAGCTCCACGTTATGGGGAGCCCCCCAGCCTAACAATATCAGCCAACAGCCGCCCAGAATTGCCGCATACATTATATGCGACAGTTCTGGGACTGTACCCGGCTCTTCCCGATTTGCCCTGGTGCGTTGGCAAATCGGGGTAATAAAGAGTTATTGGCAGCCCAAAGCTGCCAATAAGTCCTAGATTAATCATGTCAGGCGTCTATGAGACACCCTCCATGATTAATCTGTAAATTACAGTAAATAAACACACACACCCGAAAAATCCTTTATTAGAAATAAAAAACACAAACATATACCCTGGTTCACCACTTTAATCAGCCCCAAAAAGCCCTCCTTGTCCGGCGTAATCCAGGATGGTCCAGCGTCGCGTCCAGCTGTGCTGCATGGAGGTGACCGGAGCTGCAGAATACACCGCCGCTCCGGTCACCTCCACACAGCAACTGAAGACAGCCGCGCAATCAGCTGAGCTGTCACTGAGGTTACCCGCTGTCACTGGATCCAGCGGTGGATGCAGCGGTGGCCGCGGGAAAGCTCAGTGACAGCTCAGCTGATCGCGCTACTCACCGCTGCTCCTCTCACCTCCACGCAGCTACTGAGGTGAGTAGCGCGATCAGCTGAGCTGTCACTGAGGTTACCCGCGGCCACCGCTGCATCCACCGCTGGATCCAGTGACAGCGGGTAACCTCACTGACAGCTCAGCTGATCGCCGGCTGTCTTCATTTGCTGTGTGGAGGTGACCGGAGCGGCGGTGTCTTCTGCTGCTCCTGTCACCTCCATGCAGCTGCGCTGGATGCGACGCTGGACCATCCTGGATTACGCCGGACAAGGAGGGCTTTTTGGGGCTGATTAAAGTGGTGAACCAGGGTATATGTTTGTGTTTTTTATTTCTAATAAAGGATTTTTCGGGTGTGTGTTTATTTACTGTAATTTACAGATTAATCATGGAAGGTGTCTCATAGACGCCTGACATGATTAATCTAGGACTTATTGGCAGCTATGGGCTTCCAATAACTCCTTATTACCCCGATTTGCCAACGCACCAGGGCAAATCGGGAAGAGCCGGGTACAGTCCCAGAACTGTCGCATATAATGTATGCGGCAATTCTGGGCGGCTGTTGGCTGATATTGTTAGGCTGGGGGGCTCCCCATAACGTGGAGCTCCCCATCCTGAGAATACCAGCCTTCAGCCGTATGGCTTTATCTGGCTGGTTTTAAAATTGGGGGGGACCGCACGCCGTTTTTTTTAATTATTTAATTATTTATTTCACTGCACAGTATAGACACGCCCACCGGCTGCTGTGATTGGGTGCAGTGAGACACCTGTCACTCAGCGTGGGGGCGTGTCTCACTGTAACCAATCATAGGCGCTGGTGGGCGGGGAAAGCAGGGAATACGATATTGTTTAATGGGCGGCCGGCTTTTCAAAACAGTAAAAGCCGCCGGAGCAGTGTGAATGCCGTGCAGAGCCGCGCCGGGGATCGGGGATCGGTGAGTATATGAGAGAGGGGGTAAGAGGGATAGACTGACATGGACAGAGAGTGAGGGACAGAGATAGTGAGCGACTGACAGAGATTAGTGAATGACAGACATTGTGAGGCGCTTCAGAACGCAGCTTTTCAGCTGCGCTCTGAAGCAGACCTTTTTTAAGCTGCGGTGCAGAGCGCACACCTGCGCACATAGCATCAGACACCAAAATCGTATGAGGGATGTCACATGTTTCAATTGAATAGGTTCATACAACAAAACGTCCAATGTATGAGGAATAAACGACGTGTATGCGATCACCGTATTTTCGTTCAATCTTGATTGCACGTAGGTGTCACACGCAAATACGTCACGAACGATGCAGGATGTGCGTCACTTACAACTTGACCCCGACGACGGATTGAAAGATTTATTGAAGCGTGTAAAGCAGGCGTAAGAGAAAATGTACAAGTTGTACCCATTTTCCCTCCCTGGTGTCATGTGACTTGTTAGGGTTACAAGTAGAGATGAGCGAACCGGTCCCGGTTCGGCTCGAGGCCGGTTCGCCGAACGGGGGTCCCGTTCGAGTTCGGCTCGTCGAACGTTCGACGAACCGAACTCGAACGTATAGGCTATAATGGGAGGCAATCACAAACACATAAAAATGCATTATAAATGTACACAAACAGTTAATAAACATTGCCATAACACTTACCGGTCCTCGCGATCCCTTCTGCACTCTGTCTCCTGCCGCTATTCCATCCGATGATCGCTGAATCCTCCCGGTGACGGCACTGCCAGCAGAGATGCAGGACCTATCGTGACGTCAAAATAGCCATGTGACCAGCCACGTGGCTATTATCTCATTGGCTACAGACTGGTCACAGGACTATGACACGTCATGTAGGACCTGCGAGTGCATCTCTCCGGTACACGGTGCACATATGTGTATCGCCGTGTACCGGCGACATGCTCTAGCACACGGTCGACTCCTCGTTCCGTTAGGGACCGGCTGACACAGCCGGTCATTAACGGAGATCACCGTTGCCATAGCAACGCAGTTAGCGGTGACGTCACCGCTAACCGCGGCTCCGAGAGCACCGTTGCTATGGTAACGCGTCTGTCAGCGTTACCGCTGTTACCGCTGACAGCCAGCAGTGATCACTCACGGAGTGAAGGCTGCACGCTGCTTCCCGATTGTAGTGAGGATTGTAGTGAGGACGAGATGCCCCAGCCCATGATGGGCTGGTGAACCTCATCCTCACTACAATCGTCACTACTACTACACTAGAAAGAAAGAAGACAGAAGAGCAGGATCGTGGAGGGCTGACAGGGGGTAATAAAGATGGAGTCTCTAATGTGTCTGTGTATTTATTTCTATTAAAGTATTTTTTCTCTGTGTGGTGTTTTTTTTAACCCTTTATTGGAGATTCTTAATGGCCGGGTCAAACGTGCCTGACATTAAGAATCTCTGGCTTAATACTGGCTAGTAAAACAAAGCCAGTATTAACTCATGATTACCCAACAAGCCACCCGGCTCCAGGGCTGTTGGAAGAGTTGGATACAGCACCAGATGATGGCGCTTCTATGAAAGCGCCATTTTCTGGGACGGCTGCGGACTGAAATCCGCAGCAGAGGCGCCCAGAAACCTCGGGCTAACCTGTGCTGCGGATTCCAATCCCCAGCTGCCTAGTTGTACCCGGCTGGACACAAAAATGGGGCGAAGCCCACGTCATTTGTTTTTTAATTATTTCATGAAATAAGTGAAATAATTAAAAAAAACGGGCTTCCCTATATTTTTGGTTCCCAGCCGGGTACAAATAGGCAACTGGGGGTTGGAGGCAGCCCGTGGCTGCCTGCTGTACCTGGCTAGCATACAAAAATATGGCGAAGCCCACGTCATTTTTTTGGTGGGCAAAAAAATTCTGCATACAGTCCTGGATGGAGTATGCTGAGCCTTGTAGTTCTGCAGCTGCTGTCTGCTCTTCTCCATACAGATAGACAGCAGCTGCAGAACTACAAGGCTCAGCATACTCCATCCAGGACTGTATGCAGAAGTTTTTTGCCCCCTGAAAAAATTATGTGGGCTTCGCCATATTTTTGTATGCTAGCCAGGTACAGCAGGCAGGTACGGCTGCCCCCAACCCCCAGTTGCCTATTTGTACCCGGCTGGGAACCAAAAATAAAGGGAAGCCCTTTTTTTATCATTTCATGAATTTCATGAAATAATTAGAAAACAAATGACGTAGGCTTCGCCCCATTTTTGTGTCCAGCCAGGTACAACTAGGCAGCTGGGGATTGGAATCCGCAGCACAGGTTGGCCTGAGCTTTCTGGGCCCCACTGCTGCGAATTGCAGTCTGCAGCCGCCTCAGAAAATGGCACTTTCATAGAAGCGCCATCTTCTGGCACTGTATCCAACTCTTCCAGCACCTGCCTGCTATACCTGGCTAGCATACAAAAATATGGCGAAGCTCACGTCCTTTTTTGTAGTTTTTTGGCAAAAAAAATAAAAAATGCTTCCCTGGATTTTCCATTGCCAGTGAAGGTAACACCAAGCAGTGGGGGTTAGCAGCCAGTAGCTGCTTGGATTACCCTTAGCTAGCAATACAAAAAATGCAGCGGGAGCCCATATATATTTTTTTTAATTATTTATTTAAATAACTAAAAATAAAATGGGCTTCCCTGTATTTTGATTGCTGGACATCACAGTGCTGTAAAAATAAATCTTTAAAAAAATGACGTAGCGCTCCGTGGTATTTTTGATTCTCAGCGCAGATAAAGCAGACAGCTATGGGTTGCCACCCCCATCTGCCTGCCGTTACCTTGGTTGGCAATCAAAATACAGGGAAGCCCATTAATTTTTTCTATTTAAAAAATAGTTAAAAAAATAAATGACGTTGGGTCCCCCCATTTTTGATAGCCAGCTAGGGTAAAGCAGACGGCTGTAGCCTGAAAACCACAGCTGGCAGCTTTACCGTGGTTGGGGATCCAATGTGGAGGTCCCCTCAGGCTCTTTTTTATAATTATTTTATAAATATTAATAATTACACAATAAAAGTAGGGTCCCCCCCAAATTGGATCACCAGCCAAGGTAAAGCGGACAGCTGTGGTCTGGTATTCTCAGGGTGGGAAGGTCCATAGTTATTGGGCCTTCACAGCCTAAAAATAGCAGGCCGCAGGCACCCCAGACGTGGCGCATCCACTAAATGCGCCAATCCTGGCGCTTCACCCCAGCTCATCCTGTGCCCTGGTGTAGTGGCAAACGGGGTAATAAATCGGGTTGATACTAGCTGTAAAGTAACCTGAGATCAAGCCCAGCAGTTTGTGATGTCATGGCGTCTATTAGATACTCAACATCATAAACTGTCAGTACTAACAAAAAAAAAAAAAATCGACAAAAGAAATTTATTTGAAAAAACAGTCCCCAAAACATTTCCTCTTTCACCAATTTATTGTAAGAAAAAAAATAAAGGGGTCCCACGACGACTCTGGACCGTCTAGAATATGGGGGGGAGACACTCAGGGAACGTATCCCCCATTTTCTAGGAGTGCAGACCCTTCATGTGAGGAGTGTGGGTGCAATGAATCTGCACTCACTCTTCTCGGGTCCACAGCAGCAGAGTCCATGTCGTAATGGTTGCTACCAAAGCTGCAATGCCCTGCTCATGAGGTAAGGGCATGCCTAATCAGGAGAACTACTGTATAGGAAGCTCTGCTCACTGGTATATAGGTGCTCAGAGGTAATAATAGATAAAATTAGTGAGTAACCTCGGCACTCTAAATCTCCCAGACTAAGTCAGTAAGTCACAACGGATAGTAATGCAAAATCACTCTTTATTGGTCCGTATTAAGAAAAAAAATTTTTTCATAAGCATATATGTTTTTGTCCAAAACAAGTTACAAATGACGTTTCGGCCTGAGCCTTCGTCAGATTGGACTTATCTGCATGTAATCATGAAAAATGACAATAATCAGTATCACATAAGAGTGAGAGAACAATAACATAAACTCGAACAATGTAGAGGTACAATTGGGATGCAGCAAAAAAATTGCAACACAGCAAGAAATGAAACACATGATACAAATGTCATAATACAGTACAAGGACAATATAGTAATGACAAATATGGGGTCAGAGTAGACTTAGACAGCTCTGGTACGAAAGAGATGTCAATCTTAAAGTAACATGTGCAGTAGGTGTAGAGCTACAGTGTGCATGGCAGAGCTAATGGGTAGACCGACCATAGAAAAAGAATGGAGAAAAAGTGGAGCAAAAGTGGAGAAAAAGTGGAGAATAAGTGGAGAAAAAAGTGGAGAAAAAAGTGGAGAAAAAATGGAGAAAAAAATGGAGAATAAGTGGAGAATAAGTGGAGAATAAGTTGAGAATAAGTGGAGAAAAAAGTGGAGAATAAGTGGAGAATAAGTGGAGAAAAAAGTGGAGAAAAAGTGGAGAAAAAGTGGAGCAAAAGTGGAGCAAAAGTGGAGAAAAAAATGGAGAAAAAGTGGAGAAAAAAGTGGAGAAAAAGTGGAGAAAAAGTGGAGAAAAAGTAGAGCAAAAGTGGAGTAAAAGTGGAGAAAAAGTGGAGAAAAATTGGAGAAAAATTGGAGAAAAAGTGGAGAAAAAGTGGAGAAAAAATGTAGAAAAAGTGGAGAAAAATTGGAGAAAAAGTGGAGAAAAAGTGGAGAAAAAAATGTAGAAGAAGTGGAGAAAAAATGTAGAAAAAGTGGAGAAAAAATGGAGAAAAAGTGGAGCACCCTTTGGTGCCTTTCATGTGGCACTAAGGGGTGCTTAGCTTTGTATTTAGCCAAAAAAATGAAAACAAAATGAAAAAAAAATGACGTAGGGTTCCCCCTAGTTTTGTAGCCAGCTAGGGTAAAGCAGACGGCTGCAGCCTGCAGACCACAGCTGGCAACCTCACCTTGGCTGGTAATCCAAAACTGAGGGCACCCCACGCTGTTATTTTAAATTAAATAAATAATTTTAAAAAAAAACACGTAGGTGTCCCCCAAAATTGGATCACCAGCCAAGGTAAAGCAGACAGCTGGGGCCTGATATTCTCAGACTAGGGAGGTCCATGGTTATTGGACTCTCCCCAGCCTAAAAATAGCAGGCCGCAGCCGCCCCAGAAGTGGCGCATCCATTAGATGCGCCAATCCTGGTGCTTCGCCCCAGCTCATCCCGCGCCCTGGTGCGGTGGCAAACGGGGTAATATATGGGGTTAATACCAGATGTGTAATGTCACCTGGCATCAAGCCCTGGGGTTGGTGAGGTCAGGCGTCTATCAGATACCCGACATCACCAACCCAGTCAGTAATAAAAAAAATAGACGACAAACACATTTTTATTTGAAAAAACACTCCCCAAAACATTCCCTCTTTAACCAATTTATTAGAATGAAAAACAAATCCAGGTCTGGTGTAATCCAAGGGGTTGCCATGACGACCCACACTGTCCCAGTCAATGAAGAGCAGAATGTTCCCCATTGGCTGGGAGAGCAGTGCAGTGACCTGAGCTAACATCAATGGGTCAGCCCAGGTCACTGCAGGGCATGACAAGTGCTGCTGTCAGCGAGGTACATTACCTGCGCTGATCTCCAGCACACTGACAGCCCCTGTCACTGAGCTCAATGACCGCCCGGCGCCTTCACACCAAGTATCGCGAGAGGTCCGTGACGTCACCGCTAGTCAGTCTCGGGTCGGAAGCGAGAGGTGATGTGACAAGCGGCGGCCATGGAGGACAGTGACAGCGCTGAGGTCGGGATGGCGGGACTTCATCACCGCAGGTAAGCCGAGCGAGGGGGGGGTGTGTGTGTGTGTGTGTGTGTGTGTGTGTGTGTGTGTGTGTACGTGTGTACATGCCGCGGGCAGGAGGGGGCGGAGCGAGCTGAGCGGGGAAGTGTGGGCTTCCTGCACGTAACTAAGATAAACATCGGGTTACTAACCAAAGCGCTTTGCTTGGATACCCGATGTTTATCTTCTATCTTATCAGCGATGGCTCCTGCACACTGTAGCTGTAAAAAGCCCTGCTTTTTGCTGCTAGAACCGTTCTCGAACGTATCTAGAACTATCGAGCTTTTGCAAAAAGCTCGAGTTCTAGTTCGATCTCGAACAGCCCCAAAAATCACTCGAGCTTAGAACTGGAGAACCTCGAACCGCGAACCGCGCTCAACTCTAGTTACAAGGTCTTAGGTATATTACAATTGGTGTTATCGCTCACACACTCTCATGCAGGTCACTGAAAGAACAACATGGCGCCTCATGGCAAAGAATTCTCTGAGGATCTGAAAAACATAATTGTTGCTCTACATACAGATGGCCTAGGGCAGTGATGGCGAACCTATGGCACGCGTGCCAGACAGAGCACGCAGAGCCGTTTGTGCTGGCACGTGCGCTGTCGCCACACTGCGCCAGTTTGATCTGCTGGTGTGGTCGCGCCAGCAGCTCAAACTGGTGTTTAGCAGAGGAGACATTTCTCCTCGCTCTGACACGCCTCCTCTCCTGGGCCGCAGACCTGTTGCCTAGGAGACGGAGGAGCGTCAGTAGGCGGCGCCGGTGTCTTGTGGCCGCGCGGGAACTGAAGTGACTGAGGACACAGCAGTGGAGGAGTGGGGGCCAGAAGGTGAGTTTTTTTTTTTTATTTTTAGCCTCTGTGTGGCTGTGCCAAGATGTGGGGGGGACAGAGCCTGCACGGGGGAAACATGCACCGCACGGGGGACACATGGGGGACAGAGCCTGCACGGGGGAAACATGCAGCGCACGGGGGACACATGGGGGACAGAGCCTGCACGGGGGAAACATGCAGCGCACGGGGGACACATGGGGGACAGAGCCTGCACGGGGGAAACATGCAGCGCACGGGGGACACATGGGGGACAGAGCCTGCACGGGGGAAACATGGAGCGCACGGGGGACACATGGGGGACGGAGCCTGCACGGGGGACACATGGGGGACAGTGCCTGCACGGGGGAAACATGGAGCGCACGGGGGACACATGGGGGACAGAGCCTGCACGGGGGACACATGGGGGACAGAGCCTGCACGGGGGACACATGGGGGACAGAGCCTGCACGAGGGAAACATGGAGCGCACGGGGGACACATGGGGGACAGAGCCTGCACGGGGGAAACATGGAGCGCACGGGGGACACATGGGGGACAGAGCCTGCACGGGAGACACATGGGGGACAGAGCCTGCACGGGGGAAACATGCAGCGCACGGGGGACACATGGGGGACAGAGCCTGCACGGGGGAAACATGGAGCGCACGGGGGACACATGGGGGACAGAGCCTGCATGGGGGAAACATGGAGCGCACGGGGGACACATGGGGGACAGAGCCTGCATGGGGGAAACATGGAGCGCACGGGGGACACATGGGGGACAGAGCCTGCACGGGAGACACATGGGGGACAGAGCCTGCACGGGGGAAACATGCAGCGCACGGGGGACACATGGGGGACAGAGCCTGCACGGGGGAAACATGGAGCGCACGGGGGACACATGGGGGACAGAGCCTGCATGGGGGAAACATGGAGCGCACGGGGGACACATGGGGGACAGAGCCTGCACGGGGGAAACATGGAGTGCACGGGGGACACATGGGGGACAGAGCCTGCACGGGAGACACATGGGGGACAGAGCCTGCACGGGGGAAACATGCAGCGCACGGGGGACACATGGGGGACAGAGCCTGCACGGGGGAAACATGGAGCGCACGGGGGACACATGGGGGACAGAGCCTGCATGGGGGAAACATGGAGCGCACGTGGGACACATGTGGGACAGAGCCTGCACAGGGGACACATGGGGGACAGAGCCTGCACGGGGGAAACATGGAGCGCACGGGGGACACAGGGGGGACAGAGCCTGCACGGGGGACACATGGGGGACAGAGCCTGCACGGGGGAAACATGGAGCGCACGGGGGACACATGGGGGACAGAGCCTGCACGGGGGAAACATGGAGCGCACGGGGGACACATGGGGGACAGAGCCTGCACGGGGGAAACATGGAGCGCACGGGGGAAACATGGAGCGCATGGGGGAAACATGGAGCGCACGGGGGAAACATGGGAGCATGGGGGAAACATGGAGCGCACGGGAGAAACATGGAGCGCACGGGGGAAACATGGAGCGCACGGGGGACAGAGCCAGCACGGGGCAAACATGGAGCGCACGGGGGACACATGGGGAGCACAGGGGACACATGGAGCGCACGGGGGACACATGGGAGCATGGGGGAAACATGGAGCGCACGGGGGAAACATGGGAGCATGGGGGAAACATGGAGCGCACGGGGGAAACATGGAGTGCACAGGGGACACATGGGGAGCACGGGGGACACATGGAGCGCACGGGGGACACATGGGAGCATGGGGGAAACATGGAGCGCACGGGGGAAACATGGGAGCATGGGGGAAACATGGAGCGCACGGGGGAAACATGGAGTGCACGGGGGAAACATGGGAGCATGGGGGAAACATGGAGCGCACGGGGGACAGAGCCAGCACGGGGCAAACATGGAGCGCACGGAGGACACATGGGGAGCACGGGGGAAACATTGGAGCACGGGGGACAGAGCCTACATGGGGGACACATGGGGAGCACGGGGGACAGAGCCAGCACGGGGGGAACATGGGGAGCACGGGGGACAGAGCTAGCACGGAGGGAACATGGGAGCATGGGGCATATACAAACAGAGCACGGGGCAAACAGAGCACGGGGAAAACATGGAGAGCACGGGGAAAACATGGCTGCAAAGATGGAGAGAAACGTGCAAAGATGGAGAGAAACGTGCAAAGATGGGGGAAACATGGCTGCAAAGATGGGGGAAACATGGCTGCAAAGATGGGGGAAACATGGCTGCAAGGATGGGGGTAAACATGACTGTAAGGATGGGGGAAATCATGCCAGGATGGGGTACATTTAGCAGGAAGGGAAACATGCCAGGAAGGGGTACATTTACCAGTATGGGGGATACATTTACCAGTATGGGGGATACATTTACCAGAATGGGGGATACATTTACCAGAATGGGGGGAAACATGAAAGGATGGGGCGGAAACATGCCAGGATGGGGGTACATGAACATGCCAGGATGAGGAAAAATGCCAGGATGGGGAACATTTAGCAGGAAGGGTGACATTTATCAGGATGGGGTACATTTACCAGGATAAGGGAACATGCCTGGATGAGGTACATTTACCAGGATGGGGTCATTTAACAGCATGGGGGGAACATGCCAGGATGGGATACATTTACCAGGATGGGGTACATTTACCAGGATTGGGTCATTTAACAGCATGGGGGAACATGCCAGGATGGGATACATTTACCAGGATGGGGTACATTTACCAGGATGGGGTACATTTACCAGGATGGGGTCATTTAACAGCATGGGGGAACATACCAGGATGGGATACATTTACCAGGATGGGGTACATTTACCAGGATGGGGTACATTTACCAGGATGGGGCCATGATGTGGACAAATATACCAGAATGTAGGAAATATATATCAGGATGGGGGACATGTTTACCAGGAAGTGGCCAGGAAGGGGACATAACTACACAATGAAAGGGGAGAATAGCAACTCGTACGTCTTTATGGGATTTCAAGATCTTCAGACATTGAAATGTAGATGTGGATTACAGGGTGACATCTGATTGCATTCCAGGCTAAAATCTCTGTCTAACATGCTGCAATTTATTTCCAGAAAGATCAATCCAACTGCTGTGTCTGGAAAGGGCAGGGGCTCAGCTCCAATGTGTGGTAAGCACGCATGAGTGTGATGCCCCCTGCTGAAGAGAAGAGAAGACTGCAAAGGTAAGGTTAAAATCAATTATTTACATAATAGGATTGATTGGCACTTCGGAAAAAAAAATGGGTTTAGAACTACAGTTTGGGCACTCGGCCTGTAAAAGGTTCGCCATGACTGGCCTAGGGTATAAGAAGATTGCCATCACCCTGAAACTGAGCTGCAGCATGGTGGCCAAGACCATACAGCAGTTTAATAAGACAGGTTCCACTCAGGACAGGCCTCACCATGGTGGACCAAAGAAGTTGAATGCATGTGCTCATTGTTATATGCAGAGGTTGTCTTTTCAAAATAGATGTATGAGTGCTACCAGCAGCAATGCTGCAGAGGATAAAGGGGTGGGGGGGGATCAGCCTGTCAGTGCTCAGTCCATATGCCGCATGTGGCATCAAATTTGTCTGCATGTCTGTCGTCCCAGAAAGAAACCACTTATAAAGATGATGCACAGGAAAGCCCACAGTTTGCTGAATACAAGCAGACTAAGGGCATGGATTACAGGAATCATGTTTTTGGTCTAATAAATAAAATATAAACTTAAGATACACTTGACACGATCTGAACTAAATAAGTTTATGTGGTGGCAACCAGGTGAGAAGTACAAATGTGGCGCCCTGGACTAGCCAGGCCGTCACAGGTACTACAACACACACCCCCACCCTGAGACAGGCACATCAGCCAGACACAAAATCCTTGTTGCCTCCCTCCAGGGGCTGATGTCCACACCAGGTGGGGTGGAGCCTGGTGGTTGGCCCCACCCACTGAGGAGTACACTGTCCTGGAGGCGGGAAAAGGAAGTCAGATCAGTGAGTGAGAAGTAGAGTTCAGTTAGGGAAGTGGTAGGAGAGGAGCAAACTGACCGTGTCCGGGTGTGTGGCCCGGGCACTAAGAGCAAGGTTGGCAGATGGTGGTGGCCTTCTGCAGGAGAGGCAGATCAACATGGAACCATAGGACCGGGGACGGGCGGTGGCCCGCCGGTACCGAACCAGGGAGCGAAGTGAAGCCAGCACAAACCAGCAGGGCCTGCGGACCCGACCAGGCTTGACCCGATTGAAGGCAACCGTCCGACCAGCAGAAGGGAATACAGCTACCGCCACAGCTAGAGTTCCAAGGGCCAGAGCCTGCGGGCAAAAGGACTCCACCGGCACAAACACACGCTGGGGAGCGGGTTACCGGTGGGAATCCATCGCACCGAACATACACAAAGGTGCAGGGAAAGGCAGCCACCACTAACCGTCCAGGAGTAGCAACAGCAGCCGGCTGCGGGACTCGTCCATCCAGCCGTTTGGTTTACCAGAGACTTTGCGTACCTTTGTGGCTGAGTAAGTACTACCATGCCGTCTGGCACCGCGCTGTGCAGTCCAAGCGACCCTGCACCCATCCAACCCTGCCTCCCCGTCATCTCACCGGGCCCCGGGACCACCATCCCCTATCCACGGAGGGGGTAAACAATGTCCCAGCTGCT
Organism: Anomaloglossus baeobatrachus; assembly: GCF_048569485.1. NCBI lineage: Eukaryota > Metazoa > Chordata > Amphibia > Anura > Aromobatidae > Anomaloglossus > Anomaloglossus baeobatrachus. The sequence goes on along the minus strand of NC_134355.1, from coordinate 197,598,000 downwards.
CCCTGCCATCGCTCCCGGGAACCACGTCACCAGCAGCGGTAGTGCCCAACCTCACCACAACCTGTGGGTGGCGTCACGGACCAAATCCCCAAACCAAACTACCCCCTTTCACTCACGGGCGAGGAGCGCCGCTCGAGTCCCCGGATCCAGCCCACCGCTCGAGCCACCGAGCAGCCATCGCATCAGCGCCGGACCCGAGCGTTAGCGAGCGCAGCGTAGCGGCGTCCTTCCCCGCCCGCGACACAAAGACAAATGTCTTGCCTACAGTCAAACATGGTGGTGGGAGAGACATGGTTTGGGACTGTATAAGTGCTGCTGGCTGTGGAGGACTGCAATTCACTGAGAGAACCATGAATGGCAACATTTACTGTGACATAGTGAAGCAGAGCATGTTCCTCTCCATTCAGAAGCTGGGCGGCAGGGCAGTAGTCCAACATGATAATGACCACAATCACACCTCCAAGACGACCACTGGGTTGCTAAAGAATCTCAGGATAAAAGTGCTAGGCTGAAACCCTATTGAGCATCTACGGGGCATCCTCAAAGGTGTAAGAGCACAAGGTCTCTAACATCCACCAGCTCTGTGATGTCATTATGGAGAAGTGGTAGAGGAGTGGAGTGGAAGATGATTTAATTTACCTCGTAGAGTTAATGCAGTGCTTGAAAATAATGGTGGCCACACAACACTTTGGACACAATTTGGCCATTCTCACTTAGGAGTGTACTTGCTTTTGTTGCCAGTGGATTAGACATTAATGGTTGTGTTGCATTCAGGGCCGACATCAGCACCCGGCAAAGCCGGTCAAATGCCGGGGCGCTGGGCTGCCAGGGGGTCCCACTCGCGGTGGCAGGAGTGGCGTACCGCTAGTCAGGGGGGCCTGGTGCCTGCGCTGTCACCGGCCTCTCCCCGCCGAGGATTGCGCTTGCAATTGTATCAGTATTGCAGTTGTTGATACAATTGAGAGCAATGATGAGATGGAGTGGCGCGCTCCCTCTCTTATCATTCTCTCCGCTGTGTCTGTCGGCGCTCTGACAGCTCAGCAGCGGAGCGTGATGGCGTTATTACTGTGCGCCTGCTGAGAGGTCAGAGAGAGTCAGAGACAGTAGTTGATGCACCGAGGAGCCTGGAGCCTCAGGGGAACGAGGAGAAGTGAGTCTGTATTTCATCACTGTGGCCAGGCGACCATGGGGGTGCATTAAATGATATGGCGACTGTATACTACATGAGGGTGCCTAATGCTATCTGGGTCTGCATTGTGCAATATGGACTACATGAGAATGCCTAATGCTATCTGGGTCTGCATTGTGCTATATGTGGGCTGTATACTAAATGAGGATGCATAATGCTATCTGGGTCTGCACTGGGCTATATGCGGGCTGTATACCACATGAAGGTGCCTAATGCTATATGGGTCTGCATTGTGCTATATGAGGGCTGTATACTACATGAGGGTGCCTAATGCTATCTGGGTCTGCATTGTGCAATATGGACTACATGAGGATGCCTAATGCTATCGGGGTCTACAATGTGCTATATGCGGGCTGTATACTACATGAAAGTGCCTAATGCTATCTGGGTCTGCATTGTGCTATATGTGGGCTGTATACTAAATGAGGATGCCTAATGCTATCTGGGTCTGCACTGGGCTATATGCGGGCTGTATACCACATGAGGGTGCCTAATGTTATATGGGTCTGCATTGTGCTATATGAGGGCTGTATACTACATGAGGGTGCCTAATGCTATCTGGGTCTGCATTGTGCAATATGGACTACATGAGGATGCCTAATGCTATCTGGGTCTGCATTCTGCTATATGCGGGCTGTATACTACATGAGGGTGCCTAATGCTATCTGGGTCTGCATTGTGCTATATGCGGGCTGTATACTACATGAGGGTGCCTAATGCTATATGGGTCTGCATTGTGCTATATGGGGGCTGCATACTACTTGAGGGTGCTTAATGCTATATGGGTCTGCATTGTGCTATATGGGGGCGTTATATGGGGGTTGCATAGTGCCATATGGGGTTGCATAATGCCATATGGGGGCTGCATAATGCCATATGGGGGCTGCATAGTACAATTTGGGGGATGCATAATGCTACATAGGGGCTACATAATACTATATGGAGGACTATGGGGGCTTCATAACACTATATGGAGGAATATGGGGGCTGCATACTACTATACTCCCAGAGCTGTATGTCCCCCCACCCCAGTGCTGTATACCCCCCAGAGCTGCATGTCACCCCCACCTATGAGCTGTTTGTCCCCCACCTCAAAGCCACTGACTCTCTCTTGAGCTGTATGCCCCCCATTGCTGTATACCCCTTTCCTCAGTAATATGTATGCCCCCCCAGTAATGTGTATGTCCCCAGCCTCTCTTGTGATGTATATACAGCAGTGTTAGTGTGCTCTATGTGCGGCCATGTCTGTTAGTGACTGCCACCAATCAGCGTGGTACAGACACATGCCCAGGAGGAGCTGGATGGAGACAAGTGGGGAGGTGAATGAGGCTGTTGCCGGCTTCCCAATATTATATATAAATATATAAAAATAATGTGTCTGTGTGTGCATGTGTTATGTGTATCTATGTATATGACTGTGTCTAGAGTTGTCTATTTATATGTGTTTTAGTGAATTTCACTTTAAATATGTATGTGTACGTATGCCTGTATGTGTATGTATCTGTGCATGTCTATGTGTGGATGGGGCCCACTGAAACTGTTTTGCCCAGGGCCCACAAAAACCTGGAGCCAGCCCTGGTTGCATTATTTAAGGGCCGCACCAAATTTTACACTGTTATACAAGCTGTACACTGACACTGACTACTTTACATTGTATCAATGTGTCATATCTTCAGCATTGTCCCAAGAGAAGATAAAATAGTTACAAAAATGTGAGGATGTTCTCACGTTTGTGATATACTGTACTTATTGTACTGTAGTACGGTATATCTTGCATCAATTACCTTTTCTTTCACTGCTTCTCAGTGTGGTGATTGAGCGGTATTAGATTAAAACATTTTGTTAATGCATGTATAGATACATGCATTGAGTAAGTTGTGACCATTGTTGTGTATTTTACATATGTCGGTGCAAATTATAATAATTATTATACCGTGGTTATAGACATCGCAATTATTAATTTAGTTTTCTAAAACTTCATATTTTCCCTTTTGTTCACTTTTATACACATTCCTTTTACAGTCTTTTCCACCTATATGTTGTATTTTAGTGTGCACTACATAACCCATTCCTGAAGCACTGTGATTTACTATTTGTGTTTCTTAAAGACCAACTGAGAATTTGTTGGACTCACAGAAAATAAGTCTTCAACTAGTATGTACTAAACATGGAAAGGTGTGAACTGGGAATTACTTCTTTTCGTTTTACAAACGAAACCCACAAATGTTAAAACTCTAAACACAATTGTGATAATTTGATAACACCGACATTTTCATAGTGATCTCAGGCATTGTCCCAGGATCTGCCAAGTACTAAACATCAGCACCCCGCGATCACATCACAGGGGTACCAACTAGCGATTAGACCAGCTGCACACTGTAGTTGCTGCAGTCACTGAATAACAGCGGTATTTAACAGGTTAGGCTACTTTCACACTTGCGTTCATCGCAATCCGCCGCTATGGAAAATAGCGCAATCTGTTAATGGCTTGAGCTGTTTCCTATAGACTTGTATTGACGACGCACTGTGACGCAAGTGTCTGCGTTGCATCCGCCGGCCAACGCTGAGTCGTTATTTTGACTGAGCGCGGATGGAACGCAGAATGTAGCGTTTTTTATAGCTGTAAAAAAACGCACTCCACAGGATTTCGTCGGGATCCATTAAGAGGCATAATGAATGTCTATGGTGCTGGTTTCCGTCGCCATGCTTTTGGCGATGGATTCCAGTGCAGGATTCCGTCACATTCTACTGAGCATGCTCAGCATGTCCAACAGAACGTTCTAAATCATTTAAAATCACTCCTAGTCTCTCTCTCTCTCTGTGGGTCGGTCTCTCTCTGTGGGTTGGTCTGTTGGTTGGTCTCTCTCTCTCTTGGTCTCTATGACCAGATGTTCAATGATATTCAGGTCTGGGGACTGGGATGGCCATTCCAGAACATTGTAATTGCTCCTCTGCATGAATGCCTGAGTAGATTTGGAGCGGTGTTTTGGATCATTCTCTTGCTGAAATATCCATCCCCTGCGTAACTTCAACTTCGTCACTGATTCTTGCACATTATTGTCAAGAATCTGGTGATACTGAGTTGAATCCATCCGACCCTCAACTTTAACAAGATTCCCGGGGCCGGCATTGGCCACACAGCCCCAAAGCATGATGGAACCTCCACCAAATTTTACTGTGGGTAGCAAGTGCTTTTCTTGGAATGCCGTGTTTTTTTGCCTCCATGCATAACGCCTTTTTGTATGACCAAACAACTCAATCTTTGTTTCATCAGTCCACAGGACCTTCTTCCAAAATGTAACTGGCTTGTCCAAATGTGCTTTTGCATACCTCAGGCGACTCTGTTTGTGGCATGCTTGCAGAAATGGCTTCTTTTGCATCACTCTCCCATACAGCTTCTCCTTGTGCAAAGTGCGCTGTATTGTTGACCGATGCACATTGACACCATCTGCAGCAAGATGATGCTGCAGGTCTTTGGAGGTGGTCTGTGGATTGTCCTTGACTGTTCTCACCATTCTTCTTCTCTGCCTTTCTGATATTTTTCTTGGCCTGCCACTTCTGGGCTTGACAAGAACTGTACCTGTGTTCTTCCATTTCCTTACTATGTTCCTCACAGTGGAAACTGACAGTTTAAATCTCTGAGACAACTTTTTATATCCTTCACCTGAACAACTATGGTGAATAATCTTTGTTTTCAGATCATTTGAGAGTTGTTTTGAGGAGCCCATGATGCCACTCTTCATAGGAGATTCAAATAGGAGAACAACTTGCAAGAGGCCACCTTAAAAACCTTTTCTCATGATTGGATACACCTGCCTATGAAGTTCAAAGCTCAATGAGGTTACAAAACCAATTTAGTGCTTTAGTAAGTCAGTAAAAAGTAGTTAGGAGTGTTCAAATCAAGAAATTGATAATGGTGCCCATACTTTTGCATCGGTCAAATTTTGTTTAAATGCGGATTGCACATTTTCTGTTAGTACAATAAACCTCATTTCAATCCAGAAATATTACTGAGTCCATCAGTTATTAGATATATGAAACTGAAATAGCTGTTGCAAAAACCCAAATTGTTATAAAGAAAAAAGGTTAACATTAATAGGGGTGCCCAAACTTTTACATATGACTGTATTTATTCCTGATCACTGTTTTTAAGCACCAATTAAGAAATAAGGACTCTTAATGGCTGTTGTTTTTATGTATATCGTCAGTCATTAAGAAATTAATGAAGACCTCCAATTAACTTTTTTATCCTATCTAAATTCATGTATATGTGTATGTAGTGTACTGTCATTGCATCAATAAACTCAACTACTACCATCTTCTCAGTGCCGTTTTGCTCCTTGTTAGTGATTTCACCGCACTTCAAACTATCTGATTTACACTATGCTCTATGCGTGAAAGACTCTTTTTTACAATGTAAATCTATAAAGCCTCGTTCTGACACTCCATAGCTTTACATTGTTATTCTGGAGTCACACTTGTGCATGACTTGCGTGAGGCTCACATCACATCACCTGGCACAGCCTGCCACTCTCCGGACAGGTGCGTCTTAGCTGCATAGAAATTCTTCTGACCCTCTCCTGTTATGCAGTCATGCCGGGTGATGCGATGCAATGCGAGCCTCGCGCAAGTCACTCGCAAGTGTGACTCTGGCCTTAAAGTCATTTCTGTGTAACGCAGAGCACGGAGTCATCTGGAGAGTTTGAAGAGCAGCAATGTTACTCAGAAAAGGAGCAGAGTTCATTGGATGCCAGAGCAGATGGCAATAGGTGGGTATTTTAACAGACTGACAGTATACTATATACACATATACACAGATTAAGAAAAAAAAATTATGGTAGTGCTTCTTTAATTCACAGTCACAATGATGATGATCAGACTGCTACAACAGTTTTCTTTATATCACTTACATTTCTATTCACAGACTGAGGCTATCACTCCCATTTTCAACTTTTGAAGAATAGGAAGAGGGAAAAATATTGCAGCGCATCTAACACATGTCACAACGTCAATTTTTGACCACACCCCTAGTGGGAACCCCAAGCCATACTGATTTTGTAATTCAGCAGATGCCCCGGACTGTTCATTCATTAATTCATTCATTCATAGACATAGCAGCCAGAACTTTCTAATATTGATGTACAGTTGAGACCAGAAGTTTACATACACTATTTAAAAAGCCACATCTGTAGGTTTTTCTCACTATCTGACATGAAATCATAATAAACATTTCCCGTTTCAGGTCAATTAGGAACCAAAATTATTTATATTTGCCAAATGCCAGAATAATGAGAGAGTCAGAATGTTTTACAGCATTTTTATTACTTCATGCAAAGTCAAAAATTTACATACAATTCATTAGTATTTTGTACCATTGCCCTTAAAGGGAACCTGTCACATAGAATATGCATTCTGACCAATCAGCAGACGCATGTGTGCCCTAATTACACCTCCCTACCCATCCCTGTGTTGTAAAATTGGGAAATATGAAAGTAATAAAAAACGTTTTATTTCCTCCATATTTCCTATGTAAATAGCAGAGTCTTTGGCCCCATGGGCATTGTATTGCCCAGTGGGCATTTGCATACTTTCCATGGTATCACGCCCCTGTGGGCGTGATACCATGGATTCACATGAGTGACGTCCCCCGTCTGCTCCTTCAGATCCTGCGCGTGCACACTTACCATTCCCGCAGCTTTTTCCAGGTGCTCGTTATCAGTTTTAGACGCGTTCTGCGCATGATCAGAAGAGTCTGATCATGCGCAGAGCGCGTCTGAAGCCGGTGAGTGAACACCCGGAAAAGGTTGCGGGAATGGTAAGTGCAAACATGCGCGGGATTTGAAGAAGCGGACTGGGGACGTCGCTCATGTGAATCTATGGTATCACGCCCACAGGGGCATGATACCATGGAAAGTATGCAAACACCCAGGGGGCAATGAGACGCCCATGGGGATAGAGAACCTGCTATTTACATAGGAAATATGGAAGTAATAAAACGTTTTTTATTACTTTCATATTACACAATTTTACAACACAGGGATGGGTAGGGAGGTGTAATTAGGGCACACATGCGTCTGCTGATAGGTCAGAATGCATATTCTATGTGACAGGTTCCCTTTAAACTGTATGACTTTGATATCCTTCCACAGGCTTGTCACAATAGTTTGTAGGAATTTGGGCCCATTCCTCCTGGCAGAACTGGAGTAACTGAGCCATGTTTGTAGGTCACCTTGCTCGCACCTGCCTTTTCAGCTTTGCCCATAAATTTTCAATAGGATTAAGATCAGGGCTTTGTGATGGCCACTGCAAAACAGTAACTTTATTATCCTTAAGCCACTTTGTAACCATTTTTGCAGTAGCTTCAGGTCATTGTGCATTGGAAGACCCATTTCCACCAAAGCTTTAGGTTCCTGGCTGATGTCTTGAGATCTTGCTTCATTGTTGCCACATAATCTTTTTTCCTCATGTTGCCATCTATTTAAACAACCCCACAATATGATTCTGCTACCCCCGTGTTTCACAGTTGGGATGGTATTCTTAGGCATCAAAGCGTCTCCCTTTTTCCTCCAAACGTAATGATGGTCATTATAGCCAAACAGTTCAATTTTAGTTTTGTCAGACAGCAGGATATATCTCCAAAACTTAAGGTCTTTGTTCTTTTGTGCATTTGCAAACATTAATATGGCTTTTTTTATGTTTCTTTTGGAGTAATGGCTTCTTCCTGGCCAAGTTTTCTTTTAGCCCATGTCGATACAGTACTCATTCCACTGTGGATAATGACAATATCTTACCAGCTTCCGCCAGCATCTTCACAAGCTCTCTTGCTTTTGTTCTTGGGTTGATATGCACATGTCTGACCAAAGCTTGTTCATCTCTAGTACACAGAACCCATCTCCTTCCTGAGCAGTATGACAGCTGGACATTCCCATCTTGTTTGTGCTTGTGTAGTATTGTTTGTACAGATGAATGAAGCACCTTTAGGTATCTGGAAATTGCACCCAAGGATGAACCAGACTTGTGCAAGTCCACAATTCTCTTCCTGAGATCTTGGCTGATTTCTTTTGACTTTCCCATGATGCTACAGAAAGAAGTGTGTTTCAGGTGTGCATTAAAATACATATACATATATCTCTTATTAACTCAGATGTTGTGAATAAACCTATCAGAAGCTTTAAAAGACATAACATCATCATATGGGCTGTCCCATATTGTTTAAAGGCATAGGACTCTTAGTGTACGTAAACTTTTGACTTCGCTGAAAGCAATAAAAATGCATTAAAACATTCTCTCTCTCATTATTCTGGCATTTGGCAAAAATAAGTAATTTTGGTAATCTTAATTGACCTAAAAATCCTAATTGACTTAAAACAGGAAAGGTTTATTCTGATTTCATGTCAAATAGTGAGAAAAACATGCATATGTGTCTTTTTAGATAGTGTATGTAAACTTCTGGTTTCAACTGTAGCTTTACTATATATGGTATCTGTCTTTTTTGTGTCTCTAAGGCTGTGTCCGCACTTTGCGTTTTCACCTGCTTTTCTGCAGCATTTTGAACTGCAGCGTTTTCATGCCAAAATGCATGCATTTTGATTTTCCAGCAAAGTCTATGGGAAAAGTAGATTTCTTGTGCGCACTTTGCAGTTCAAAACGCTGCCTTTAATTTGCATAATTTTGGCCAAAAACTCTGCGTTCAAAGAAGCAGCATGTCAATTGTTTTTGCCATTTGGGCTGCGTTTTGCTAACATTGAAGTCAATGAGAAGTTGTAAAAAGCAAGCAACATCAAAATTCCAGCGTTTTACATGCTTTTTAGCTGCTGAAAACATGCGTTTTGGACTACCAAAACGCATGCTTGTCTGACATCAAAATAATGGAATGATATGTCCCTTTATACACACACATAGTCCGACAATTAAATTAATGAAAAATATTAATTTATTGGAATTATAGCGATAAATAGTATAAAACCGCTATAATTATATTAAATATAACTATTTTCGTTATGATTTAAATAATTATATTTTTTTCCCCCTTTTTTCATAGTGTTTGTATGTCAAAACTTTATTTAGTAGTGTCTTTGTAATCAAAAAGCATCTGACTTTAAACAGTGGAAAAGCAGGTAAAAAGCGCTAAAAGTGCGGCTAACACGCGGTAAAAACGCACGCATATTTACAGTGATTTTGTGGTCAAAAGCAACTTTGGCAAAAGCAATTTCTGCCAAAGGATGCGTTTAGAACTGCAACTACATCGACGCAAAGTGCGGACACAGCCTAAGGCCATGTCTCCTTATAAATCCTGTGTTGTTTTGTTTTCTGCAGGTGTGTGCACCTAACTACACAATACCACTCTTCTCTGATTTTTTGCATTGTTGCTGCATTTTTTAAGCATTTTCCAACTTATTTGATGCGGTTTTGGTGCAGATGTGAAGCCACGTTCTTAAGTTGTTTTTTTTTGGTACAGAAAAGCTTTGATTCTGCAATTAAAAAAGTAACTGCAGCTTTTTATGCTCCACATAGAAGCCTCTGGAGAAAAAAAAAGCACCTAAACCATAGAGTTCAACAGCGTTTTTAGATACACAGTGGGTGCAGTTTTCATTAAATCACATCTAATTTGCTTGGACAGTAAAAGAAAGCAGAATTTCTGTGCAAAAAAAACCAGTAGAAAAAAACAGCAATTACGCTGCATGTGAACATGGATTAAATTTCCAAGCAAAGCAGATTTGATTTCCTGAAAACTCTGCCCTCGGTGTGCAGCTGAATTGTGTGATTTTGTTGTGGTTTTTTCTCTATAACATATTATAAAATATTATAGCCCTGTGCGCACTGGGAAATAACTTTTTCTTAAGAAAAATCCACACCCTCTGAATACCGCACTTGCAGCAAAAACTGCGCTAATAATGCACTCGCGGTTTTGCTGCGGTTTTTCCGAGGGTTGGTCCCTGTGGTTTTTTACCATTATCTATGGCAAAATCCGCAGGTACCTGCAGAAAAGAAGTGACATGCTCATTCTTTTTGCTGCACAAATTCTGCAGCAAAAACCTGTAGGTAAAAAAACGCAGCTTTTTTTTTTTCTCATAGCTTTTGCTGGGGAAGAACTGCAGAAAGGTTATGTACATGTTCTGCAGCATTTCTGTAGCAAAAACTGCGGAAAATCCGCGGCAAAAAACGCAGTGTGCGCCTAGGGCCTAATTAGAAAAAACGTAAAACCAGCTACCAGCCTAGCTGTCTTGATATTTGTTTAAAAAGTGTTTAGATATGTTAGAGGAATTTATTACATTAGGGTTATTGGAGTCTCCAAGGTGCTCGTTAACTCTGTCTCACTTTTTGGATTGTACAACCAATGTATTTAATATGATAGTGTGAACTGGATGCAATAAATAATATATGTACTTCTCTGGTTACTAAATTGATTTACTATGTTATGATGTTTATCAACAATCACAGATTGCACATGTTTCAACTACATATATATTTATCTGAAGCACAATTGCTTATGTCACATTTATAAAAATCCTTTCATTGAAAGACACTGTTATGACTGAGAATCACTTGACACGGGATAAATAGGTAAAACCCTGAAAATACTGCAACTAACCCAGCTGGTACCTGTACAGACTAAAGATTCGGACCCCAGAATCCCTAGTGGTTCTTGCATGAGCTGGAATAGCATTAATCCCGACTAAACTACGGCAACTCGGACCTATGCTGCCTGAAGAACCTTCGGGTACTTCCGTTCCTCCAAAGTAATCGGAAAGCAGACCAAAGTGCAATATACCTACAGGAAGGAAGGAGTGCTGAGATAGGAAGGGTTCCCAGAGTAACGAAAAACAAGCCACAAAATACCAAATGTAAGGATAAAGCACATACTGCAAGAGAGTATGCCACCTACTATCTAACTGAAAGCAGAAGATAGGTGCAGGGTGAAAAGCATAGAGATAAAATCCTAGCCGGTCTTTCACTGTGTGACAAACAACCTCAATATGGCTGGACATGCCATGTGCAAAAGGTTGCGGGAATGGTAAGTGCAAACATGCGCGGGATTTGAAGAAGCGGACTGGGGACATCGCTCATGTGAATCTATGGTATCACGCCCACAGGGGCATGATACCATGGAAAGTATGCAAACACCCAGGGGGCAATGAGACGCCCATGGGGATAGAGAACCTGCTATTTACATAGGAAATATGGAAGTAATAAAACGTTTTTTATTACTTTCATATTACACAATTTTACAACACAGGGATGGGTAGGGAGGTGTAATTAGGGCACACATGCGTCTGCTGATAGGTCAGAATGCATATTCTATGTGACAGGTTCCCTTTAAACTGTATGACTTTGATATCCTTCCACAGGCTTGTCACAATAGTTTGTAGGAATTTGGGCCCATTCCTCCTGGCAGAACTGGAGTAACTGAGCCATGTTTGTAGGTCACCTTGCTCGCACCTGCCTTTTCAGCTTTGCCCATAAATTTTCAATAGGATTAAGATCAGGGCTTTGTGATGGCCACTGCAAAACAGTAACTTTATTATCCTTAAGCCACTTTGTAACCATTTTTGCAGTAGCTTCAGGTCATTGTGCATTGGAAGACCCATTTCCACCAAAGCTTTAGGTTCCTGGCTGATGTCTTGAGATCTTGCTTCATTGTTGCCACATAATCTTTTTTCCTCATGTTGCCATCTATTTAAACAACCCCACAATATGATTCTGCTACCCCCGTGTTTCACAGTTGGGATGGTATTCTTAGGCATCAAAGCGTCTCCCTTTTTCCTCCAAACGTAATGATGGTCATTATAGCCAAACAGTTCAATTTTAGTTTTGTCAGACAGCAGGATATATCTCCAAAACTTAAGGTCTTTGTTCTTTTGTGCATTTGCAAACATTAATATGGCTTTTTTTATGTTTCTTTTGGAGTAATGGCTTCTTCCTGGCCAAGTTTTCTTTTAGCCCATGTCGATACAGTACTCATTCCACTGTGGATAATGACAATATCTTACCAGCTTCCGCCAGCATCTTCACAAGCTCTCTTGCTTTTGTTCTTGGGTTGATATGCACATGTCTGACCAAAGCTTGTTCATCTCTAGTACACAGAACCCATCTCCTTCCTGAGCAGTATGACAGCTGGACATTCCCATCTTGTTTGTGCTTGTGTAGTATTGTTTGTACAGATGAATGAAGCACCTTTAGGTATCTGGAAATTGCACCCAAGGATGAACCAGACTTGTGCAAGTCCACAATTCTCTTCCTGAGATCTTGGCTGATTTCTTTTGACTTTCCCATGATGCTACAGAAAGAAGTGTGTTTCAGGTGTGCATTAAAATACATATACATATATCTCTTATTAACTCAGATGTTGTGAATAAACCTATCAGAAGCTTTAAAAGACATAACATCATCATATGGGCTGTCCCATATTGTTTAAAGGCATAGGACTCTTAGTGTACGTAAACTTTTGACTTCGCTGAAAGCAATAAAAATGCATTAAAACATTCTCTCTCTCATTATTCTGGCATTTGGCAAAAATAAGTAATTTTGGTAATCTTAATTGACCTAAAAATCCTAATTGACTTAAAACAGGAAAGGTTTATTCTGATTTCATGTCAAATAGTGAGAAAAACATGCATATGTGTCTTTTTAGATAGTGTATGTAAACTTCTGGTTTCAACTGTAGCTTTACTATATATGGTATCTGTCTTTTTTGTGTCTCTAAGGCTGTGTCCGCACTTTGCGTTTTCACCTGCTTTTCTGCAGCATTTTGAACTGCAGCGTTTTCATGCCAAAATGCATGCATTTTGATTTTCCAGCAAAGTCTATGGGAAAAGTAGATTTCTTGTGCGCACTTTGCAGTTCAAAACGCTGCCTTTAATTTGCATAATTTTGGCCAAAAACTCTGCGTTCAAAGAAGCAGCATGTCAATTGTTTTTGCCATTTGGGCTGCGTTTTGCTAACATTGAAGTCAATGAGAAGTTGTAAAAAGCAAGCAACATCAAAATTCCAGCGTTTTACATGCTTTTTAGCTGCTGAAAACATGCGTTTTGGACTACCAAAACGCATGCTTGTCTGACATCAAAATAATGGAATGATATGTCCCTTTATACACACACATAGTCCGACAATTAAATTAATGAAAAATATTAATTTATTGGAATTATAGCGATAAATAGTATAAAACCGCTATAATTATATTAAATATAACTATTTTCGTTATGATTTAAATAATTATATTTTTTTCCCCCTTTTTTCATAGTGTTTGTATGTCAAAACTTTATTTAGTAGTGTCTTTGTAATCAAAAAGCATCTGACTTTAAACAGTGGAAAAGCAGGTAAAAAGCGCTAAAAGTGCGGCTAACACGCGGTAAAAACGCACGCATATTTACAGTGATTTTGTGGTCAAAAGCAACTTTGGCAAAAGCAATTTCTGCCAAAGGATGCGTTTAGAACTGCAACTACATCGACGCAAAGTGCGGACACAGCCTAAGGCCATGTCTCCTTATAAATCCTGTGTTGTTTTGTTTTCTGCAGGTGTGTGCACCTAACTACACAATACCACTCTTCTCTGATTTTTTGCATTGTTGCTGCATTTTTTAAGCATTTTCCAACTTATTTGATGCGGTTTTGGTGCAGATGTGAAGCCACGTTCTTAAGTTGTTTTTTTTTGGTACAGAAAAGCTTTGATTCTGCAATTAAAAAAGTAACTGCAGCTTTTTATGCTCCACATAGAAGCCTCTGGAGAAAAAAAAAGCACCTAAACCATAGAGTTCAACAGCGTTTTTAGATACACAGTGGGTGCAGTTTTCATTAAATCACATCTAATTTGCTTGGACAGTAAAAGAAAGCAGAATTTCTGTGCAAAAAAAACCAGTAGAAAAAAACAGCAATTACGCTGCATGTGAACATGGATTAAATTTCCAAGCAAAGCAGATTTGATTTCCTGAAAACTCTGCCCTCGGTGTGCAGCTGAATTGTGTGATTTTGTTGTGGTTTTTTCTCTATAACATATTATAAAATATTATAGCCCTGTGCGCACTGGGAAATAACTTTTTCTTAAGAAAAATCCACACCCTCTGAATACCGCACTTGCAGCAAAAACTGCGCTAATAATGCACTCGCGGTTTTGCCGCGGTTTTGCTGCGGTTTTTCCGAGGGTTGGTCCCTGCGGTTTTTTACTATTATCTATGGCAAAATCCGCAGGTACCTGCAGAAAAGAAGTGACATGCTCATTCTTTTTGCTGCACAAATTCTGCAGCAAAAACCTGTAGGTAAAAAAACGCAGCTTTTTTTTTTCTCATAGCTTTTGCTGGGGAAGAACTGCAGAAAGGTTATGAACATGTTCTGCAGCATTTCTGTAGCAAAAACTGCGGAAAATCCGCGGCAAAAAACGCAGTGTGCGCCTAGGGCCTAATTAGAAAAAACGTAAAACCAGCTACCAGCCTAGCTGTCTTGATATTTGTTTAAAAAGTGTTTAGATATGTTAGAGGAATTTATTACATTAGGGTTATTGGAGTCTCCAAGGTGCTCGTTAACTCTGTCTCACTTTTTGGATTGTACAACCAATGTATTTAATATGATAGTGTGAACTGGATGCAATAAATAATATATGTACTTCTCTGGTTACTAAATTGATTTACTATGTTATGATGTTTATCAACAATCACAGATTGCACATGTTTCAACTACATATATATTTATCTGAAGCACAATTGCTTATGTCACATTTATAAAAATCCTTTCATTGAAAGACACTGTTATGACTGAGAATCACTTGACACGGGATAAATAGGTAAAACCCTGAAAATACTGCAACTAACCCAGCTGGTACCTGTACAGACTAAAGATTCGGACCCCAGAATCCCTAGTGGTTCTTGCATGAGCTGGAATAGCATTAATCCCAGACTAAACTACGGCAACTCGGACGTATGCTGCCTGAAGAACCTTTGGGTACTTCCGTTCCTCCAAAGTAATCGGAAAGCAGACCAAAGTGCAATATACCTACAGGAAGGAAGGAGTGCTGAGATAGGAAGGGTTCCCAGAGTAACAAAAAACAAACCACGAAATACCAAATGTAAGGATAAAGCACATACTGCAAGAGAGTATGCCACCTACTATCTAACTGAAAGCAGAAGATAGGTGCAGGGTGAAAAGCATAGAGATAAAATCCTAGCCGGTCTTTCACTGTGTGACAAACAACCTCAATATGGCTGGACATGCAAATGAGAATATCACCAGCAGAAAATTCCAGCTGGGAGAAGGTTTATATAGTGGACCCCAAAAGGTGACTGGACAGACAAATGAGAAAATGAAAATGGCTGTTAAATTAACATACTAAGGCAAGGATAACAGATAATAAGCACCCAGAGAAAAGGTGTATTTACTGTGGCTCAGAGGACAGATGAACAGAGTACGGGCTCAAGGGTTCTAACCCTACGCATGACAATCACATTCTATTGCATTTTTTAGTAATAACTAATGTAGGTGCTAACATTCCAGCTAAAGCATGAGGCTTCCTAGCAGGGAAATTACACCCATTTTGTATATTGTTACAAATTGCAGCATCACAATGTAATATTGGTATGTATTTCTTAATGATGGTTTAATATGATTAAGTTCACAACTATATGTGCTAACTAAAACAGTTTTTTGCAGAGTTTTGTTTTTTAAGCTTTATTTAGTAATACCACGTCTATTCTTGCTGTATATTGCACAATATTTTTGGCCCTCTTGAGCATCCATCGATAAAATCTCCTTTTCACTTACTTATTTTGTGTTCTTTAAGTATTGATCATTATGAGAATAATTCTGTTTAAGTGTGAGTCAATATGCCAACTGGAACACTCATTCCTGTGTGTCTAGGATGACCTGACCTTATCAACTGAGATCGTTTTACAAAAGTACAAGTTTCAATGGTTTTTAGTCCAACTGGATATTATAATTAAATCCAAAAATAAAATAGTATCCTTATTCCATTTGTAAGTTAAAAATATACCATATTAGTTACTATTAAAGTGTTCAATGAGATGGGGCATAGTCACAACATTAGGCGCACAGATGATGATAATGTTGTCCATGTAATGGCCACACTACCCCATATCAGAAAAGAAAGGATTGGAGTCAGAATAAATCCGTTTCTTCTTCTATATAGAAAAAAGTATCCGTGAAAGATATGGATAACTAAAGGGAGCTTTACACGCAACGACATCGCTAACGATGTAGCGATGTCGTTGCGTGTGACACATACGAGCGACCGCTAACGATGCAAAATACTCACCAAATCGTTGATTGTTGACACGTCGTCCATTTCCCAAATATCGTTGCTGCTTTTGGACACAGGTTGTTCGTCGTTCCTGAGGCAGCACACATCGCTACATGTGACACCCCAAGAACGACGAATAACACCATACCTGAGTCCTCCGGCAACGAAGTGGGCGTGACTTCCATGTGGCCGCTCTCCGCCCCTCCGCTTCTATTGGACACCTGCCGTGTGAAGTCGCTGTGACGCCACACGAACCGCCCTCTTAGATAAGAGGCTGTTCACCGGCCGGCGACCAGCCTCTTTTCTAAGGGGGAGGTTCGTGCACCGTCACAGCGACGTCGCTAATAAGGTAAGTATGTGTGACGGATTCTAGCGTTATTAGGCGCCACGGGCAGCGATTTGCCCGTGACGCACAAACGACGGGGGCGGATGTGATCGGCAGCGACATCGCTAGTGATGTCACTGCGTGTAAAGTGGCCTTGAGTGTCCAAAGTTGCATGTATGTACTGAAAAAAACTCCTGCCTAGATCAGAGAAAATCTACTCCATGCAGCTACTCTTGTAGATATCATCACCAACTTCAGCAGCATCATGGGGACTAGCGTCATTATGCAGAGAGCATAAGATCAAATAAAGGGTTCTGGTGTTTCCCTTAACGACGCCTTCAAAGAGCTAGTGGAAACTGGACTGGACTTTCAAATCTCGCTTATGCTTGTGAATACTGTCACTTAGGGCATGCACAGTGCATCTTTGCCTACATGCCAGAGGCTTGTGGTTACACTGTGCAAGCTCTAAGTTGCGTTAGTCACTAGCAGCAGTGTAACATGGCACGGGAAGGTAGCCATAGGCAAGTACTTGTCTTTTATGCCTCCACACGTTACATGAAAGAAGGGGTCCCGGCTAGGTGTGTGGACTTGTGCGATGGGGACATTACGCACTTGTAAGTCACATGATGCCTATGGCTTCAGCTGGCCAGGACTAAACGTTGGACAGCTCCATGAGGAAGACCACCAGTTCTTTAAAAACAGTGTTTTACTGAATATCCACTTGAAGACAACTTTGAAAAGTATAGTTTTCATTTAAGTTTTCATTTATGTTCTCTTCAACACAGAGCATCTGTAAACACAGGCTCTTTTCTACTTCAGCTTCATGTAGTCCTGCCTCCACCAATCTTGTTTCCTTCACCGCAACCCAGCTTAGCACAACAGTCTATTTACTGAAAGTCTTATCTTCAATCTGTGGTTCAGCGTCCTATCTTCCCCTCAAAGGAACTGTTTTGCCAATATGGGAGAAATTAGCTTCTAGCTTGCTGACGCATAGGGAACTCCGCCTGGGGCACTTACTTTGTCTTACATTCTTTGTTTCATTCTGGCCCATTAACCTTCTGAGTTTTAAACTTGGGGCCATATTGCTAGTTTTCCTGTCCCAGGACCCGTCTCAAGTTGGTTGCTCTGTACTCTGGTCAATTCTTTCAGTACTCTTGATCACTCTACCTTCTACCTTGGTCTCTTTTCATGTCAGGTACACCCACATCAGGTGTCTCTGCTCATTCAGAAACTAGACCAGTCACTACTGCATCCTAAGCCCCATATGCTATGAGGAAACCATCACTGTCCCCACTCTCTAGACCCTCCCCCTCTGGATAAACCCCAAATATTAACTCCATCTCACACTACTGTCAAACAAAATACACTCCAACATTACTAATGCTTGTCCCAACTGACATTACACATTATAATAATACTGATGTTTCAAAGGGGGAATGTGGGCAGTATGTTCATCCTCATATATTTCACCCTTTTAATCCTCAACCATATGGAAACCTGAAAGACATCACACCACACACATGAAATTATCCAACACAAAGTCTTCTTTCTTTTCTTTTCTGGAAGTGACCTACATCTGATCCTATTTGTTAGGACCCTTGATTCACAACCATATAAGTCCTTTCTTCTAACCAGGCAACAGTCTCTTGGGTTGATTTGGTACCTTTCAGCACAGGCCCTCAGGCAAACAACATGGCACAATCTATCCCGCTAAGGGTATCCCTCTGCATTACAGGCAAAGTACATTGTCCTCCCATAATTTCTAAGGACAGAGACACATTTCTTTTACTCCACTCCTGTTCACGAGACAGGCACACAGTCCCATAGGAGTAAAGTTCATCCTTGATTGGGCTCATTTCTTAATGAATAGTGTACAACCCTCTTGTGGCTTTAAAATGCCTCAATCCAGTAGGGGGATACACAATATGTGCAACAAAACTACAGGAGTAAAGCAATTTCAGCCATCCTTGGCCAATGACGTAGGGGAGTCGCGGATTTGTGAATCTTTTGCTTCCACTTTGTCCTACTAGGGCAGGCATTTTGTACTTTGGGTGGGCACCTCTCAAGAAGACCCTCAGTTTGGATGTAACTTCTGGAGGGCTGGATGGATCTTCACACCAATTAATGCCTTCAATGCCCATGATGGGTGGGACTTTCATCCAGTGGTGCTTCACTAACCAACATTTTGGAGTTTGTAATTGGTGCCATCTTAGACCACGTAACGGTAGCCATGCTTCATGCAACTCTACCCTTCCCTGCATAATTTTGATCTTACAGTCACAAGGTTCTCTCCTGCCTACTTTGCCAAATGTAACATGTCATAGAATGATGAGATAATCATCTCTTATGCCCCCACCATATTACATGAGAGAGGGGTTCCCGGCTAGGGGTTGTGGACTTGTGCAATGGGGATATAACGCCCTTGCAGGTTGTATGATGTTAATGGCTTGGACTGGCCAGGAGTAGGTCCTGATGAGCTCAGTGAGGGAGACCACCAGATCTATGGGTGGCATAATGGCCCAGTGGTTAGCTCTGCAGTCTTGCAGCGCTGGGGTCCTGGGTTCAAATCCCATCAATGATAACATCTGCAAGTAGTTTATGTTCTTCCTGTGTTTGTGTGAGTTTCCTCTCACACTCCAAAGACATACTGATAGGGAATTTAGATAATGAGCCCCAACTGAAACTGTTGCTGAAGTTTTAAAGTGCTATTGGAATTAATGGCACTATATAAGTGAATAAACATTACTATCTTCAAAAACAGTCTTTTACTCAACAGCCACTTGAAGATAACTATGTACAATACATTGCGGGTACATAACTTTTCGTACCTTGTCTTTTCAACACAGAGTATCTCTACACATAGCTTCTTTAGATCTTCAACTTCATTTAGTTTTGCCTTCTCGCTTCCTTCACCACAACCCAGCATAGCACAACATTCCAGTTAGTGAAAGTCTTATCGTCAACCCACGATTCCTCGTCCTATATTCCTGTCAAAAGAACTGTTTTGCCAATATGGCTGAACTTAGCTTCTAGCTTGCTGATGCATAAGGAACTGCCACCCAGGGCACTCACTTTCTCTGACATTCTGTGTTCCATTCTGGCCCGTTGCCTGTCTGAGTTGTAAACCCGGAGCTGTATTGCTAGGTGTCTTGTCCAAGTAGCCGTTTACAGTCGGTCTCTCTGTACTTTGGTCAGTTCTCTCTCTCGGGACTTTGAATCATGCTATATTCTACCTTTGACTCTTCTTGTGCCGCCCCCGCGTCAGCAGTTGGGCTGCTCGGATCCGGATCCGCAGTGTGGCTCGAGGGATTCTTCTGTACTCGGGGGTCACGCGGACACTTCAAATAAAAGGGGACGTACAGTACAGACCAAAGGTTTGGACACACCTTCTCATTCAAAGAGTTTTCTTTATTTTCAGGACTCTGAAAATTGTAGATCCACATTGAAGGCATCAAAACTATGAATTAAAACATGTGGAATGAAATACTTAAAAAAGTGTGAAACAACTGAAAATATGTCTTATATTCTAGGTTCTTCAAAGTAGCCACCTTTTGCTTTCACTACTACTTTGCACACTCTTCGCATTCTCTTGATGAGCTTCAAGAGCTAGTCACCGGAAATGGTTTTCCAACAGTCTTGAAGGAGTTACCAGAGATGCATAGCACTTGTTGGCCCTTTTGCCTTCACTCTGCAGTCCAGCTCACGCCAAACCATCTCGATTGGGTTCAGGTCTGGTGACTGTGGAGACCATGTCATCTGGCGTAGCACCCCATCACTCTCCTTTTTGGTCAAATAGCCCTTACACAGCCAGGAGGTGTGTTTGGGGTCATTGTCCTGTTGAAAAATAAATGATGGTCCAACTAAACGCAAACCGGATGGAATAGCACACAGCTGCAAGATGCTGTGGTAGGCATGTTGGTTCTGTATGCCTTCACTTTTGAATAAATCCCCAACAGTGTCACCAGCAAAGCACCCCTACACCACCCCACCTCCTCCTCCATGCTTCACGGTGGGAACCAGCCATGTAGAGTCCATCCGTTCACCTTTTCTACAAAGACACGGTGGTTGGATCCAAAGATCTCAAATTTGGACTCATCAGACCAAAGCACAGATTTCTACTGGTCTAATGTCCATTCCTTGTGTTCTTTAGCCCAAACAAGTCTCTTCTGCTTGTTGCCTGTCCTTAGCAGTGGTTTCCTAACAGCTATTTTACCATGAAGGCCTGCTGCACAAAGTCTCCTCTTAACAGTTGTTCTAGAGATGAGAAGGTGTATCCAAACTTTTGGTCTGTACTGTATATGTACGGGGATTGCTGTACGCACTGCGTGATGCCACTCACGGTGTGTGGTGAGATGTAGCTCCACCGCTGCTGTTGGGGAGCACCCGGGGCGATGGGATGGCAGCTGGGTATTATCCTTTCCGTGGGTAGGGATGGATGCCCCGGGGCCCAGTGTCTCTGTGCTGAGGATGGTGACTGCAGGGGCCGGTGCACCCGGTCGAACCAGGGAATGTCAGTGTACTCACAGTCAAATGAATCACACAAGTCCAACGGTAAACCAAGGTGTTGGTGGCCGGCCGCCGCGGTCGGGTGTATTCTGGTCCCTCACCCGGGGTGATGGTCTGTGTCACTCTCTGCACTTGTTTTAGTTCTCCTTGGACTCCTCGGTATAGAACACGGGAGTCCTCTCCCAGAACTACGGGTGGGAGCCTTGCTCGCAGACGCTGACCCGTGGGATCTAAAGAGGCCCTGGCGGATGCCCTATCCCCCGCGGTGGGCTGCTGGTCTGCTTTTGGGACTTTGGGTGGGACAGGACCTGTAATCCTGTCCTCAACTGGTTAATTAACAAAGTGGGTGGTTCTGAACTCTGCTTCAGGGTCCAGGTACCCCCTCTGTGAACGATTTCCGGGTCGGTTCTCCGGTATCGGTACCGGCAGGCTCCTACCCTGTCCTGGTTCACCTCGGATCTCCGGCAGCCATCTCCCCGTATCCTGACGGACACGGACCACCGTCTGCCACCTAGCCAGCACGCCGGGGCTCCAACACCGACGCCTTTCCTCTCTGGCTTCACTTGAACTTGACTTTCTCCTCAGCACCTCACTTTCAACTCCTCTCCACTCCACTCTAACTTCTAACTCCTCGTTTCCTGCCCCGAGTTCTCCAGACCCCTAGGGGGGCGTTTTCCTTCCGCCTGGTCTCAACCACTGGTGTGCCTTTCCTATCCTGGGGGGGTGACTAGGGTTTTGTCGGCTTTGGTGTAACCCTGTGAGGGAAGGTGTTATGCGGGGGCCTAATTGGTGTGTGACCACCTGGCGGTGCCAGGGCGTCACATTCTCAAATCAGGAAAGAGAAATTTGTCAGCTCACCCCTCTTCACTCCTGGACTCTGCACCGATGCAAGGAACGCCCTGGCCCGGGCGGAGACGAAGGCAGCAAGAATCAAATATCCAGCATCAACGAGGATAAAAATAAAACTTGTATTGATTTGTATGAGTATAAAAACATACAGACTGTGCAGTGGACACAGAGGCACAAGTGCAAAAAGTGGATCTATCCGACGCGTTTCGACCAGAGAGTCTTATTCATGGCAATGGCAACAGTCTGTATGTTTTTATACTCATACAAATAAATACAAGTTTTATTTTTATCCTCCTTGATGCTGGATATTTGATTCTCAAATCAGGGGCACCCTTGTCATGAGGCTCTGCTCACTAGTCAGACCTTAGGTCTGTCACTACTGAAAGATGAGCTCTATCTGCTCTCCTGATAGGAAACCATCACTGTCCCTTCAATTTAGCACCTCCCCCTCTGGGTTATTCCCAAACATTAACTCCATCTTATGTGACGCCCTGGACTAGCCAGGTCATCCCAGGTAGACACCCCCCCTCCCTAAAAGGGTGACAGCAGCCAAACTACAAAACCTTGTCACCTCCCTCCAGGTTTGATGTCCACACCAGGGGGTTGGATCCAGGTGGTTGGCTCCGCCCACCGAGGAGTTCACAGGCCTGGAGGCGGGAAAAACACGAGATTAGATTATCTTAGTAGAGTGGAGTGGAGTCGTCAAGTTCAAGGGCAGACCTGCGACCAGGCCTGCCAAAAGTCTACTCAGGTGTCTGGGTTGGAGCCCAGCCACCTCTGGCAAGGAGGCAGACGGTGGTGGCTGCCTGCAGGAGCTGTGATTACAGCCGGTGGAACCGTAGGGACCGGGGACTGGTGGTGGCCCGCCGGTACCGAACCGGGGAACCGTTCGGAAACCGGAGCACCAGGAGGGGTAGTCAGACCCAGTACGAGGCCCAGTACCAACAGGGCTGAGTCAAATCAACTGATTGAGGACTGGACTTAAGGACCTATCCCACCTAAGACCCATCTGAAGACAACAGCCCAACCATACAGGGTAACGCCACCACTCAGGCATAGAGACCCAAGGGGCCAGCGTCTGCGGGCAAAGAGGGCTCCCCTGGCACAAACCAAGCCGGGGAGCGGACTACCGTTGCTCAGGCATAGGAGTCAATACAGATTACACAAGTGAGGTGCAGGAGAAAGGCGGAAGCCATCAACCTATTAAGGGGAGAAAACTGCAGCCGCTGCGGGCACCGTTCACCATCTTGTTTGGTTTACCAGAGACTCCAGTGTGTTTTATCATAGTGAGTACACCAGTGCCTTCGGGCCGTGCACCGTGCCGCACCGCACCGACACCCCAGCACGCACCCACTTCCTCGCCTCAGCACCTCCCTCGGGCTCCCGGGACCATCATTCCCCTACCCACGGAGGGGTCAACACCAAGCTGCGCAACACCGTCCCCGGGAGGCCTAGTCAACAGCAGCGGTGGTGTCCATCCAGTCACCACAACCCGTGGGTGGCGTTACGAACTTAAATCCCCTCCAAACACCGTGGCTCCGGCCGTGGATCTCCCCACCAAAGTCCCTACGTGTAGCGCCAACCCCCTTTCAGAGCAACGTGACCCCCAGGTCCGTGGAGAGCTCGAGCCACCCACTGACGAGCACGGATCTGAGCGGCTCGGCAGCCGGCCCAGCCCCGGGGTGGTACACTTACCCTAATGTAAAAAAAATACACTCCAACATTCCTAATGTATGTCCCAATTCACATTCTAATAACACTGCTGACTTCAATAGGGAACGTGGGCAGTATGTTCATCTTCTTACAGCAGGTTTCAAAGTTCCTGAAGGAGAATGTAAGGATGGCTCAAGAATGTCAGTGACGCCTCAGTGGACATGCTATTCGCAAACAGAGGAGTACTGGGCAATGTGTAGTGCATGCCTTTTTGTTTAGTCTGGACATTTGTGAGGGCTGGGGAGGACTGGTAGGCCCAGGAGGTGGATCCACTGGGCCGAGCACCCCACCTGGAGGGCAAGGTACACGGCAGCCGGAGCACTGGCGTGGCAGGAACGGGTGCAGGTATCAGGAAGCAAAGACAGGACCAGGTCACTAAGGTCACAGCGTACTTTAAGGCAGTAATAGGAAACAGGAACAAAGACCTGAGCACTTAGCTCACAAGACAAGGCATAGAAACACAAGCGATGATCAGGCGCCGCCCACATGGAGAGGGCGGTCTTATATACTCAGCACAGCCTCAGGTCATTTCCTATTGCAGCAGTGCTGGGGCTATAAGACCAGGTGAGTGGGCGCGGCCCGGTCCTATACAGAACATTAGTCAGAATCAGACTCCTGAGACCAGGAACAGGACTCTGGGGAGCCTGAGCGGGAATGGCAGGCGTGACCGGTGGACGCATGGACTGGACCAGTGAGGAAGGAGCGGTGGTACGCTGGCGAGGCTGGATCAGTGGGTACAGAGCAGTGGCGTGACGCAGGTGTGACTGGCTCAGTGGTTACGGAGCGGTGCCTGGATGGTGAGACCGGCTTAGTAGGTAAGGAGCGCTGCTGGGACACCGGGAGCGTGACAACATTTGAATATGTGTCGAAAGAAGTTTAATAAATTAAATATCACAATATACTGTAAATTTGCCCCACACAATGGGGTTGTCTGAAATGAACTTTTAAACACAAATCCAGCCATGTAATTATGCTATAGGTGTTGATCCTGCTGTCAGGTTCCTTTAATGGGAATCTATCAGGTAATTCATGCTGCGTGAACCACAGACAGCATGAATCAGAGAGCTTCATCATTACAGGTATTTATGTTTTACGGTGAAACACTGCATCATTTCAAAGTTAGCATATTTTAAACAAGTATTGGGAGACTGAGATGACTAATGACCGAGGCAGAGCCCTGACTTCTCTCTAGCTGACTGGCAGGTCTCTCCTTATACACACAGACTCATTAAACAGTTTTCACCAGAGTTCTAGTGTGAAACTGTATGAAACATTACAACATTTTTCTGCCGTTGTTTTTTTTAGATCTGTTCTAGTCAATTGCACAAACTGTTAAAAAAGAAGGCAGAGAAGCTTCAAGGAAATGGGAAATAATCGAGCACAGCTAAAACGCTACATAATTTACTCCACAAAAGTGGCGTAAACATAACAGATGGTAATTCAGTCCCTGACTGCAGAACATTTCTTGTGTTGGTGCATGGAAGCGGAAAAAAACCTGCCAAATTCACGAAGAGGCATACGCTGTTTTACACACTGTATTGTCTACATGTGAATGATGCTTAAGTATGAACAGGTAAAATTTCCATGTAAAGCAGCAGTGGGGTGGGTCCTGTCTGTGGAATACATTCCAACTGAGGGCCCCAGGTACCCCAGTCCGAGATCGAGGGCATACTTCAGTGTTCCATCCATATTTCATACATTTTTTTGAGTCATTGTTAAAGTGTAACCGTCTTTCATTTTTATTTCATAAATTAATTATACAGGTAAAAATAAGCAGCTTTGTAATAAATCTTATCAGACAAATTTTCATCTTTCTCTGCCAGAATTGATCAGTCA
Organism: Anomaloglossus baeobatrachus; assembly: GCF_048569485.1. Classification (NCBI taxonomy): domain Eukaryota; kingdom Metazoa; phylum Chordata; class Amphibia; order Anura; family Aromobatidae; genus Anomaloglossus; species Anomaloglossus baeobatrachus. The sequence continues at coordinate 197,572,338 of NC_134355.1, read as the reverse complement.
TTATCACATTCTAAATTCTGAGATAAAATCTGTTTTCAGTGAGGACTTCCCATTACTGAGAGGAGACGGCAGCTGTTACTGATGATTCTATGTAGATAGAAAAGGAAGGATGCGGCAGAGCTCTGCCTCTAACTCCTCCCTCTGCCTCTAACTCCTCCCTCTGCCTCTAACTCCTCCTTCTGCTTCTAGCCCCTCCCTCTGCCTCTAGCTCCTCCCTCTGCCTCTAGCTCCTCCCTCTGCCTCTAGCTCCTCCCTCTGCCTCTAACTCCTCCTTCTACTTCTAGCTCCTCCCTCTGCCTCTAGCTCCTCCCTCTGTCTATAGCTCATCCTTCCTCCCATCGTCATAGAATCTCACCAGTAACAGCTGCCATCTCCTATCTCAGTAATGGGAAAGTCTTCACTGAATACAGATTTTACCTCAGAATTGAGAATTTTGATAAAGACTGAGCCATTGTTGCAGAGAAAGAAGCAGATTTGTCTCATAAAATATTGTCATGTGTACTATTGATTTATGAAATAAAAATTAAAACTACAGTTACATTTAAAGTGTAAATTAATAAATTCACCACCCTGACGAAGGCTACGGCCGAAACACGTGTTGGTGTGGCTCAGCAGTGGTTCAATGGCGACAGGTAATTACACCTATGATGGGATCTTTTGTGGTATTTACCCCTTGTTTTGCCTGTGATTGTGCTTTCTAGTTAGGGTACTTTCACACTTGCGTTCAGCGGAGTCCGTCATTATGGAGAATAGCGCAGTCCGTTAACGCACTGCACTATTCTCCATAGACTTGTATGGATGACGCACTGTAACGCAAGTGTCAGCGTTGCATCCGCCGGATGACGCAGCGCCGTTATTTTGATGCTGCGTCAGGCGGAAGGAACGCAGCATGTAATGTTTTTTTGAGCAGCGGAATCCTTTGGATTTCACTGCGCATGCTCTCTCTGGCTCCCTGCACCCGTAACCAGGGTACACATCGGGTAACCAAGGAACCCTGGTTACGTGTGCCGGGAGCCCGACACTTCCCCGCTCGGCTCCGCCCCCTCCCGCACTCCGTATGTATACACACACACACAATCGCACACACACTCACTCACCTGTCCCCCAGTGATGCAGTCCCCGTGGCTCAGCCATGACCCCGCTCGGCTCCACCCACTTCGCACTCCACCCCCCGCACACATTGTCGGCGATCGAACGATCAGCTGATCACCCGGCGGCCGGCTACTGTGAGTGATCAGCTGATCACCCGTTATTTTCACCAGGTAAACCAATATAACTGCACAAAATTTAGAAATAAACATTTCTGACATGCAAAAACAAAACCCAAAAAAATTAGTGACCAATATAGCCACCTTTCTTTATGATGACACTCAACAGCCACCATCCATAGATTCTGTCAGTTGCTTGATCTGTTTGCGATCAACACTGCGTGTAGCGGCCACCACAGTCTCCCAGACACTGTTTCGAGAGGTGTTCTGTTTTCCCTCCCTGTAGATCTTACATTTTATGAAGGACCACAGGTTCTCTATGGGGTTCAGATCAGGTGAACAAGGGAGCCATGTAATTATTTTTTCATCTTTTAGACCTTTACTGGCCAGCCACACTGTGGTGTAGTTGGATGCATGTGATGGAGCATTGTCCTGCATGAAAATCAGGTATTTCTTGAACGATACCGACTTCTTCCTGTACCACTGCTTGAAGAAGTTGTCTTCCAGAAACTAGCAGTAGGTCTGGGAGTTGAGCTTCACTTCATCCTCAACCCGAAAAGGTCCCACAAGTTCATCTTTGATGATACCAGCCCATACCAGTACCCCACCTCTACCTTGCTAGCGTCTGAGTCGGAGTGGAGCTCTCTGCCCTTTACTGCTCCAGCCTCTGGCCCATCCTGAGGAAGTGAGTAACCGTTTTTTAACCCTGCGAAACATACGTAGGGGAGCTCCTTGGCACGGAGCGCTTTTCCCCCTGTGACCCCAGGTGCCCAGCGACCCTTTGATATGTAAGTTATATACTATCTCCATAGCGATTTATATGAGCCACTGTTTAGCCTTAATATTATTAACATCGCTTTGTGTACTTTTTTGAGTATCATTAGGGTCTTTACAAACAGAGGAATATCCCTCTCACTCCCTATTTTATTCTAATTTATGATTATCTATATATGATTTTCTATTTGAAATAGTCCCCCTTATTTTATAATAATTTTTCTATCATTGACCATCTACATCTTCACCTGGGTTCCCCTTAGGGGTTACTGGTATCTACCTCATCATCTCTAGCATGCACGTTATGATTTTATGATTGTATTCTTGTAATAAGCACTTTGCACTTTCTTATGGTGAGATATTTATACAATAAAAATTAATTGTTGTAGCATTTACTCCTTGTCCTCCAGTTTATTTATATGTTTTATATGTGTAATAAAAGGGGGGATTGAGGGATTTAACCCCTTCACGACTGGTCGATTTTTCGCTTTCCGTTTTTTTTTTCGCCATTATTCTTGCGAAAAAGCCTATGGACGCATCCGGCGTCCATAGGCTTGCATTTCGCCGGTTCCGGCGCGATGCATTTTTTCGCCGCAGACAAAAACGTTCGCTTCAACGTTTCATCTGGCCGCCGCATCGGCCAAATATGCCGCATATGGCAAAAACCGGACGCAACGCAAGGCCATGCGGCACAATCCGGCGCTAATAAAAGTATATGAGGAAAAACTGTACCTGGCGGCAAAAAAAAACGGATGCGGTTTTCCCGCAAAGTGCCGTATTGTGCCGCACTGCAAAAAACGGATGTGTGAAAGCAGCCTTAGGTTTATTTTTGTGTCTCAAGCTGACATTTTTAATGGTACCATTTTTGTGCAGATATTTTGTTTTGATCACCTGTTATTGCATTTTGCACAAAATTTGCGGTAATCAAAAAACAATTTTGGCGTTTGGAATTTTTTTGCCGCCAAGCCATTTACTGATCACATTAATTGATTTTATAGTTTGATAGATCGGGCCTTTCTGTACACGGAGATACCAAATGTGTGGGGTTTTTTAACCCTTTAATTTTCACAGCTGTGATCACCAGAAATACCTCTTGTTACTGGCAGCACTCAGCCGGGTGAAACAGTAAGTGAGTCATGCTAGCTGCAGGAGTCATCACATGTGTTACCATGGCTACCATTATAGGCCCAGCTACCTGTATTAGTAAACTCTGGTAACAACATATGTTATTATACATACCACATGAGGTCAATCATCTAGATCATGGGGATCTTTGATTAGCACAGATTATTTATCTGTTGATAATTACCATATGAATGGTATTCAACATTTTTTGAGGTGTCGTTTAGCATGAACTGTGATTTCAATTTATTTTAATTGTTATTGGTGTGTTCTTTGGATTTAATAAAAATTGTTATACATTCAAAATTGTTCTTTATATTATGGTTGCATATTTGGTGTGTGCATCCATTATGCATAAGCTTTCCTCTTCCTCATTTTATTTTCTTATCATGCAGGAGGCTGCACCCAGTTTTGAGTAATGCTTGGGCTGTGCACCCTATTTTTCTATACCATGGCAACCATCGGCTCACAGGGATCACATCACAGTGCTGGGTGAGTGAAGATTTACTGCGACGGGGATTTAAATCTCTGTCACAATTTGACAATGCGATTTAAGGGGTTAACAGGCGCAAGTTGATCGTGAATTCACCCATGCCTGTCAGGCACACATGTCAGCAGTTTAAATCAACTGGAATGTGCAGCACTCACAGCTGCCTGCCCGCAGCAGCCGTTGGTGATTACAACTGTATGGCTTAGGAAGTACCATTACAGCCCGCGGTCGTTAAGGGGTTTAAATGAATGTCTGAGTGTAGACTAAAGGGTGCTTTACACGCTGCGACATCGCTAACAATATATCGTCGGGGTCACGTCGGTAGTGATGCACATCCGGCGCCGTTAACGACATCGCAGCGTGTGACACCAAGGAGCGACGATCAACGATCGCAAAAACGTCAAAAATCGTTGATCGTTGACACATCGCTCCTTTCCTTAATATCGTCGCTGCTGCAGGTACGATGTTGTTCGTCGTTCCTGCGGCACCACACATCGCTACATGTGACACCGCAGGAACGACGAACATCTCCTTACCTGCGTCCACCGTAAAGGGGGAAGGAAGGAGATGGGTGGAATCTTCCGCCCGCTCATCCCCGCCCCTCCGCTTCTATTGGACGGCTGCCGTGTGACGTCGCTATGACGCCGCACAAACTGCCCCCTTAGAAAGGAGGCGGTTCGTCGGCCAGAGCGACGTCGCAGGGAAGGTAAGTCCGTGTGACGGGTGTAAGCGATGTTGTGCGCCACGGGCAGCGATTTGACCATGTCGCACAACCAACAGGGGCGGGTACGCTTGCTAGTGATATCGATACCGATATCGCAGCGTGTAAAGTACCCTTTAGGGTGATGCCCAATTTCTCTAATACAGAGTTCCGGGGTAATACTTTCACATGGCAATGAAATAACGCAGGGGACAGAAAAATGTCACTATTTACATCACATATATAAGTTCAGAAAACATTTACGAATATTTTCATCCATGTGTTAGTGATTATTGCTACGATTGTTTAAGCTACTGAAATGTAACTTTATATTTAGTTTTCCTTTAACCAAATATACTATGTGAAGGACCCTGTAAAACATTCTAAAAATGAAGGAATGGAAACTGTCATCCTCCCTAGTCCCCATAAACTGATATACAAATCTAAGAGGACTAGTCTGGTGGTGCCAGCAGTGTCGGACTGGCTACCGAAGGAACCTCCATTAATACCAGGCCTAGCTGCAGTTACCTGCACTGAACTCTGAAGCTCGCACCTGAGCTCCGGAGTGCAGCATGGACTGAACTCGGGGTTTGCAAGACTGAACCGTGAGCGCCGACTGATTCACTAGCGATTGCGGTTCAGTTCATGTCACAGCTACGGACAGGCCAGGCTGAACTGCGGAGCTCAGGTGACAGCTTCGGAGTTCGGCCTGTCCGCAGTTGCCATAAACTGAATCGCGATTGCAGGGCAATCAGTAGGCGCTCGCGGTTCAGTCCTGCAAACCCAGTCTGATTCTGGGTGCCAGAATAATCCTCTCTCTTATCTTGTAAGCATGTTCCTTGGGGCAATGTCACAAGCTCTTTCCAAATCTCATGTACAGTGCAGGAAATAATTATTTGATCCCTTGCTGATTTTGTAAGTTTGCCTACTGACAAAAACATGAACAGTCTATAATTGTAAGGGTAGGTTAATTTTAACACTGAGAGATAGAATATCAAAAATAAAATTCAGAAAATCAGATTGTATGTGGGTATAACCACACACAGGTCCTTCAGCAAAGTGAATTGTTTGTATAATACTTATCATAGAGAACAGAGAGAAGGAGGAACAACCGGCAGGGGGGCAGGAATACATATACATATACATACATATACATATACATTATCTGCTGCATTGCAAATGCCAATCAAGTAGCTGATGATTTTTTAAAGTTTACTTTCTTGGATTTGAAAGCCTAAATATCCGAACGGACCACTAATGGTATGTAGATAAGCAGCCTGATAGAGCCAGTATAGCACTGGCTTTAGGTTATATACGAAAATCCTGATGATTGGTTCCCTTTAAGAGAAATGTTTTCAATAAAAAGCTATAAAACTAATGTCATGCATGTATTTATATATCACATTGTGACGCTCACCTCTTCAGTCCCCTCTGAAGCCATCATCTCACCTGCAATAAAACAAAATGAACAGCAACTATTTAAAAAACATTTATGATTTTTAAATTAGTATGTTTTTGGTTCTACATACATATACTTCCAAAATGACAGGCCATAGAATAAGAAAACAAAATAAAATTTTTTTTTTTGTTAAAACAGACTTTAAAGGGAATCTGAGACCCTGATTCCAGTGATGTGTAACTTACTACGATGCTTGTTGTAGTTTGTAAAAAAATCATTGTATTGTTATTAGAAGATTATCACTTGACGTCTAGTAAACCTGCCACCATGTATTTCTCCATTTTCATAATCTCTATATAATCCTGCCCCCACCACTGATTGCCAGCTTTCTGACTATACATAGTGTACATGGTTATAGAGACCTCAGCATTCAGAGAACTGCTAAATATGCAGCAAGAAAAACTGTTATTTTATTAAAAGTGCAGAAAGTAGCCCAATAAGTGACACAACGCTGGAATCAGAGTCTCTGCCCCTACTTCATGCTGCTCTCATATGGGGTATCAAAAACTGGTTTACAGGTTTCTTTAAAGGCTTACATGTGCATACAGGTGCGAGGATGCAACAGTGCAGAAAATGAGGAGACAGTGGTAATTAAACCAAGAAGGCTTTATTTACATTATACATATTGGAAAATGAGGCCTTGATGACGAAGTCAAGGAATGGTACAGTTGGTTGCAATAAAACACATTATGTTACAATATAGAAATACAGATATATGGGATCTAAACACAATACTATTTACACATTATTATTCTACTTCTATATTTAAATAACGACCTCCATTAACAATAAATTATTCCTAATCTCCTAACCAAGGAAGCGTCAGCATATCTATTTTACCCGTCACTGTTGTTAACTATCTAAATGACTCTAAATGGCACACCGGCCTTAATGGGAGTTTACACAACTGCCCGCTAGTTCGCAAGTCCAATTTAGTGGGTAACTTTTATCACACAACACACCAACCTACTTTGTTCTCTGAAGCGTGGTCTCAGTCCCCACTCAGGACTGTATGTCAGTACAGGAAGCAACAGCTCAGAAATACGGTCCTCCACCTCAGACAAGATGCCTCTTGGATCAGGTCACGGATCTTCCTAGGGAGCTGGTCACGGTCCTCCTCAGGCACTGGTCATGGTCCTTCTTGAGCACTAGTAACGGTCCTCCTCAGGAGCCGGTCATGGTCCTCCTTAAGCACTGGTCACGGTTTTCCTCAGGCACTGGTCACGATCTTCCTTGACACCAAGCCTCGGCTATAAGCCAGCTCCGCTGCTCATACAACTATCCTGCTGCAGATTCAGACGCCAACTCCGCCTCGTCTTCATCTTGCTGAGCTTTTGTTTGTGATTTATACATGTATTTACATAATTTTTTTATAAATCTGTATATATCTGTGTACATGTTTGTGTGTGTCGGTATGTATGTAAGTAAGTCTGTACATTAGTATGTGTGCCTGTCTTCATTCTTGTGCAGGTATGTGTGCATGTATGTGCCTGTGTGTTTATGTATTTGTGGTTGTCTGTGAGTGTGCCTGACTGTGTTCTTGAGTGTGCATGTATGTGCCTGTGTGTCCACGTACAGTTAGGTCCAGAAATATTTGGACAGTGACACAAGTTTTGTTATTTTAGCTGTTTACAAAAACATGTTCAGAAATACAATTATATATATAACTAGAAGGTGGCCCGATTCTACGCATCGGGTATTCTAGAATTTACGTATTGTGTAGTTAATGTATGATTTTTGTTTTATATATATATATATATATATAAATGTTGTTGTGTGTAGTTACCAAGTGTTTGTGTAGGGGCTGTACATGTTCTGGGTGTTGTCTGGGTGTAGCAGGGGGTGAGAGCGGTGTTGTTTGTGTGTTGCGTTGTGTGTCGTTATTTGTGGAGCGCTGTGTGTCTGTATCGTTGTGTATGTGTGTTGCGCGGTTTGTGTGGGTGTGTGTGTGTGTTTTGGGGGAGGTATGTTTTGTGCAATGTGTGTGTTGTGCGGTATGTGCGTATATTTGTGTGTGCCGCGGTGTTTGTGTGTTGGGTGTTGGGTGTCTGCTGCGTTGAGTGTGCGTGTGAGTCTGAGTGTGCGAGTGAGTCTGAGTCTGAGTCTGAGTCTGAGTCTGAGTGTGCGTGTGAGTGTGCGTGTGAGTGTGCGTGTGAGTGTGAGTGTGAGTGTGCGTGTGAGTCTGAGTGTGAGTGTGCGTGTGAGTCTGAGTGTGAGTGTGCGTTTGAGTCTGAGTGTGAGTGTGCGTTTGAGTCTGAGTGTGAGTGTGCGTGTGAGTCTGAGTGTGAGTGTGCGTGTGAGTCTGAGTGTGAGTGTGCGTGTGAGTCTGAGTGTGCGAGTGAGTCTGAGTCTGAGTCTGAGTGTGCGTGTGAGTGTGCGTGTGAGTCTGAGTGTGAGTGTGCGTGTGAGTCTGAGTGTGAGTGTGCGTGTGAGTCTGAGTGTGAGTGTGCGTGTGAGTCTGAGTGTGAGTGTGCATTTGAGTCTGAGTGTGAGTGTGCGTTTGAGTCTGAGTGTGAGTGTTTGTGTGAGTCTGAGTGTAAGTCTGAGTCTGAGTGTGAGTGTGCGTCTGAGTGTGAGTGTGCGTGTGAGTCTGAGTGTGAGTCTGAGTGTGAGTGTGCGTGTGAGTCTGAGTGTGAGTGTGCGTGTGAGTCTGCGTCTGAGTCTGCGTCTGAGTCTGAGTCTGAGTGCGTGTGCGTGTGCGTGTGAGTCTGAGTGTGAGTCTGAGTGTGAGTGTGAGTGTGAGTGTGAGTGTGAGTGTGCGTGTGAGTCTGAGTGTGAGTGTGAGTGTGCGTGTGAGTCTGAGTGTGAGTCTGAGTGTGAGTGTGAGTGTGCGTGTGAGTCTGAGTGTGAGTGTGCGTGTGAGTCTGAGTGTGAGTGTGCGTGTGAGTCTGAGTGTGAGTCTGAGTGTGAGTGTGCGTGTGAGTCTGAGTGTGAGTGTGCGTGTGAGTCTGAGTGTGAGTGTGAGTGTGAGTGTGCGTGTGAGTCTGAGTGTGAGTGTGCGTGTGAGTCTGAGTGTGAGTGTGCGTGTGAGTCTGAGTGTGCATGTGAGTCTGAGTGTGCGTGTGCGTGTGAGTCTGAGTGTGCGTGCGAGTGTGCGTGTGAGTGTGCGTGTGAGTGTGAGTGTAAGTGTGAGTGTGAGTCTGAGTCTGAGTGTGCTTGTGAGTTTGAGTGTGAGTGTGAGTGTGAGTGAGTCTGAGTCTGCGTCTGAGTCTGCGTCTGAGTCTGAGTCTGAGTCTGAGTCTGAGTCTGAGTCTGAGTCTGAGTGCGTGTGCGTGTGCGTGTGAGTCTGAGTGTGAGTGTGCGTGTGAGTCTGAGTGTAAGTGTGCGTGTGAGTCTGAGTGTGAGTGTGCGTGTGAGTCTGAGTGTGAGTCTGAGTGTGAGTGTGCGTGTGAGTCTGAGTGTGAGTGTGCGTGTGCGTGTGAGTCTGAGTGTGAGTGTGAGTCTGAGTGTGAGTGTGCGTCTGAGTGTGCGTCTGAGTGTGCGTCTGAGTGTGCGTCTGAGTCTGCGTCTGAGTGTGAGTCTGAGTGTGAGTGTGCGTGTAAGTCTGAGTGTGAGTGTGCGTTTGAGTCTGAGTGTGAGTGTGCGTTTGAGTCTGAGTGTGCGTTTGAGTCTGAGTGTGAGTGTTTGTGTGAGTGTGAGTGTGCGTGTGAGTCTGCGTGTGAGTCTGAGTGTGAGTGTGCGTGTGAGTCTGAGTGTGCGTGTGAGTGTGAGTGTGAGTGTGAGTCTGAGTGTGAGTCTGAGTGTGAGTCTGAGTGTGCGTCTGAGTGTGCGTCTGAGTGTGCGTCTGAGTGTGCGTCTGAGTGTGAGTGTGAGTGTGAGTGTGAGTGTGAGTCTGAGTGTGAGTCTGAGTGTGAGTCTGAGTCTGAGTGTGAGTGAGTCTGAGTGTGAGTGAGTCTGAGTGTGAGTGAGTCTGAGTGTGAGTGAGTCTGAGTGTGAGTGAGTGTGAGTGTGAGTGTGAGTGTGAGTCTGAGTGTGAGTCTGAGTCTGAGTCTGAGTCTGAGTCTGAGTCTGAGTCTGAGTCTGAGTGTGAGTCTGAGTGTGAGTCTGAGTGTGAGTCTGAGTGTGAGTCTGAGTGTGAGTCTGAGTGTGAGTCTGAGTGTGAGTGTGAGTGTGAGTGTGAGTGTGAGTGTGAGTCTGAGTGTGAGTCTGAGTGTGAGTGTGAGTCTGAGTGTGAGTCTGAGTGTGAGTCTGAGTCTGAGTCTGAGTCTGAGTCTGAGTCTGAGTCTGAGTCTGAGTCTGTGTCTGTGTGTGAGTCTGAGTCTGAGTCTGTGTCTGAGTCTGAGTGTGAGTCTGAGTCTGAGTGTGAGTCTGAGTGTGAGTCTGAGTGTGAGTCTGAGTGTGAGTCTGAGTGTGAGTCTGAGTGTGAGTCTGAGTGTGAGTCTGAGTGTGAGTCTGAGTGTGAGTCTGTGTCTGAGTCTGAGTCTGAGTCTGAGTCTGAGTCTGAGTCTGTGTCTGAGTCTGAGTCTGTGTCTGAGTCTGAGTCTGAGTCTGAGTCTGAGTCTGTGTCTGAGTCTGTGTCTGAGTGTGAGTCTGTGTGCGTGTGAGTCTGAGTGTGAGTCTGAGTGTGAGTCTGAGTGTGAGTCTGAGTGTGAGTCTGAGTGTGAGTCTGAGTCTGAGTGTGAGTGAGTCTGTGTCTGAGTCTGAGTCTGAGTGTGTGTCTGAGTGTGAGTCTGTGTCTGAGTCTGAGTCTGAGTCTGTGTCTGAGTGTGAGTCTGTGTCTGAGTGTGAGTCTGTGTGCATGTGAGTCTGAGTGTGAGTCTGAGTGTGAGTCTGAGTGTGAGTCTGAGTGTGAGTCTGAGTGTGAGTCTGAGTGTGAGTCTGAGTCTGAGTGTGAGTGAGTCTGTGTCTGAGTCTGTGTCTGAGTCTGTGTCTGAGTCTGTGTCTGAGTCTGAGTCTGAGTCTGTGTCTGAGTCTGTGTCTGAGTGTGAGTCTGTGTGCGTGTGAGTCTGAGTCTGTGTCTGAGTGTGCGTCTGAGTCTGAGTCTGCGTCTGAGTCTGTGTCTGAGTGTGAGTCTGAGTGTGAGTCTGAGTGAGTCTGTGTCTGAGTCTGAGTCTGAGTCTGTGTCTGAGTCTGAGTCTGAGTCTGTGTCTGAGTCTGTGTCTGAGTGTGAGTCTGTGTGCGTGTGAGTCTGAGTCTGTGTCTGAGTGTGCGTCTGAGTCTGAGTCTGCGTCTGAGTCTGTGTCTGAGTGTGAGTCTGAGTGTGAGTGAGTATGAGTGTGAGTCTGTGTCTGTGTCTGAGTCTGAGTCTGAGTCTGAGTCTGAGTCTGAGTGAGTCTGTGTGCGTGTGAGTCTGAGTCTGTGTCTGAGTGTGCGTCTGAGTCTGTGTCTGAGTCTGCGTCTGAGTGTGCGTCTGAGTGTGCGTCTGTGTCTGAGTCTGTGTCTGAGTGTGAGTCTGAGTGTGAGTCTGAGTGTGAGTCTGAGTGTGAGTCTGAGTGTGAGTCTGAGTGTGAGTCTGAGTCTGAGTGTGAGTCTGAGTGTGAGTCTGAGTCTGAGTGTGAGTCTGAGTGTGAGTGTGAGTCTGAGTCTGAGTCTGTGTCTGAGTCTGAGTCTGTGTCTGAGTCTGAGTCTGTGTCTGAGTGTGCGTCTGAGTCTGTGTCTGAGTCTGCGTCTGAGTGTGCGTCTGAGTGTGCGTCTGTGTCTGAGTCTGTGTCTGAGTGTGAGTCTGAGTGTGAGTGTGAGTCTGAGTCTGAGTCTGTGTCTGAGTCTGAGTGTGAGTCTGAGTGTGAGTCTGAGTCTGAGTCTGTGTCTGAGTCTGAGTGTGAGTCTGAGTGTGAGTCTGAGTGTGAGTCTGAGTGTGAGTCTGAGTGTGAGTCTGAGTGTGAGTCTGAGTGTGAGTCTGAGTGTGAGTCTGAGTGTGAGTCTGTGTCTGAGTCTGTGTCTGAGTCTGTGTCTGAGTGTGAGTCTGAGTGTGAGTCTGAGTGTGAGTCTGAGTGTGAGTCTGAGTGTGAGTCTGTGTCTGAGTGTGAGTCTGAGTGTGAGTGTGAGTCTGAGTCTGAGTCTGTGTCTGAGTCTGTGTCTGAGTCTGTGTCTGAGTCTGTGTCTGAGTCTGTGTCTGAGTGTGAGTCTGAGTGTGAGTCTGAGTGTGAGTCTGAGTGTGAGTCTGAGTGTGAGTCTGAGTGTGAGTCTGAGTGTGAGTCTGAGTGTGAGTCTGAGTGTGAGTCTGAGTGTGAGTCTGTGTCTGAGTCTGTGTCTGAGTCTGTGTCTGAGTCTGAGTCTGAGTCTGAGTCTGAGTCTGAGTCTGAGTCTGAGTCTGAGTCTGAGTCTGTGTCTGAGTCTGTGTCTGAGTCTGTGTCTGTGTCTGTGTCTGTGTCTGAGTCTGTGTCTGTGTCTGAGTCTGTGTCTGAGTCTGAGTCTGAGTCTGAGTGTGTGTCTGTGTCTGAGTGTGAGTCTGAGTGTGAGTCTGTGTCTGAGTGTGAGTCTGTGTCTGAGTGTGAGTCTGTGTCTGAGTGTGAGTCTGTGTGCGTGTGAGTCTGAGTGTGAGTCTGAGTGTGAGTCTGAGTGTGAGTCTGAGTGTGAGTCTGAGTGTGAGTCTGAGTGTGAGTCTGAGTGTGAGTCTGAGTGTGAGTCTGAGTGTGAGTCTGAGTGTGAGTCTGAGTGTGAGTCTGAGTGTGAGTCTGAGTCTGAGTGTGAGTGAGTCTGTGTCTGAGTCTGAGTCTGAGTCTGTGTCTGAGTCTGTGTCTGAGTGTGAGTCTGTGTGCGTGTGAGTCTGAGTCTGTGTCTGAGTGTGCGTCTGAGTCTGAGTCTGCGTCTGAGTCTGCGTCTGAGTGTGCGTCTGCGTCTGAGTCTGCGTCTGAGTCTGCGTCTGAGTGTGCGTCTGCGTCTGAGTGTGCGTCTGAGTGTGCGTCTGAGTGTGCGTCTGAGTGTGCGTCTGAGTCTGAGTCTGAGTCTGAGTCTGAGTCTGAGTCTGAGTCTGAGTGAGTATGAGTGTGAGTCTGTGTCTGTGTCTGAGTCTGAGTCTGAGTCTGAGTCTGAGTGAGTCTGTGTGCGTGTGAGTCTGAGTCTGTGTCTGAGTGTGCGTCTGAGTCTGTGTCTGAGTCTGCGTCTGAGTGTGCGTCTGAGTGTGCGTCTGAGTCTGCGTCTGAGTGTGAGTCTGAGTGTGAGTATGTGCGTCTGAGTGTGCGTCTGAGTGTGCGTCTGAGTGTGCGTCTGAGTGTGCGTCTGAGTGTGCGTCTGAGTCTGAGTCTGCGTCTGAGTGTGAGTCTGAGTGTGAGTGGCGGCCAATCCGTGCGGGGGGGTCGGATCCGAGGCGAGGCGAGCGGCCAATCCATGCGGGGGAGGAGCCGAGGCAAGGCGAGCGGCCAATCCGTGCGGGGGGGCGGGGCCATGGCGAGCCCAGCGGCCAATCAGCTTTGTGTCACCGTAAGGACACTTAGTGTCACCGTAAGGACACAATTTTGGAGCATGACAGACAGACAGACAGACAGACAGACAGACAGAATAAGGCAATTATATATATAGATATGGGCTGAAAGTGCACACTCCCAGCTGCAATATGAGAGTTTTCACATCCAAATCGGAGAAAGGGTTTAGGAATCATAGCTCTGTAATGCATAGCCTCCTCTTTTTCAAGGGACCAAAAGTAATTGGACAAGGGACTCTAAGGGCTGCAATTAACTCTGAAGGTGTCTCCCTCGTTAACCTGTAATCAATGAAGTAGTTAAAAGGTCTGGGGTTGATTACAGGTGTGTGGTTTTGCATTTGGAAGCTGTTGCTGTGACCAGACAACATGCGGTCTAAGGAACTCTCAATTGAGGTGAAGCAGAACATCCTGAGGCTGAAAAAAAAGAAAAAAATCCATCAGAGAGATAGCAGACATGCTTGGAGTAGCAAAATCAACAGTCGGGTACATTCTGGGAAAAAAGGAATTGACTGGTGAGCTTGGGAACTCAAAAAGGCCTGGGCGTCCACGGATGACAACAGTGGTGGATGATCGCCGCATACTTTCTTTGGTGAAGAAGAACCCGTTCACAACATCAACTGAAGTCCAGAACACTCTCAGTGAAGTAGGTGTATCTGTCTCTAAGTCAACAGTAAAGAGAAGACTCCATGAAAGTAAATACAAAGGGTTCACATCTAGATGCAAACCATTCATCAATTCTAAAAATAGACAGGCCAGAGTTAAATTTGCTGAAAAACACCTCATGAAGCCAGTTCAGTTCTGGAAAAGTATTCTATGGACAGATGAGACAAAGATCAACCTGTACCAGAATGATGGGAAGAAAAAAGTTTGGAGAAGAAAGGGAACGGCACATGATCCAAGGCACACCACATCCTCTGTAAAACATGGTGGAGGCAACGTGATGGCATGGGCATGCATGGCTTTCAATGGCACTGGGTCACTTGTGTTTATTGATGACATAACAGCAGACAAGAGTATCCGGATGAATTCTGAAGTGTACCGGGATATACTTTCAGCCCAGATTCAGCCAAATGCCGCAAAGTTGATCGGACGGCGCTTCATAGTACAGATGGACAATGACCCCAAGCATACAGCCAAAGCTACCCAGGAGTTCATGAGTGCAAAAAAGTGGAACATTCTGCAATGGCCAAGTCAATCACCAGATCTTAACCCAATTGAGCATGCATTTCACTTGCTCAAATCCAGACTTAAGACGGAAAGACCCACAAACAAGCAAGACCTGAAGGCTGCGGCTGTAAAGGCCTGGCAAAGCATTAAGAAGGAGGAAACCCAGCGTTTGGTGATGTCCATGGGTTCCAGACTTAAGGCAGTGATTGCCTCCAAAGGATTCGCAACAAAATATTGAAAATAAAAATATTTTGTTTGGGTTTGGTTTATTTGTCCAATTACTTTTGACCTCCTAAAATGTGGAGTGTTTGTAAAGAAATGTGTACAATTCCTACAATTTCTATCAGATATTTTTGTTCAAACCTTCAAATTAAATGTTACAATCTGCACTTGAATTCTGTTGTAGAGATTTCATTTCAAATCCAATGTGGTGGCATGCAGAGCCCAACTCGCGAAAATTGTGTCACTGTCCAAATATTTCTGGACCTAACTGTATGTGTCTGTATGTCTGTGTGCATGTCTGTGTGTGCATGTGCCTGTGTGTCTACGTATGTGTGCGTGTCTGTCCATGTGTGTGTTCTTGTACATATGTTTGCTTGTGCGCATGTCTACATATGTGTGTGTCTGTGTGCATGCATGTGCCTGGCTGCATTCTTGTGCATGTCTGTATGTGTGCTTACATATGTGTGCATGTCTCTGTGTGTCTGCTTGTTTACGTGCATGTGTATGTTTTCTTGCCTATCTGTGTATGTGTGAGCATGTCTGTGTGAGTACATTTGTCTGTTTGTCTTCATATGTATGCGTGCATTTGTGTGTGTGTGTGTATATGCGCATATCTGTTCATGCCTGTGTGTCTATGTGTGTGTGTGTGTGTGTGTGTGTGTGTGTGTGCTTGTTTGCATGAGTGTGCGTGTCTGTGTGCATTTGTCTGCATTTATCTGCATATGTCTGTGTGCATTTGTCTGAGTGTCTCATATGTTGGTGTGTCTACATATGTAAGTTATGTAAGTATGTGTTTGTGTGTAGCCCTGGGCAAGCCAGGGGACACAGGTCACACACCACCACACCCTACATCCCAGGTAGGCACATCTAAGCTGAACCAAAAATCCTTGTTGCCTTCCTCCAGAGGCTGATGATTCACACCAGGGGGTGGGCCAGGCGGTTGGCTCCGCCCACTGAGGAGATCACAGCTCTGGAGGCGGGAAGTACCAGGCAGTGCAGTCAGGGAGGAGGAAGTGGAAGGAGTGGAGGAGTAGCCCAGGCAGGGCTTGAGCAGATAAGCTAAGTGAAAGTAAGGAAAGTAAAGGAGAAACGGAGGAAAGCAAGAGCGTTGACAGAGGAGTAAGAGTGTGTAAAGCCTGAAGAGTCCAGCTAAGTGCAGGGCAGGTCAGCAAGGTCAGCAACGGCGGAGACTGTCTGGAGGGGGACCGTTTGGAAGTTCCTGGAAGGACCTCGTAGGCTGTGTGCCCGGTGGTCTGGAGCAGTGTTCCGAAAAACAGTCAGCACCAGGGCAGGGGCCTCTCGGACCCCGGCAAGGCTTGGAGTCGCCGTAAATTGCCGAATCCGTCAGTGAAGGGGACGTAGATCCCCCAACAACCAAGACCCGAGTGAAGGCAACAGCCCAACCTGTACAACAGAGACACCGCCACCGCCAGGGCACCAGTTTCTGAGGGCCAGCGCCTGCGGGCAAAGAGTAGAGCTACCCCGGTCCAGCTTGAAGCCGGGGAGCGGGTTACCGGTGGGGACCCATCGCAACCAACTAGTACACAAGGTGCAAGGAAGAGGGACATCACCGTCACCTACTGGGAGAGCAATTGCAGCCGTCCGTGGGACCGTCTTACCAGCCGTTTGGTTTACCGTACAAACTGTGTCAACGTCTCAGGCTGAGTGAGTACCACAGTGCCGCAAGGCACAGCGCTGCCCCCGCGTCCCTGCGCTCACCAGGCCCTGCACCTCCCAAACCGTCACCGGGCCCCGGGATCACCGACCCCTACCCACGGAGGGGCAACACAACACCTGGCTGCTCCGCATCACCATCCCCGGGACCCCCGTATTGAGCAGCGGTGGTGAAATCACCACAACCGTGGGTGGCGTCACGGACTATAAACAATCCCCACACCCAACCAATCCCTTTCACTCACGGGCGAGGAGTGCCGCTCGAGAAACCCCCGGGATCCGGCCCACAGCTCGAGCCACCACTGAGCAGCAACCGCCGGACCCGAGCAGAAGGGGTGAGCATAGTGTGCTGACACCCTCCTCCCCGCCCGCGACAACTTGGCGTCACGAACAGGATCTTACCGCTCTGCCGTCTGGTAGAGGTGCGCCTTGTTACCGCCGGAGGTATCCGGCAGAAAAATTTCAGAAGCCGCCATCTTTGGCGCGAAAAGTTCCCGCTCGAGCGTCTTCTCGAGCAGTAGAGGTGCGAAGGCCAAAGCCCCGCCCCGAGAGAGGAGGGGCCGGAAAGAGCTAAGGGGGACGCGATGGCGGCTGGCCGCATGTAGCTGCGGCTATAAAAGCAGGGACGCCAGGACTCTGCAAACATACCGTTCCTGGAAGCAAAAGAAGAAGCCATCATGTGGATGCCGTCTCGCGACACCGTAGCCCCCGCGCCTGGAACCGCGGCGTGGGTGGAGATCCGAACCGCGCAGCTCTACCAAAGGCTGCAGGTCAGGATGCAGATCCTCATGGAGGAGTGGGAGGCCGACATGGCGGACGTTGTAGCCACCGTGCGGAGACGCGAGGAGGAGGCGGAGAAAGGGAGGGTGAGTGACCCACGTCCCGATGCCCTTGAAGGGCCGGTCATCGCGGCTGTGGGGCCCGGTTCAAGCCCTCTCCCCCCGTTGCCTTCCTCGCCACCCGTCCCGGAGGTTGTGACCCCGCCACTAGGCCTGCTACCACCGCAACCGGTAGCAGTACCCAGCGTCCCCGCCCAAGCGGGCCGACCTGTAGCCGGAGCCCGCGGCACACCGGAGGTGTTACCGTGGAAGACGCCGAAAGTGGAGCCGGAGGCATCCCCTGAAAAACCCCCCGAGCCGGAGCCGATGACCCGCTCCGAGCCGAATCCCCAGCAGCGGAAAGCCCCTATGCCCATCCCCCACACCTCGGCTGAGGTAGCGCCGGGTTGTTGCTGCAAGGCAGCGCCCAAGGCCAAGACACCGTGGGACCTGCTGCCCATACTCCTGACAGTGGGCAACGTCCAGGATGTCCCGCGGGGCCCGACCCGTGCGCCGGCGCTGGGAGCAGCGCCGTATTGGGATAGGGAGCCGGTACCGCTGGGCCTGGAGATCACCGAGAGGGAGCGAAAGAAGGCCGAACTGGTGGCCAGAGCGATCCGGGAGAAAGAGCATCTCCGGCAAGCAACCTCCCGTGTCCGAGGACCGTTGTACGTGGGGCAGGTGAGGCGGTTTGATGTCCGCCGGGGCTACGGGTTCATCTACGAGCCGGGCCTGGAGGCCGAAGTTTTTGTAGCCCGGCGGGATGTGAATGCCCACCTGCCTGAGGAGCATCCCGGCCGCAATCTGATGCCGGGTTATATCGTCCAGTACACTCGGTTCTTTGGGGAGCGGGGGTGGTTTGCGCTGGACGCCAAACTAAGGAGGGGCCCGGAGGCCCGAGCGAGCGCAGACCTCCCTCCCCTGGCAGTGGCATCAGAGCTTGCACAACCGGAGTAGGGCAGCGGATGCCCGCAGCACCATCCCCGTTGGGACCACCTGTTTGTTTGCTTGTTTGAAAAGTTGAAAGTTTGAAAGATGATAAGTGAAATTACCGAAGAAGTCACCTGATTTGCAGTTTGATTGAACCGGCCGGAGCCGGCACCGTTGTCCCCGTGGGGACCGTTTAAAAAGTTATTTTGCATGGGAACTATCCATGGACAAGCCCATGAACTTGCAGGGCAACCACAGACGTTAGTGGCTTGTAAATATGTTGGTTACCGTTACCGTTTTCCGCAGGCCGCCTCTGGAGAGGCAGGTTGGAGGGAGGGCCCTCAGCAGAGCAGGCTGGGGCCCAGCCACCAAAGGAACCGGTGGCTACCCTCTGGAGGGGAAGGACAGATCCCGCTCGGGTACCGTGTGCTGGACTGTGGGTCAAGGGGTGCTGCCTGGGCTTTAGGGGCAGCATCAGGGCCAGGTTGCTTGGGTGGGAGAGAGCGGAAACCGTAACCGTAAACCGTTAACAACGTTAAAGTAAATGTGCCTCCCGTCTTGGGAAGAGTTATTGAAAATGTATTTATGTGTTATTTACCTTGTTATCCCTTTTTGCAGAAAAATAAAACTGGTGTAGGACGGCAGCCCGCGGACGGTCTGCATTTTGCTAAGGGGGAATGTGTCGCCCTGGGCAAGCCAGGGGACACAGGTCACACACCACCACACCCTACATCCCAGGTAGGCACATCTAAGCTGAACCAAAAATCCTTGTTGCCTTCCTCCAGAGGCTGATGATTCACACCAGGGGGTGGGCCAGGCGGTTGGCTCCGCCCACCGAGGAGATCACAGCTCTGGAGGCGGGAAGTACCAGGCAGTGCAGTCAGGGAGGAGGAAGTGGAAGGAGTGGAGGAGTAGCCCAGGCAGGGCTTGAGCAGATAAGCTAAGTGAAAGTAAGGAAGGTAAAGGAGAAACGGAGGAAAGCAAGAGCGTTGACAGAGGAGTAAGAGTGTGTAAAGCCTGAAGAGTCCAGCTAAGTGCAGGGCAGGTCAGCAAGGTCAGCAACGGCGGTGACTGTCTGGAGGGGGACCGTTTGGAAGTTCCTGGAAGGACCCCGTAGGCTGTGTGCCCGGTGGTCTGGAGCAGTGTTCCGAAGGACAGTCAGCACCAGGGCAGGGGCCTCTCGGACCCCGGCAAGGCTTGGAGTCGCCGTAAATTGCCGAATCCGTCAGTGAAGGGGACGTAGATCCCCCAACAACCAAGACCCGAGTGAAGGCAACAGCCCAACCTGTACAACAGAGACACCGCCACCGCCAGGGCACCAGTTTCTGAGGGCCAGCGCCTGCGGGCAAAGAGTAGAGCTCCCCCGGTCCAGCTTGAAGCCGGGGAGCGGGTTACCGGTGGGGACCCATCGCAACCAACTAGTACACAAGGTGCAAGGAAGAGGGACATCACCGTCACCTACTGGGAGAGCAATTGCAGCCGTCCGTGGGACCGTCTTACCAGCCGTTTGGTTTACCGTACAAACTGTGTCAACGTCTCAGGCTGAGTGAGTACCACAGTGCCGCAAGGCACAGCGCTGCCCCCGCGTCCCTGCGCCCACCAGGCCCTGCACCTCCCAAACCATCACCGGGCCCCGGGATCACCGACCCCTACCCACGGAGGGGCATCACAACACCTGGCTGCTCCGCATCACCATCCCCGGGACCCCCGTATTGAGCAGCGGTGGTGAAATCACCACAACCGTGGGTGGCGTCACGGACTATAAACAATCCCCACACCCAACCAATCCCTTTCACTCACGGGCGAGGAGTGCCGCTCGAGAAACCCCCGGGATCCGGCCCACAGCTCGAGCCACCACTGAGCAGCAACCGCCGGACCCGAGCAGAAGGGGTGAGCGTAGTGTGCTGACACCCTCCTCCCCGCCCGCGACATTTGCATGTGTGTCTACATACATGTGCATGTCAGTGCATGTGTGCAGGTTCTTGTCTGCGTTCATGTGTCAGTTTGTCTCTCCATGCATGTGCGCCTGCATGTGTGTGAATGTCTGGGTGCCTACATCACATCTTTTAACATCACTGCTATGTGCTGCGCTCTGACATCAGCAAGCGGCCTCTGATTGGTGGGATGGCCATTTGACCTCGCTGGATATGAAGCCGCAAGAGCATGCCAAGGGAGCGCAGGAAGGTGAGCAGAATCTTTTTGTTCCCCTCTCTGTGAATGCACAGGGTAGTGGATATACGAGCCCAGGATGGGGCAGTTTTGGGGTCCAGGATCGCGCAGTTTAGGGGCTCGTGATGAAGGAACATAGGTATCCAGGATGAAGGAGGAACATACAGGCCTAGGATGGGAGACATTATTATGTAAATGGTGCCAGGATGAGAGAGACATTATTAAATACAGGGGGCCAGGATGGGAGACATTATTAAATAAAGGGGGCCAGGATGGGTGGTATAATTACTATATGGGGCCAGAGTGAGGAACATACATTATTGATTTATGGTGGCAAATGGTGGACTTAATTATTGTATGGGCAAATTTGGGGATGTTATTACTGCTGTAATATAATTTAATTTTTCAGATACTGTCTTCCATGGGGAGAAAAAAATTTGGACTTAGTATAGAAATTGAGGGAAAAGTGTGGAATGAGCTCTGGAAGTGATCAGCTATAGGTCACTGTGTTATTCTCTGCAGAGTCGAGTCATGGCAGGAAGAAGTGATGACGGTCAGTGCCGGATGAAAAGGAAAAGCGAAGATGAATAACTTCAGCTAGAGAGGTCACTGGTAAGTCAGTATATTACATGTACACATACACACACTATACACTATATACAGATGGCCTGTCTATAAAGTCACCGGTTATCACTGCATTACCTGTACACAGACACTATATATAGAAATTCTGTGTAGAATGGCTAGAGATGAGCGATGTTCGAGGTTCGAGGTTCGCCATTTTCATGTTTGAGTGATTTTGGGGGGTGTTCGAGTCGTTCGACGAACTCGAACGATTTGCTAAAAGTTCAGCAGTTTGAGTTACGTTCGAGAATGGTTCGATCACCAAAAGCGTGGCTTTTTACAGCTACGTGTGCAGGGAGCCATCTCTGGCAGCCTGCGGCAAGCTGGTAACCAGGGTAAATATTGGGAATCCAAGCAAATTGGGGGGGCGCTATTCACTTATTTCTGCCTGCTGTTTATAAACGGCAGATCAGAATAAGGCTACGTTCACACGACGATCCGTTTTTGCGGTCCGCAAAAAACGGTCCGTTTTTTTCACAGATGCATCCATGTGGCATCTGTTCCGTATACGGTCCATATGTCATCCGTTTGTCATCCGTGTGCCTTCCATTTTTTTGCATACTGCAAAAAAACTGAAGGAGGGAAAATACATAAATTTACCCAGGATCCATAGCAGCAACCTACATGAGGCGGTCACATGTTCACTCCAGTGCCATTTTCTACTGCTTTTCACAGCGTAGAGCGCTCTGGTGATTTTCCTGTGCTTGTACAATTCATATCAGTCTTTTCTGTCATTATAATGGCAGAAAGACACATAATGTCCCACTTTCCTGCATTTTGTAATTTTGCACCCTTTGGTGCCTTTCATGTGGCACTAAGGGGTGCTTAGCCTTGTATTTAGCCAAAAAAATAAATACATTTTTTAAAAAAATGACGTGGGGTTCCCCCTATTTTTTATAGCCAGCTAGGGTAAAGCAGATGGCTGCAGCCTGCAGACCACAGTTGGCAGCTTTACCTTGGCTGGTAATCAAAAACTGAGGGCACCCCACGCTGTTATTTTAATAATTTAAAAAGAAAACGTGGGGGTCCCCCCAAAACTGGATCACCAGCCAAGATAAAGCGGACAGTTGGGGTCTGATATTCTCAGACTAGGGAGTTCCAAGGTTATTGGACTCTCCCCAGCCTAAAAATAGCAGGCCGCAGCCGCCCCAGAAGTGGCGTATCCATTAGATGCGCCAATCCTGGTGCTTCGCTCCAGCTAAGCCCGTTTCCCTGGTGCGGTGGCAAATGGGGTAATATATGGGGTTAATACCAGATGTGTAATGTCACCTGGCATCAAACACTGGGGTTCGTGATGTCAGGCGTCTATCAGATACCCGACATCACCAACCCAGTCAGTAATAAAAAAAAATATAGACGACAAACACATTTTTATTTGAAAAAACACTCCCCAAAACATTCCCTCTTTCACCAATTTATTAGAGGTTCTCTGGTGAAAACAACTAATCACCTACTCTATGGCCACGTGCACACATTGAATATTTGGTCAGTTACATCAGTATTTGTAAGCCAAAACTAGAAGTGGAGGAAAAGTATGATAGACACATGGGCACCACTTCTGCATTTTTCACCCACTCCTGGTTTTGGCTTACAAATACGAATGTAACATACTGACCAAATACTGAACGTGGCCTGATAAGGGATAGCTTATTCATCAGTGGGGGTCCAATTGCTGCGGCCAGCACTGATCGGCAAAATGTGCACTTTTTATCCCCATTAGATTGGAGCTCATGTAAAACACGACCCGTGATCCATTCATTTCCTCATTGGCTGCTTTTCTTGGCTTTTTCTGACCTCCCCAAAGAGAATGAATGGAGCTGTAGACACACATCTGACCAGCTGCTGAATTTTATAATAGAGATAAAAGTGCCCTGTCAGGGATAAAAGTTCCACATTCTTCCAATCAGTGGGAGTTCCACTCGTCGAATTGCACTTATCAATTAGTTATCACCTACCTAACCTGTGGATCATGTGGATTAGTGATAACTTGTTTTCACCAAAAAAACTCTTTAATGCAAACTATCATTGTACATCCCAGTTATTGAGTGCAATATTGGTGGATTTCCTGATGAAGAAGTGGGGTGACACTTCGAAACGTGGTTAAAACTACCTTCATTCAATTTTCCTGGATTAATGTCATATCTTCAGCAGCGCAGTAACAGTTCCACATCAACTTTGTTCCTGATCTGCTTAGGCTACAAGGATGACATTGTGCCTGGCTACCTAATCAAAGGTGTAGGGATCTATTCTGTACAGAAAATAAAAATTATACATCACATAACAAGCCTAAGGCATCAAGCAGTGCATGGGCTATGAGCCAAACATCCAGCTACTGGTGTTCCACTGATCTCATACCACAGCTATCCAAGGCTATCATGGTGCAAAGCAAGATAGCAATGGTGGTTGAATGCTTTTGTCTTAGGGTGGCTTTACACGCTGTGACATAGGTAGCCGATACTAGCGATGGCGAGCGTGATAGCACCCGCCCCTATCGTTATGCCGATATGTGAAGATCGCTGACATAGCGAACATTATCGCTACGGCAGCGTCACACATACTTACCTGCTCGGCGATGTCGCTGTGACCGGCGAACCGCCTCCTTCCTAAGGGGGCGGTTCGCTCGGCGTCACAGCGACGTCACTAAGCGGCCGCCCAATCAGAGCGGAGGGGCGGAGATGAGTGGGACGAACATCCCGCCCACCTTCTTCCTTCCTCATTTCTGGCGTGTGGCAGGTAAGGAGAGGTTCTTCGTTCCTGCAGCGTCACACGTAGCGATGTGTGCTGCCGCAGGGACGAGGATCAACTTCGCCCAACCGACAGCAGCGATAATTGGGAGAGGACCCCCATGTCAACGAGGAGCGATTTTGGACGTTTTTGCAACGATCAAAAATCGCTCCGAGGAGTCACAAACAACAAGATCGCTACAGCGGCCGGATGTGCATCACAAAATCCGTGACCCCAACGAGATCGCTGTAGCGATCTCGTAGCGTGTAAAGCCCGCTTTAGATGAAAAGATAGCTTGAAATGGAAACCAGCTGTACACAATAATAGATAAAAGCTCACATTGCAGGAGAATGAAAGCAGATAGACAATTGTAAACATACTTATTTTCATGCTGTCTAACTAAAGCAATTTAATAACTTGAGAAAACTCCTTTCATGGTGGGGAACTGTAACGCCTGCCTGGAGCCACAGACACAGACTGGCTGTAAAGGGACGCTAGAGAAAAGCCGCACACAAAGCAAGACCCCGAGAACTCTGCAACCCTTTAACCCCTATACAGGGATTTGGAATTACACAGAGCCCCAAAGATCACCACCTGTGGTAGGCTGTAGTCCGTGGTGGTCAGGCAGGGTCAAAAACCAGGAAATGCTAAACAGGAACAGAATCGGCAGGCAAGGGCGTACTGAGGAGACAAAGCAGAGGTCAAATCCGGAACTGGCAGCAAGGTACAAAAACGACAGGCAGTAGGGTAGTCAAAAACAAGCAAAGGTCAGCGCACAGGGATCAAAATACAAACAGCACATGAACCAGGAGTACAGAACTATCTCTGACAGTGGTCAGATGACAGGAGGGGGAATAAGAAGGGTGTGGTGTCTTCCCATTGGCTGCAGATGAATGATGGTAAACTTCAGCTGGAAGACACACGCCACCTACAGTCAGCCAGTGGTACTGCAGATCCCAGGATAACCCAGACAAGTGGATTAGCGGAGCCTGCACCCAGCAGAGCCACTGGCACCGACTCCTCTCCTATCACCATCCACGGTGGGAACACGGCGTCGCCTGGTGATTGGAGCAGAAGTCGCAGAGGCAGACATGACAGGAACATACAATTCTCAACCAGAGCCCCTGGTTTGTGGTTGAATAAGTGTCTGTCTCTGCACTAATGTAGTACTGTACTGTATAAGCTTAGCTTTCTTCCCCTTTGATGGGTTGTATTTTGATAAGGACTGCAACAAGCAAAATCCTAGCAGTGTGTAATGCAGTTACAGTGTGGAAGCCAGAATTGCATATTGGTAAGATACTGTGCCTTGTATTACCATCAACTTCAATGTATTTTTT
This sequence comes from Anomaloglossus baeobatrachus, assembly GCF_048569485.1. NCBI lineage: Eukaryota > Metazoa > Chordata > Amphibia > Anura > Aromobatidae > Anomaloglossus > Anomaloglossus baeobatrachus. The sequence continues at coordinate 197,547,560 of NC_134355.1, read as the reverse complement.
CATTTATGTTTGAACCTTACACCTCCATGGAGTCAGTGCACAGCTATAGTAACCACTCTCCTCCCCAGGCCTCCCTCCTACCTTCACAACTCTGTGTTTCCATATCCCTCTTCACTCTGCCATCTTCTCTGTAAGGGTACGGGTCCACTTGTGTATAGCTTCCAATGCAAGAAGCTATATGGTTCAGGAATTATCTATCTGTGCTATCTCTGTTACTGGGGAAAAAAAGGGTGAATGTCTTGTGATTTGTGTCAGATGATTCATTGTGTTTGCCTTGCTAGCTTGGTAGTGATTAATAAATTCAAGTTACACCAAAAAGGTTTCTGAGTGGGTGAGGCTGCATTTTAAGTGTGGCTGTAAGGTAAGTGTATACTGTATAAAGCATAGTTGAACACAATATCATAGTTTGACAAAAGAGCATAGTTTCTTACCGTTCTAATTTTCCATTGTTTTTATCTGTATTGTTTATTCCCATTTAGAATGTGTTCCAATGACAATGCTACTTACTAACTGTGCATCTTGGGAGCTGTATTCATGCCTTCAACAGTTGTTCGAGCGTGACTACTGTATGTCTGCGCTTGATGTCAGCATGTTACATATTTGGAAGTCCAGATAATGGATCTAAATATGCAGCTTGCAACACTCAGGAGCATTGCAGACCCAGAGACGAGTTTAGAGCTCACTGACCATGTTCTGGCTGGGGCCAGTGCTATGATGGAGGGTGAGGTGGGGAAGATCAGTACCCATAAGTAGGTAGCTGGGTAACAGTTAGAAGAAGGGGTAAAGGGAAAAGTGTTAGGGAGCCTAGCCCTGATCTGGAACAACCTAGTAAATATGCCCGTTTGTCTGATATTGGGGATGCTAGGATCACTACAGCAGAATGTTGCTGCTAGCAACAAGGAAAACAACTGCTGTAGGAAGGAGGGAAATAGAAGTGCAGTAAAGGCCAGACAGATGTTGGTAGTTGGGAACTCTATAATTAGGTGGACAGACAAGATCATCTGGCGTCGAGACAGTGAATGCCGAACAGTGTGTTGTCTGCCGGAAGCTCGGGTTTGGTATATTGCGGATCGGATAGACAAATTGCTAGGTGGGGCTGGGGAAAACCCAGTGGTCATGGTGCACATTGGTACTAATGACAAAGTTTGAGGGAGGTGGAAGGTTCTTACAAATGATTACAGGGAACTAACAGAGAAGTTGAAGTCCAGGACCTCCAATGTGGTGTTTTCAAGCATTACTAGAAAGATAGTGGGAGCTTAGGGAGATAAATACGTGGCTTAGAAATTGATACAGAAAGGAGGGGTTTGAGTTCATGGAGAACTGGTCCAACTTCTCTGTCAGCTACAGGATTTACAGTAGGGACGGGCTGCACCTCAATGGGGGGCGTGCAGCTGTTCTGGGGGACAAAATGGTCAGACAGATGGAGGAGATTTTAAACTAGGATCAGGGGGGAGGGAGGGTAGTTATGCAAAAAAGACAATGGATAAAGTAGACAGAGAGAGTGAGGCAGTAGGGGTCAAAGCAGGTTTGGGGGTGCAAACACAGGCATGGAAAGTAGGGAGATGAGGAGTAAGTAATGTGTTAATAGTATTAAAAGTCTTCTGGATAACATGGAAAGATATATATTAGAGAGAATAATATAATAATTGATAACCAGCATGGAATCATGAAAGATAAGTCGTGTCTAACCAACATGTTGGGTTTCTATGAGGAAGTAAAAGCAAATCTAGATATTGGTAATGCAGCTGATGTGATTTATTTGGACTTTGCAAAGGCATTTGATACTGTGCCACATAACAGTCTTGTAATGAAGCGCCAGAAGCAAGAACTAGAAGAAACTATAAGCAGATGAGTAAGAAATTGGCTAAAAGATAGGAAACAAAGAGTAGTCACAAATGGTACATTCTCTAAATGGGCTATAGTCAGCAGTGGGGTGCCACAGGGATCTGTGTTAGGACCGATTTCTTTATTAATGTCCTTGTGGATAGGATTGATAGTAGGGTGTCTGTCTTTGCTGACGACACCAAACTATGTAGTATATTAAAAACTGACCTTGATAGTACAATATTACAAAACGATCTGGATAAAATGTCTGAATGGGCAGACACTTGGCAAATATATTATCTCTTCCTCCCCATCTTTTACCTATTAAACTAAAAGAATCACCTTCTGCAACTCCTAGGCTGCATTCTATGAAGGTGCACCTTGGTCCTGACTCCCCTTCCAGACCCCAAAAATAACTTTATAAAATTTGGCCCTTAGGTATGCTAATTACCTTGGTTAGCCAGATAAGTGGGCTCATTTTCTGCTCCTTTATCTCCCTCCTACCGCTGATCGCCGTCCTCCTTCCTTGATTGACGATGACGCCCTCCGTCATCCTCCTCGTCACATTTTCAAATCTCGCGCCTGTGCAGTTAGGTCTGCTAGCGCAGGTGCAGTTCGCTGTGCCATATCGTGGGCAGAGCAGAAAACAGCTGCCCTCGCTCACGCCATTGAACTAAAGGCACAGGCGCAAGATTATGGGTGGGTGTGAGCATGGCGCTGGTGAGGTCATGAGCCCGCCCATTGGGCCAATCAAGTTAATTAGCATACCTAAGGGCCAAGTTTTATAAAGTTATTTTTGGGGTCTGGAAGGGGAGTCAGGGCTAAGGTGCACCTTCATAGAATGCTGCCCAGGAGCTGCAGAAGGTGATTCTTTTATTTTAATAGGTCAAAATCTGGTGACAGGTTCCCTTTAAGACATTTGCCTATTTGATGCATTTACGGACATTTCATTCAGCGAAAACAATCTAGCAGTTACTTTGCCGAAATTCATCCACGCCCTAGGTGGTAACGGAATCTATCAAAATCCTGCTCCAGGAGGATGAACCTCAATTATTAACCTGCGGACAAGCAGTTCAGTCTGCAGCCAGGATCCTTGGTGTGAACGGAAAATTCAAACCGGAGACCAAACGGTGTGAAGCGGCAGATTCCCTGTGACTATTTCAACACCGGAGAGCTGCTTGTTTCAATTCCTTCAATTCCGGTGAGATCCCAGAGGTCTTTACACCGTAGAGTGTGGGGTATGCGGGATAACAGCAGCAGGGACACGGAATATAGTGCATTGCCCAGGGTAAGCGCTTGTATACACCCTATCTATTTAATTTGACTATTAGAACGTGCGCTCCATTATTTTAAGGAGCAAAAAGAATACTGACATTTTTATTGAAGTTACTTTGGACTATTATTTAAACTTATATTTTTAAGCATTTTTAGCTGGTTAGCCACCGGCCGGGGCAACCTCTAGTGTGCAATAATCCTTAGTTTATTGCCTATAAGCATAGTTATTTAAGACCTAAGAAGCGCATTTGTGTATTTTTTATATTTAATTTGTTTACATATGTACTAATCCATTTAATCGGCACCATTTCTGGTTTTTAACCCTATCATTTATCAGTGCAGGTTTAACTTATATGGTAGAAAACCATTTTGATGCGTATACAATATTTTCTTGAATACATTTTTCCCAAAGTATATTTCTGTTTGCGCGGATGAATTACTAGTACTTGTATTAGTTTTTTCTTATTGTCTAAATAGGAAAGGGTTCTTTACAGTTACAGTAGTCAGACTGTGGAATACCCTACCACAAGAGGTAGTAATGGCAGACACAATAACAATGTTTAAAAAAGGGCTGGATGATTTCCTCAGTACACACAACATTGTTGGTTATAAATGACTTAATGACAAAATGTATAATTGGTGGAGGAAGGTTGAACTAGATGGACCTAGGTCTTTTTTCAACCTACAGTATGTAACTATGCATTTGAATGAAATATTTCAAATGTCTCTGGTATATGAGTTACTATCTTGTCTTTGAAACTTATAAAACTGGTCCATGATATTCACAATGTATAAGATTTTGGTTTAAATCCATCAATACCAAGATTAAACATATGAGTAATTCCATAGGCAATGTAGGAATGACAGTTAACACTGTCAATTATTATCAACGTTCTTACCCAAATTTTTTCTGTCCTCCTACTTCATTTTATACTGTTATTATTAACTTGTCACTCTAAAAGTAATAACTTGAAAAGACTTAAAATAAAAGAAAAGTTCTGTCACAAGTTGAAAAGATCTTTAGAACATTAGATTTTTTTTTTTTTGCTGATTAGAATAATAAAATGTAATAAAATCATGGTCCAAAGAATTCTATAGTCTCCTTACATGATTACTCATTATAAAAAAATTGAAAATTAAAGAAATTAAAGTAAGAGACTTTCATTGTATTTTAATCTATTTGACAATAATTTTTAATTTAGCTTATAACAACAGTACTCAATAACCAAAAAGTACTTTACATTACACAAGTAAAAAATGTTCTTTCAGTAAAACTCTATGATGCACAAAATTCGGTTAATTAAAGTTACACTTTCCAGGCGTAAGTACAAGCAAAACTCTAAAAAAAATCTATGTTTCAGTATTTGAGCAGCTGCTTGAAGGAATCTTTTCTTGTACAAGCAAAAATTGCCAACCTAATATGCAACTGAGCTGTATAGGTACATCGCTGTGAAACATGATATCTATGGTAGCAGAATAAGTCTGTGATAGCTCTAATAGCAACCAGATGCAATGATCATGATGCTGAAATGAAATGGTCCCAGTGGTATATTAATAGATGTTCTACAAGAGAGCATATGTACTCTCTCTTTCCCACATATTGAGAGACTTTATTTGAGAAGATGCTGAGTGTATCCTGCATCTAATCAGTCTTAAGATAATGGTCAAGTAGCACCAAGCAGTAGTGTCACACACAATTAGGGATGAGCAAACCTCTCAAGGCTCGGTTTGCGGAGCCCACCCAAACATATGCTATGTTCGCCAAACCGAACCTGAACCTTTATCGAACCTTTCCAAACCCCTTTGAATTCAATGGGAGGTCAAACGTAAGGCAGAGAAAACATCTTTTGGTGATCGAAAAGCTTCCAAAACAGCAAAAATACGTTTTACACTGATTTGGCACAGCCATTAGCTTCCTAGGCTATTGACATAGGAAATATAAAGATAGATGAGAGACAGTTGTAGGACTGGTGCTCCCATATACCTGCCAGTATAGACAAGAGACAACTTTGAGACCTATCTTGGAGTCTTGACATTCAAGAACCTTTCAGGCAGACAGCACAGCAGTACAGTAGCATCAATTTTCCCTCTCCCCATAGGGCCTTAAACACACGGTCCATGCAGCATACAGGCTGTGGCGTGTTATTTCAATTTTAATAATGAAGACATTTTAGAGTAGCAGGTGTCGGCCTCTTGCTCCCAGAAGACTGGCACTACCTACAAGACAAAACTTTGAGACCCATCTTGGAGTCTCAACATTTAAAAACCTTTCAGGCAGACAGCAGTACAGTAGAATTAATTGCCCCCTCCCCATAGTGTCTTTGCACAGCAGGGTGCTACAGTCCATGCAACACACAGGCTGTGGCTTGGCATTTAAATTTTAAAAAGTGATCACACAGCAACCGTGCCTTCTGTAACAGCGCATCCAGGACACAATAGTGTCCTAGAAAATTTTTGTACAACCAGGTTGATCCATGCAGTGCATATGTGATGTCGCCTAGGCGTAGTGCCGCCTGTTATGATCTGGTCACTATGGATGATCACAAAAATCCCATCAGCAGAAAAAAACACAAGAGTAGTTGGAACCTGAGCTGACCGCAGTCCCCTATCTGTCAGACCACACAAGAAGTAGCTGTGGAGCGTTCTTAAACACACCTAGATGCCACGTCACAGCCGGAGAAACTTACTACACCTCACAGATAGAAATGAGGAAACCTATCTTGCCTCAGAGTAGTATCCAAAGGAATAGCAAGCCCCCAACAGATAAAGCCAACGGTGATGTAAGAAAACACAATACACAGATAGGAAATATACATTAGCAAAGACGAGGACCGACTTCCTAGATAGAACAGGACAGATAACTGATTGCAGTCAGTGCAAAGCCCTGCGGAAAAATACCAATCTCCTGATAAGAAAAATACTGAAACCACACGGACTCTTCCCCACTATATCAGGTACTCTTGTAAATAATGGGAGAAACAAAATACCAAAAAAACACAAGAAATACAAAAGTGCAAACAATCAAATAGAACAGGGATAATCTCCCTTTTCTTGCAGTGGGACCTGCACAGGGGGAACCCCCATTCTCATCAAAACAGAAAGACAATTCCTCTCCTGCAAGAAAACAGACTTTAAGCAAAACAAAAAGAAAAACACATACCCTTAGGTGTGGATCAGGCAATGAAACAAATAACTTGCAACTTATCTGGAATGGGACAGGCACAGGATAAATAGAAGGACAACTGTGATGCCCCTGAACTATCAGGTCGTCACAGCGTACTGCACAAACTGCCCTTCCATGCAGTGTTCTAAGTCCCGCATGGTTCTGGGTCCCTATCTCACGGTGTTGCCTCCAACAGCAAATCAAATCCTAGATACACCCTGCACCATACCCACCAGGCACACCAGGGGACGGCTTCAGTGAAATAGAGTCGCCACCTGGGGGGGTCAGGGAGGGGAGGTGAGGAGTGTAGTGAGTAGTGAGTGAGTAGTGTTCAGTGAGAGGAAGTTGGGAGTGGTGGCTCCCAAGAGAAGCTGTCTAGGTTGCAGACGGTGGTCTGGACCTAGAGGAGTCGGACCCCTGGTCGCAGGGGATTGCGGCTAGGTGCCTGGACCTGTCAAGGAGGACAGTCAGCAGCCTGGCACTGTCACCGGTCTGGGACCAAAGGCACGGGGGGGGTACTCGGACCCTAGGTCGGGGAGAAGCTTCAGGCAACCTGGCAGTTAACCTGAGGAGAACAGAGCCTTTATGATCTGTTACCACCCGCTCCAGAATCGGGGCACTAGCGCAACGAGGGGGATAGGGCCTTCCAAACAAGCGGTCCAAGAAAATCTCAAGCGTGAGCCCTGAGAAAAGGCTCCCACACTTAGCCACAGTGGAGAGCGGGGCCCGGCAAGTTTCTACTGGGCCACTACGTTGAAGTTAAACTTAGTGCCAGGAGGCAGGTCACGGATCACTAGGCAACACTGTAGGGGACGGGACCCAGACGAGCTCCCCTCAAGTGGCAGCAATACCCCGAGATTTGGTTTACCCAGTTGTCAGCGTCTGCTTATTGACTGAGTGAGTACCTGAGTGATCTCTGCACCCTACAGCATCCTACCGAGTTCCGGGGCCTTCCCCTACCCATGGAGGGCAACGACACCTTGCTGCCCCACTTCAACACCCCGGGTACTCCCATCGGCAGTGGCAGTTTCCGTTCATTACCGTACACCACGGCTGGCATCACAAACTATACCTCCCCATTAAATAACTCCCACCTTTACGTTTAGAAATTCAGAACAACATCTATAACCGGCCGCAGCCAGCAGACACTGCTCTTCTACATAGCCCAGGCTGATCTGCAATTGGGCTTCGAAAACTCCCAATTAACTCCCACACCTGTTGAGGCACAGTCAGCTTCACACCCAGTCCTGCCACTAGAGGGAGTTCCAACCATCACCCCCTCGGATGAAATTCACAACAGCCGCCAGTAGGTTTGCACCATATTAGCACATGGAGTGTGAAGACCTGTGGGGGTAACGCATAGAGCAGACCTGGGCAAGGGGCGGCCCGCGGGCCACATCCGGCCCGCCTACTGTCTGTGACCGGCCCGCCCGTCTTCAGCCAGTGCAGTGGAGTCAGGCTGCTGCGTGCCGGGCAGGGAACAGAGGACAGATCCTGCAGCGCCGCACAGTGTAGGCAGCGGAATGCAGGAATCTCTCCTCTGTTCCCTGCCAGGAACCTTTCTCTGTGACACACGCGCGCTCTCTGATGTCGTCCGTGCGGCGTGCGTGTGTGTCATTTCAAAAGTTCCTGCCGGGCAGGAGAAGAAGCTGCAGCAGCCGGGGCCTGAAGAGAATCAGCGTCGGGGGCCCTCGGAGAACAGCAGCGGCGCAGCCAGGGCCCGTACAAGAGAAGGAGCAGCTCAGCGGGGGACCTGTACGGAGGTGCCTGAGGACGGGGACGATAACAAGAGAGAGGTAAATAGTGACTAATAAGCTGAGGAGGGGACAATGGGGGAGAAGGGGGACTGGTGACTAATTCTGGGGGTGTAGTGGTGTAGTTTTACAGGTGTAGTATATGGTGTGTATATAGTGGTGTAGTATATAGTGGTGTAGTACATGGGGTGTAGTGATGTGGTATATTACAGATGTAGTATATAGGGGTATAGTGGTGTACAGTACTTTATTACAGGTGTAGTGTATATATGGGTGTTGTGATGTATATTACAGGTGTAGTGTATATAGGGGTGTAGTCATATTATATTACAGGTGTAATATATAGGGGTGTAGTGATGTAGTATATTACAGGTGTATATAGGGGTGCAGTAGTGTAGTATATTACAGGTATATATAGGAGTGTAGTGATTTATATTACAGGTGTATATAAGGGTGTAGTGATTTATATTACAGGTGTATATAGGGGTGTAGTGATTTATATTACAGGTGTATATAGGGGTTTTGTGGTGTAGTATATTACAGGTGTATATAGGGGTGTAGTATATTACAGGTGTATATAGGGGTGTAGTGGTGTACAGTAGTTTATTACAGGTGTATATAGGGGTGTAGTGATGTACAGTAGTTTATTACAGGTGTATATAGGGGTGTAGTGATGTAGTATATTACAGGTGTATATAGGGGGGTATAGGTGTGCAGTAGTTTATTACAGGTGTATATAGGGGTGTAGTGATGTAGTATATTACAGGTGCAGTATATAGGGGTGTAGTGATGTAGTTTATTACAGGTGTAGTATATGGGGGTTGTAGTGATGTAGTATATTACAGGTGTAGTATATGAGGGTGTAGTGATGTAGTATATTACAGGTGTATATAGGGGTGTAGTGATGTAGTATATTACAGGTGTAGTATATAGAGGTGTAGCGATGTAGTTTATTACAGGTGTAGTATATGGAGGGGGTGTAGTAATGTATTATATTGGGTAGAACTGAGTTAATTATATTAGTCCGGCCCTCAAAAACCATCCCAATTTCTCATGCGGCTCCATGGGAAAATTAATTGCCCACTCATGGCATAGAGGATCTATGGTGGAATGCATCAATGCATTCCACTGCCTGGTCCTCCATGCTTTCCACCTCAGGTCCCCGCGCTTTACTACAGCAGGATTCTCTGCCAGCCGGAAGTAATTAGTATTGCCGGATGTGGTGAATCTGTGTGGGTGATCTGATGAGTGATTATGTGTGCGATTTCATGTATGTGTGTGTGTGTGCGATCTGATGTGGGATTGTGTGCGATCTGATGTGTGTGGATGTGCATTCCACTGCAGGTCTTCCCATTCAGCATCTGTTGAGTATGATTGCGGGGTCTTCTGTCTTCTTTCTTCTCTGTTTCGGGAGTGTTTACTTTCTATAATGAAGTATCCTGCAGTATTCTTTAATTTTATTAGCTGCATGGACACTTCATTATTGAACCGCAAATAGGGCTTATTTTTGGGGTAGGGATTATTTTTGGGGAATCACGGTAATATAATTTTCTAAAATTCAACTTAAAAAAACCATTTATTACATTTTTTTCATATACTAATTCAGCCTTTGACTAGTCAAAGGGCTGTTAATTCCCCAGACTAGTCGGTCTCTTTTCCATGTTATCACGCTCCTGTGGGTGTGATAACATGATTTCCAGGAACTAGTGTCATTGCAGCTCCTGTAAATCATGCACATGTGCATGGCACATGTTGGCAGCATCAATGTGCCTTAGAAGACAGGTGTACAAGTTCCAGCTTCAGAGAGGCGCACTGTGCCTCTGTATGTAGAATCATGGACAAAAGTGTTGGCACCCTTGAAACTGTTCCAGAAATTGAAGTATTTCTGCCAGAGAATTATTGCAAATACACATGTTTTGTCATACACATGTTTATTTCCTTTATGTATTTTGGAACAACAGAAAAAAAAACTGTAAAAACAGGCAAATTACACACATTTGTGGCAAGTAACATGTGTTGGCAATATAAAAATCACACCTGAAACCAAAAAAAGGAGAGAAGTTGACTCAATATTTGCATTGTGTTCCTGTGTGCCACACTAAGCATGGAGAACAAAAAGAGAAGGAAACTGAGGAATTAGGAACTAAAATTATTGAAAAATATCAACAATCTCAGGATTACAAACCCACCTTCAGAGATCTTAATATTCCTTTGTCCACAGTGTACAACATAATCCAGAAGTTTAAAACCCATGGCACTGTAGCTAATCTATCTGGGCATTAACAGCAGAGAAAAATTGATGAAAAGTTGCAGGACAGGATGGTCAGAACGGTGGATAAGCAGCCCCAATCAAGTTCCAAAGTAATTCAAGCTGTCCTGAAGGCTTAGGGTGCATCAGTATCAGCACAAACTATCCGTCGACATTTGAATAAAATGAAACGCCAGGGCAAGTGACTCAAAAGGACCTCACTCCTGACACAGACATAAAAATCTAGTGTGACGCCCTGGCATAACCAGGTAGTCACACAGTAAAGGCCCCCGCATAACACCTCTCCCACACAGGGTTAAACCAGCCGACAAAATCCTAGTCACCCCCCACAGGGAAGGACAGACACACCAGTGGGCAGAACCAGGCGGAAAGAGAACGCCCACCTAGGGGTCTGGAGAACCCGGGGCGGGAAAACAAGCACTTAAGCTCAGTCAGTTGAAGTGAGAAGTTAAAGTTGACAGGCTTCTGGGATGGAGCCCCGGCATACTGGCTAGATGGCAGACAGTGGTCAGTGTCAGTAGGAGACAGGAAGACGGCTGCCGGAGATCCGAGGTGGACCAGGGGCAGGGTTGTAGCCTGCCGGTACCGACACCGGAGAACCGACCCGGAAACCGTGCACAAAGGGGGTACTTGGACCCTGAAGCCAGGACCAACGGCTTAGCTAATTAACCAATTTAGGGCAGGATTTTAGGTCCTGTCCCAACCTAAGTCCCGAAAAGTAGTCAACCACCCACCGAGAGGGATAGAGCATCCGCCAGGGCCCGGTAGATCCCACGGGTCAGCGTCAGACGGGCACGGCTCCCAACCAAAGGACCAGGAGCGGTCTCCCATGTTACACACCGGGAAGTCCATCACAGAAAACACAAAGTGCAGAGGAAAGGGACATTGACCACCAGCCCGGGTGTGGGACCAGAAATAAATACACCCCCAGCCGCGGCAGCCGGCCACCATCACCTTGGTTTACCAAAGAACTTGTGTGATTTATTCAACCGTGAGTAACATCCCCGGTCTTACCGGGTGCGCCGGCCCCTGACGTCACCATCCCCAGCACAGAGACATTGGGCCCCGGGGCATCCATCCCTACCCACGGAGAGGTTAACATCCAACTGCCAGCCCATCGCCCCCGAGAGTCCCACAACAGCTGCTGTGGTGCTACACCTCACCACACACCGTGGGTGGCGTTACAGACAGTTTTCAACAACACACGTACAAATACGTCCCCTTTTATTTGAAGTGTCCGCGCGACCCCCGGGTCCGGTAGAATCCCTCGAGCCACACTGCGGATCCGGATCCGAGCAGCACCGGCTGCTGGCGTGGGGGAGGCATACTAGACTGTGGAGGGCGTGGCTGACCATGACAGCGTGAGGCTGCATTTTCTCGAGCTCCTGCAGCATCCATCATGGGCAAACCCGCTCTTCCTCAAAACCCTGGAGGTGATATTTCAACTCTCCTGGCCCACTGTGGACATCTACATCGGGAGGCCTCAGCTCCTCCTCCTGCTCCGTCACTTCAAGACCCTCCTTAGGACAAGGCTTCTTTGGGACCCCAGGATCGTGGCACTCAGCTGTGCCTTTCGGCACCACAGCAACTCGACACAAGCCCTAAGATGCGTCCTTATGGGATCAAACCCTCACAACGGGCCACGCAGTGTGAGGATGATGCGGCCTCAGTGCCACAAGATGATGGCCTCCATCGCTATTTTCCCACGCCGGATTCATCTCCTGCCGCTCCTCCTGCACAGGGATTTATCATCTGCGCTGGACCAGTGACCCTCCTCCCCCTCACCCTGGCCTGCGGCAGATCATCTACAGCCTCAGGAGATGGTGATACTGGCGCAGGTTTCCATCCCTGAAACTCTGATGGTGCTGCAAGATGGCGGCTGCCCGGCATCAGCACACAGCGGGATGATGCACCTGGCGCCCCCTGGTGGGTCAGTGATGAGCATTTTGGTCGCATAGCTGCCACAGTCCCCAGTCGGAGGCCTGCAGTCCCCTGCTAACAGGGCACCAGCAGCTGTGGGAGACCTATCCACCTATCTGCTGACCTGAGGGGTGACCCATCTGCCCTATCTTCCCCTTAGTCATCAGAGGCAGAACCCCCAGCTCCCTTTCCTTTCCAGAGAGCCACCTCACAGCCGGACCCACCATCTGCTTTGAATCCTCTCTGTCCCCCTTTTTGGCCTGGATCCCAGAAGTCATGGTCTGACCCACCTGGTTTGCAGCTGGCTGACACTTCATCAAGATGGTCGATGGGGTCCTCTTGGATGATTGCCTCCCCCCGGCGTGAGGGGCACAAAGTTTCTGACGGGCTGACATCACCACCTCGGGCAGTACCTGGCCCTTCAGCCTCACCTCCAGTTAGTACCTTGATCTGTGACCCTCCACCCAACGTTGACCCAGCCCTTACCGGGAATAGTCCTCATGGTATCACAGACCTCAAGATGCACAATACAAGTCTGGATGAACATAGGCCAACTACTCAGGCAGACCTTCACCTGCTACTACAAGTCATTCCCACTAAGCAAGATATTGCCAGTCTGACGTCCTAAATTGTCTCAGAATGCAAACAAACAAGGATTTGCGCAATTCCATTCTGATCTTAAAGAATTTTAACGAGGTTTGACTCTCTGAACCAATCCCAGGATTCATCTGCCATAACCATTTAATTCCTAGTGGAAACTGTCTCCCGGCATTCCTCCCAACTACAAGACCTCCAATCTAATCTAGACAACCTTGAAAAGAGAAACCGGAGGAACAACCTACGAATCAGCGGCTTGTAGGAGTCCATCACTAGTGCTGACATCCCTGCTGTCCTCACCTTCATCTTTAATGGTCTGCTTCACCGATCTCCTGTAGCACACAATGAACTTGACAGGGCCCATAGAGCCCTCCGTCCCCTGGATCCAAACAACCCCCAGCCGAGGAACATAATTTGCCGAGTTAATTTCTTTGCTCTCAAGTAATCCTGCAAGCGGCACAGAAGAAACAATCTCTTTTATACAAAGACCGACCAATCAGGATCATGCCAGACCTATCACGGTACACCTGAGCCCAAAGATCTGCTCTCAGACCACTACTTGACCTCCTGTGGAAAAGAGTATCCCCTTCCGTTGGGGGTTCCCTTTCTTCTTAACTGTACGTAGAGACTCATGATCCCACATTCTACGATCCCCACACGACCTTCCAGGCTTCTTGGCGGGGCTAGATTTACCTACCATTTCCCTGCCTGATTAGCCAGCAATTCTGGACCGCCAAGTCCTCAGATCATCTTAATAGCCTTCCCCCCAGGGACAATGGGGCAATAAGCAGAAGAATCCCTTTACCTGGCTCACGGCGTACTACAACCTAATCTCCTGATGCGGTCGCAATGGTGCAAAACAATAGCTGTTTTCCCCTCCTGCACTGGAACTGTGCCTGTCTGGACGCCCTGGTGTCGCCATTTTTTTTTTTTGCCCACATGTTTTACCTGTATTTTACAGACTGGTGGAAATAATGCCTTTTCTACCATGATAGCTCGATTGTTGCTGTCTCGTGACTTGTTGTTTAAGCAGATTTCTCCCCACATAGGTTCGTAGCCTCTATCCTTCCCTTTGAGGTTGCGCAAGCTTCTGTTTTGCAGTTGTAACTTGTTAGTTTTCTCCTGCAGAGGCTATACCTCTGCTTTCTTAGTTTTCTAAAAATTGTCCTTTATTGCTCTAATCTTCTCCTCTTCTGTATTCCTCTCTAACATGGGTAATACGCATCATCGTATGTGACCACCCAACCGGGTACAGCTGTGACGCCCTGGACTATCAGGTCGTCACAGGGTATTGTGCAATCTGCCCTTCTGCACAGTATCCACATCCTCCTTGGTTACGGACCCCTAACCATTGTTGTTGCCAAGAACAGCTAATTAAAAATCCTAGGAACACTCTGCACCACACCCACCAGACACACCAGTGGCCGGCCTGAGTGGAATAGGGTCGCCCACTTGGGGGGTTGGTAAGGGGAGGTCCGGAGTGTCAGGAGACAGTGAGTTGTAGAGTGACTCTCGAGAGGAGAGGTCACGAAGTGGTGAAGTGTTGGAGGAGAGAACAGGAGCTGGGCTCCTTGAGACTACTAGGTGGCAGACGTTGGTCTGGACCTGGTAGGAGCTGGACCAGAGTGCAGAAGATCGTGACAAGGGGCACGGACTGTCGAGGAGGACAGGCGGCGGCCTTGTGCCATCACCGGGCAGGGGCCAGGGCACGTGGACCCTAGGTCAGGAAGAAGCTTCAGGCGTCTTGACAATTTACCCGATGAGGATGGAGCCTTCAAGATCCGTTCTCCACCCGCTCCAAAATCGGGGTACTAGCGCAACGAAGGGGATAGGAGTTTCCACTCACATGGTCCAGAAAATCCCAAATGTGAACCCTGAGAGCAAGCTCACCCAGTTAGCCACACTGGTGAGCGGGACCCGACTAGTTTCACACTATAGGGACCAACTAGAGGACAAGGTGCCAAGGAAAGGGTCACAGACTAACAGGCAACACCAATGGGCACGGGATCCAGGCGTGATCCCTCCAAGCGGCAGTGGTGTCCAGAACTTTGGTTTACCACGGTTGTTGGTGTCAGTGTTATTGGACTGAGTGAGTAAACAAACGACCCCCCGACCGTCCCAACGGCACCTTTCCGTCACCATCACCGAGTCCCGGAGCATTCCCCCTACCCGTGGAGGGGTTAAACATCTGGCTGCTCCCACCACGCACCACGGGTGGCGTCACGAACTGTCCATGCAATCCCCTGTAAATAACCCCCCTTTAATTCCGAGTGGCCGCGCGGCCCCGACCCCCGGGTCCGGAGACCCCACGAGCCACCGCGGATCCGGATCCGAGCAGCGGCGGCAGGCTGCTAACGCGGGGGCGGCACACCCTGGAAACTTTGGCGTCATGAACAGGATTCGAACAGGACCCACTTACCTGGGTGATGTGCGCCTTAGAACCGAAAACCGCAAGTCAAAAGTCTTTTTCCCGCCAATTCCGCCATTTTCCGCCATCTTTTCGTGCCAAAACGCCATCTTCCCCGTGAAAGCGCGCAAAGCAGAAGCCCCGCCCTTCGTCCTGAGTGTGAGGCTGGAACCGTAAGTTCCAAGAGGGCCACAGCGCGCGAAGGCGTGCGAAGCAAAAACCGAGGGGTCGTGCCGAAATGTAACAACAGCGGAAGAGAAGCAGGGATGCCAGGACTCTGCCATAATGTTCCTGGACAACGCAGAGGCAAGATGGAGGAGCGGGACTGGTCACCGGAACGTGCTGTTCCTGGGGCCGCAACTTGGATAGAGGAAGAGACAGAGCAGCTGTGCAGAAGAATGCAGACGCAGTTCCTGTTTATCTTAAACCACTGGAGGGAAGAGATGAGGAGCCTGGCGATGGCGGTGCGAGCCTGTGAGACGGAAATCCCACGCGAAGAGAGGGTAAGCGGTTACCCAGTCCCTACTGATTGCCCAAATCCGCCCACAGCGGCTGAGGGATCTGGACCACCCCGCCTCACGGAAAGCCCTTTATCGTCACCTATCCCGTCCTCAGCAGATGCTGAGTTGCCCACATCAACCCCGGCAGCGGAACCTTTGGTGTCTTTGAGTCAAGCTCCAGCTGCAGAGACCCCTGTTCAGATCCTCATCTTGGTCATGTCAGCGGTCATCCAGGCACCGGCCAGACCAGACCCGGCAACATCACCGGGCCCGTCCTCAGAGGCGGAGCACCCGGACCCTGCAACCCCGGCTGTGGAGCAGTCAGTTTTTCAACCTGCCAAGGCAGAAGCAGAACCTAAAATTCTCCTGGTTCCACTACCGCGTGCCATCCCGACGGCTATTGGGGCCGCAAGAGTTCAGTTAAAACTAGAGCCAGCTAGGGAGCTGAAGACGGACGCTGATGCCCTCTACTGAGAACGACACCAGTACCAGTTAAAAGCTGAGATCACTACACGAAACCGGCGACTGCGGGAGCTTGCCACCCGCAACAGAGCGAAAAAGGAGCAAGTGAGAAGTCCTGCTTCATGAGTAAGAGGGCCATGGTGCCGTGGTCTCGTGGATCGGTTTGACCCCAAGCAAGGGTGGGGTTTCATCCGAGAAGCAGGCCTCACAGCTGGGGTGTTTGTGTCCCGGTGGGACGTAGCACCACACCTCCCCTGGGGGCACCCCGAGCGCAACCTCCAACCTGAAGAGATGGTCACTTAAACCCGGCATTGTGGAGAGCGGGGCTGGTATGCCCTGGAGGTGATCAAGCATGCGATGCCTGAAGAAGAATTTGTACCGGTGTCAGTGGTGCGTAGCCGCAAGGAGGCGTGGCTACAGGACAGGGTAGTTTAAAAATGTTGAAAAATGCCAGTAGTTAAACGAAGCCATAGCACTATTAGGTATTGGTGTATTCGTTTGTTGTTTTACACAGTTTATTATTTTTCATATAGAACCGTTAGTAAAATAAGTGCTTAATTAACAAAGTTTAATGAACAGAGTGAAAATGACCAGATTTTCTAAAAATTGCTAAAGTGTGTACACCGGTACATGGACTTCGTTAAGTTTTTTACATATAGTAAACATGGACCACGGTCACAGGACTGGCATGACCAACACGAACTAGTGTATTGTATATAGTTGCACCTTCTGTGCCCACCAGAGTCATCTAATACAACGCAACGGGACCTTAACCTGGTCACGGACCCACCATAGATTTCCAGGGGTTCAGGTTGTTTGGGTGGCGGGTTAATGTGATCCGGGACATTTGGACTGGACTGTCGTGGGTAGAGGCTGCAACGGAGCAGGTTGAGTCTCCGCTACCACTAAAACCGGTAGCGTCCCACCGTTGATGAGATGAACTCTTAGAAATGTTGGTAACGTTTCAGTGACAAGCCTCCCCTGCGTGGGATAAACATGTAAATAAAATGTTAACCTTTTTCTTTCTTTTCTACAGTTAAAAAAAAAAAAAAAAACCTCTGATGTCCTGTAGCTCGGGGACGAGCTACGTTTTACCAAGGGGGAATGTGACGCCCTGGCCTATCAGGTCGTCACAGGGTATTGTGCAATCTGCCCTTCTGCACAGTATCCACATCCTCCTTGGTTACGGACCCCTAACCATTGGTGTTGCCAAGAACAGCTAATTTAAAATCCTAGGAACACTCTGCACCACACCCACCAGACACACCAGTGGACGGCCTGAGTGGAATAGGGTTGCCCACTTGGGGGGTTGGTAAGGGGAGGTCAGGAGTGTCAGCGGACAGTGAGTTGTAGAGTGACTCTCGAGAGGAGAGGTCACGGAGCGGTGAAGTGTTGGAGGAGAGAACAGGAGCTGGGCTTCTTGAGACTACTAGGTGGCAGACGTTGGTCTGGACCTGGTAGGAGCTGGACCCTGGTCTCAGGGGATCATGACAAGGGGCACGGACTGTCGAGGAGGACAGCTGGCTGCCTTGTGCCGTCACCAGGCAGGGGCCAGGGCATGACGAAGTTCGTGGACCCTAGGTCAGGAAGAAGCTTCAAGCATCTTGACAATTTACCTGATGAGGATGGAGCTTTCGAGATCTGTTCTCCACCCGCTCCAAAATTGGGGTACTAGCGCAACTAGGGGGATAGGACTTTCCACTCACACGGTCCAGAAAATCCCAAGCGTGAAGTCTGAGAGCAAGCTCACCCAGTTAGCCACACTGGTGAGCGGGACCCGACTAGTTTCATACTATAGGGACCAACTAGAGGACAAGGTGCCAAGGAAAGGGTCACAGACTAACAGGCAACAACAAAGGGGAAGGCGTCCAGGCATGTGTGACGCCCTGGCCAGCCAGGTAGTCACAGATAGGGCCCCGCATTACACCTGTCCCTCATAGGTAACATACAGCCAAACACATAAACCCTAGTCACCCCCCTCAGAGCTTGATGGATATACCAGGGGGTGGAACCAGGCGGTTGGAAGATGCCCACCTAGGAATCTCAGACAGCCTGAGGTGGGAAAGGAAAGAGAAGGAGAAAAGTCTAGAGTTCAAGTTGGAGAGGTGTGTGGGCTGGAGCTGTGTGCAGCTCCAGCAGAGGAGAGAAAACCAATTTGATTAGGTGCCAAAGTAGGAGCCCTGGTACCTCAGGCTAGGAGGCAGATGGAGGCCTCTGTCTGCAGGATCTGGGAAGACGGCTCGGTGGAACCGAGGTGGACCGGGACAGGGTAGTGGCCTGCCGGTACCGACCCGGGGAACCGACTCGGAAACCGGAGCTCAAAGGGGGGTACTCAGACCCTGAAGCTAGGTCCAGAAGCTAGTGGGGGCTAGCAAATTAGCTGATTGCGGCCAGGACTAGAGGTCCTGTCCCACCCAAAGTGCCAACTGAAGGCAACAGCCCAACAAGGGGGATAGAAAGCCACCGCCACGGCTCAGAGATCCCACGGGCCAGCATCTGCGGGCAAAGGACTCCTCAGGCAACCACAAGCCAGGAGCGGACTCCTGAAGTTGCAAGCGCAGGTAGTCCACCATCACAAACAGGTGCGGGAGAAAGACAGAGACCACCAGCTGGGTGGGGGACCAGACTGCAGCTGGCTGCGGGCACCGACCACCATCACCTTGGTTTACCAGAGACTCGTGTGTTTACTAATAGTGAGTACATCAGTGCTCTCCGGCTGCCCATCTCCCTGCACCGCCAAACACCCCCCAACGGGTTCCGGGGCCAAAATCCCTGCCCACGGAGGGGTTAACAACTTGCTACCAAACATGTCCCCCGGGTGCCCCGTAACTGCAGCGGTGGTGTCCACCTTCACCACATCCCGTGGGTGGCGACACGAACTTAACATGGCTCCGGCCGTACACCTATGTCCTCAAACCACAAACCCCCTTTTGATTGGAGTGACCGCAGGACCCCCGGGTCCGGAGACCCTTGAGCCACCCACTGAAGGTCCAGATCCGAGCGGCTCGGCTGACGAGCATGGGGCGGTACACATGCTCCCTCCAAGCTGCAGTGGTGTCCAGAACTTTGGTTTACCACGGTTGTCGGTGTCAGTGTTATTGGACTGAGTGAGTACACAAACGACCCCCCGACCATCCCAACGGCAACTTCCCGTCACCATCACCAAGTCCCGGGGCATTCCCCCTACCCGTGGAGGGGTTAAACATCTGGCTGCCCCCACCATCGCCACCGGGTACTCCCCATCGCAGCGGTGGTACTCCATCTTACTACGCACCACGGGTGGCGTCACGAACTGTCCATACAATCCCCTGTAAATAACCCCCCTTTAATTTCGAGTGACAGCGCGACCCGGACCCCCGGGTCCGGAGACCCCCTCGAGCCACCGCAGATCCGGATCCGAGCAGCTGCGGCAGGCTGCTGACGAGGGGGCGGCACACAGATGACGGAATTGAGTTTCGCCTCCTTCAATGCGAATGGTCTGAATACTCCTGAAAAACGTGTGCAGATTCTTCATCACTTCCACCGCCGCAAGGTACATATCATCTGCTTCCAGGAAACCCACTTGAAACACAATCATACTCCTATTCTTAAACACAAACATTACAATAGCTGGTATTTCACCAATAATCCTGTTGCTAGGTTCAAGGGCATAGCAATTGCTATCCACAAATCCCTTCTCCATTAACATATTCATTGCACGGTTGATAGGGATGCTAGATATATCATCCTGTCACTATTCATTGAAGGAAAAGTTTTTATGCTCCTTAACATTTATGCTCCAAATCAAGACCAAGCCAAACCTTGTGGATGGGACTTCCCCCTTGGTCCAAGGCACTGCAATTTTGTGCGGGGATTCCAACCTTACTTTGGACCCTATCTTAGATAACGTAAACAGAAAATCACACTTGTCCTATAAGTCCATCAAATACGTCAAAAAAGTTCTCCTCCGTCTCAAATTATGTGACTTGTGGAGGCTCCAACACTGCACTGATAGGGACTACAGTTTCTACTCTTCCCCATGACTCTTAGGTGTACTTTGCACACTACAACATCGCAAGCCGATTGTAGCGATGCCGAGCGCGATAATCCCCGCCCCCGTTGCACATGCGATATCTTGTGATAGCTGCTGTAGCGAACATCATCGCTACGGCAACTTCACACGCACTTACCTGCCCTGCGACGTCTGGCCGGCGAACCGCCTCCTTCCTAAGGGGGCGGGTCGTGCGACGTCACAGCGACGTCACACGGCAGGCGGCCAATAGAAGGCAGAGATGAGTGGGACGTAAACATCCCGCCCTACTCCTTCCTATCCCATTGCAGCCGGGACGCAGGTAAGGTGATGTTCCTCGCTCCTGCAGCTTCATATACAGCAATGTGTGCTGCCGCAGGAATGAGGAACAACATCGTACCTGTCGCTGCAGCGACATTATGGAAATGCCCGACACTACACCGATCATACAATTTCAACACTTTTGCGCTCGTTAATAGGAGTAAAAATGATTCACATTCTCCAATGTCGACAATGACGCCGGATGAGCGTCCCTTTTGATTTGACCCCACCGACATGGCAGCTGCGATGTCGTAGTGTGCAAAGTACCCCTTACAGTCGTTTAGACTACATTTTGGTACAACATTCCACCCTTCCCTGGCTGTCCTCCACTTCTATTGGCAACATTTTATGGTCCGACAATGCCTCGATCTTCTGCACACTCACAATTCCCTCCTCGCGCCAGAACATTGGATCCTGGTGCATCAACGAGTCCGATCCTAGTTGCTCGTGCAACATCCAATCTTCCATAATTCACTTCTTATCTGACCACTCTGCCGACCTAACTGCTCCAATTTTTAAATTGGAAGCCCTTAAATGCATCCTAAGGGGAATCTTTATTAAAAATGGTTCCAGAATTAAAAAGGAATTATCCCACAAATAAGCTCTGTCTACAGAAACCCTTAGAGACCTTCTCAAAGCCAGGTTAGAGGTGAAACAAATATTGGATAGTTCATATAAATGGCTTCTTCAAATTGGTCGCAGCCATTTTTATGAATTTGGGAATAAGCCTGGACGGATGCTTGCCAGAGCACTGCATGTGCAATGCTCCCAAACTTTTATCTCTTGTATAAAGATCCCAATGTTTCCATGGTCCATACTACTAATGAGATATCGGATAACTTTAGATCATACTAGTCCAAATTATATAATCTTCCTCCCCCGAGGGACTGCCCTACCCTTTGCCTCCCCCTTTGGGTCCCTGAAACCGGAGACAGTATCTGAATTTGATGCTCCCTTCGACCTCACGGAATTGATGGGAGTGATAAAGGCTTTGCCGGGTAAAAAGTGTCCTGGCCCTGGCGGCTTCAAAACGAAATTTTACAAATCATTCTCTGAATTACTCTCCCCTCTGATCCTGGAGGCCTTTAACTCCATATCGGATTCCTCTCCATTCCCCCTCCATTCTAGAGACACGAAAGTTGCAGTCATTCCCAAACCGGGGAAAGATCCTCATTCCTGTAAAAGCTATCACCCAATTTTCCTCCTCAATGTCGACCTAAAAGATTTTCACCAAGTTAATTTCAAACAGACTTAACCCTCTCCTTCCATGAATGACCAGGTGGGCTTCGTCCCAGGCAGAGAGGTGTGGGATAATACAGTCAAAACCATAGACATCATTAACCATGCAAAGGTCCATAATACTTCCCTTATGATCCTGTCCCTTGATGCCAAAAAGGTTTTTGACAGAATATCATGGCCCCCCCTTTTACAAATTCTGTCACACGTTGGCCTTGGGCCCTTTCTCTCATCCAAAATATTTTCACTCTACAAATCTCTATCTGCTAGACTAAAGATAAATGGCTCGATATCAGACTCTTTCTCTATCCACAATGATACCCTCCAAGGCTGCCCATTTTCTCCTCTCTGATTATGGAACATCTTTTTTTTGTCTGCTATCTGTGCCAATTCGGAGAGCCAGGGAATTAAATTGGCTGGTGGAGAATATAAATGCTCAGACTATGCGGCTGACCTTCTGATTTATATAACCAACCCACTCACGTCCCTCCCCCCTGATGACCCTGCTGGACAGTTTCGGTAAATAGTCTAATTTTAAGATAAATATGGATAAGTCTGAGGCGCTAAATGTTTCCCTCCCTTGTACACTAGCGAACAGCTTAATCACTCAACACACATTTAAGTAGTCCCCGGGTAATGTCATTACATACTTGGGTAACCGTTTGTGCTCAGACTCATCTAGACTATTCTCCCTGAACTTCCAACCTTTTCTTGCTAAGCTGGAGGCCAACTTTAAAGTGTGGGAGCAAGGTGGCTTTTCTTGGTACGGGCGAATCAGCATCCTTAAAATTACCATTCTCCCACGACTGTTGTTCCGATTACACACAATTACCACATACATACCTGCTTCCTTCTGTGTGGGGCTTCAGTGCCAATTTAGGTGCTTCGTTTGGTCGGTGAACCACCCGAGACTTAGGTGGGAGACACTTATACGGCCAAAGGAGGTGGGGGGTGTGGGCTTTCCTAACTGTTGTCGCTATTACATAGCCACGGCTCATGAATGTGTGTTGGACTGACTCCATAATTACTCGTCTAAATTATGGGTTCACATTGCTACAGATACCTGCCCTGTCCTGGTGGGGTTTTTCCCTTGGCTACGTCCGATCCCCAGCTTGAAAGTTTGCAATATCTCCTATACAGTGGCCCACACGTTGAAAACAATTAATAGTCCCTCATAGAGGAGAGCGTTGCTGGACCCGGCTGGCTCTATTTTCCCCATCACTGGTAATCCCAATGTCCGCCCAGGCTTTACCTCCTCGGTTTTTTTGGGTGGATCGACACTCCGATCGCTGCGTATGCATCAAGTTACCCCGGCTGGGGTGTTGCTACCCTTGAGTTCTATCATAGGAGAGCATGCCCCTTCCCTGTGCTTTGACTTCGAATATACCCAGCTTCAACACTTCTATTCCTCACTGCCCAACCGTAGAGCTCTAACGCACCCCCCTTCAACTTTTGAGACTGTGCCTGACACAGCCTATCATCTCTCAAGTGACTTTGATTATTTATAAGCTACTTTCCAATAATGATCTCAATGAATGAATCAAACTATGCAAAACATTTAGTAAAGCTCAATGGGACAGATTTTTCTCCCTATCGCATAAATCCATGATCGCCTCTAAATCCCAGGAGACCGTTTTTAAGATTATTTCTAGGTGATATAGGGTCCCCTACACTTTAAACAAATGGTGCCCCGGAGTCTTAAACAGATGTTGGCGCTTTGGGGCAGCTGTTAGGACAATGTCACACATATGGTGGTCCTGCCCAACTCTTAGCACCTTTTGGGAGGAGGTACTTAAGGTGGCCCTGGAGGTGACAGGTGTGTTGGTCCCCCCATCCCCGGAAGCAATCATGCTATACATGATGCCCATGCCCAAGTCAGTCTACAAAAAAAAATCTCCTCCTCCTCGCTCCTGAAGCATCTACTACAAGCTTCAAAGACGATGATCCCTCGGCATTGGAGGTCTCCTGATCCCCCATCACTGGAGGAGTGGTTTTCCGAGATTTCGTTTACCCACCGTATGGAATCTTTGATTGCCCATACTCAGCAAGATATAGATATCGTAGCCACGAAGTGGTTTCATTGGAGGCCTTTCTCTCCACTCCCTTATATCGTCACAATCTTAAATAAACTTGCTGTTTACCATGCTGTCTCTTTCCTTGTGTTCTATTTTCCTCTTTTCCTTCTCTTTCCGGCTTAACTGTCTTCTATGTGAGGGAGTCCATTGATGTTGGTCTCCTCTCTCTCAACTTCACTTATATTTGATTGTTCAATGACCTTGTCATTTTTGGGCATTTTATGCCTGGTTTTGTTTGTGTTTTCTTCTCAGTGTATCCATTCATGTATGGTTGAAAAAGTCAATAAAAACTTAAATGTTAAAAAAAAATCTAGACTGCAGTTTGACAAAAATTAAGTGAGTAAGCCAAAATGCTTCTGTGAAAGCATCTTGTGGACAGATAAGACCAAGATAGAGCTTTTTGGTAAAGCACATCAATCTATTTTTTACTGAAAATGGAATGAGGCCTATAAAGAAAATAACATAGTACCTACAAGCAAATATGGTGGAGGTGCAAAGATGTTCTGGGGTTGTTTTAAGTGCCTTGACTGTGGGAAATTTTTGTAATTATACCTGGCTCACTGTGGTATAAATAGAAGGTGCACGGAAAAAAAATAGTTCCTCAAAAATAGTAATAGCTCCGGCACACTAAAAATGAAAATACAGGAACAAATCGTTTTTGATATTTCAAAATATTTATTAGTGCATGCAAAAAAAGGTTCTAGACCAATCCCACGTTTCGACCATATATTCGGTCTTTCTCAAGGAAAGGTTATCTAGGGGGAACAGTGATAATTGACTGGTTGTCGTCAATTGGGTAATAGAGTGGGTCAATAGAATTGTAGAACCTTATGCACTGTGGAGGCGACTAATGAATATGATGATTCACTTTCGTGGCAAGAATAGTTCTATTAGTGTTGTAATAATACGTGTAGATCTTGGATGCTATATGATCCTAGTGAACTCCGCTCTACGTTGCTGGAGAGGAGTCAAAGAAAGAAGTGCATATCCATATGCCATGCAGATATATGTGATTCTAGATCCACTTTAGAGCTATGGGGTCACAGTAACCACCACTCTATGTAGGTGAGGAAGAATATATACTCTTGTATGTCATACAGATACAAATGATACCTGATCCACTTATGAACTATCTGTCACAGCACTGGATTACTGGATCCATAAAATAACTGCTCGAAGGAGTATTGCATGCCCCGAGGCTGCTTTCTATGTCGGATAGGTGTGACTAGACCTGGTAATTGGATGCCAGTCAAATAGAGGTTATGGGTAACAGGATAGATTACTCTTACAAGCTCCACTGAGAACCCTAGTTCTAGCAGTTATTTTATGGATCCAGTAATCCAGTGCTGTGACAGATAGTTCATAAGTGGATCAGGTATCATTTGTATCTGTATGACATACAAGAGTATATATTCTTCCTCACCTACATAGAGTGGTGGTTACTGTGACCCCATAGCTCTAAAGTGGATCTAGAATCACATATATCTGCATGGCATATGGATATGCACTTCTTTCTTTGACTCCTCTCCAGCAACGTAGAGCGGAGTTCACTAGGATCATATAGCATCCAAGATCTACACGTATTATTACAACACTAATAGAACTATTCTTGCCACGAAAGTGAATCATCATATTCATTAGTCGCCTCCACAGTGCATAAGGTTCTACAATTCTATTGACCCACTCTATTACCCAATTGACGACAACCAGTCAATTATCACTGTTCCCCCTAGATAACCTTTCCTTGAGAAAGACCGAATATATGGTCGAAACGTGGGATTGGTCTAGAACCTTTTTTTGCATGCACTAATAAATATTTTGAAATATCAAAAACGATTTGTTCCTGTATTTTCATTTTTAGTGTGCCGGAGCTATTACTATTTTTGACTGTGGGAAAGGCATCATGAAATCTGAAGATTACCAAAGGATTTTTGCTTGCAATGTGGTGCCCAGTGTCACAAAGCTGGGTTTGTGTCCTAGTACATGGGTCTTCAAGCAGGACAATGACCTCAAACATACTTCAAAAAACACCCAGAAATTGATGGAACCAAAGCGCTGGAGAGTTCTCAAGTGGCCAGCAATGAGCCGATTATAAATCCCATTGGAGACATTGTAAAATTGCTGTTGGGAGAAGGCACTCTTCAAATAGGAGAGACAATGAGCAGTTTGCAAAAGAAAAGTGGTCTAAAATTTCCAATTGAGATGAGTAAGAAGCTTGTTGAAGGTTATAGGAAGCGATTGATTACAGTTATTTATTCCAAAGGGTGTGCTAAAGGGTATCTGTCAGCAGGGTTTTGATACTTCATCTGAAAACAGCATGTTGTAGGCAAAGAGATTATGAAACTAACCATGTTTAACTTAGATTACTTGGTGCAGCCATTCTGACATTGTCAAATAATTGAGTTTAGCTGAGCTAGGAGCTGTCCCGCCTCTCAATAGAAATTGTGCATTGACTGTGAGTGTCAATTACAGCAAGGGACATGCGGAATATGGCAATTGACTTCCTAATCCTCTAATGCTAATCACAGGATAATGAACCCTTTAGTTTATGTAAACAATAGCTCACACACTGATAAGAAAAACACTGTTGTTTTTTTTCTTTTTTTTAACCCTTGCAGCATGCTGTCTTCAGCTTACATTGCAAAATTCTGCTGAGAGACTGCCTTTAAGTTGAGGGTGCCAACAATTTTGTCCAGCCCATTTTTTGGAGATTTGTGTGAGATTATGTCCAATTTGGCTTTTTTTTTTCCTCTTTCTTTGTGTTGTTCCAATACACACAAAATAAATAAATATGTGTATAACAAAACACATGTTATTGCAATAACCAGCAATCTTAAATCCCATTGAACACTTGTGGAGAGATCTTAAAATTGATTTTTGGGAGAAGGCATACTTCAAATATGAGAGACCTGGAACAGTTTTCAAAAGAAGTGCTTTCCAAAATTCTAGTTGAGAGGCAGAAGAAGCTTGTTGATTGTTATAGGAAGCAATTGATTGCAGTTACAATTGAAAGCAAAGGTTTACATAGACTATCTAAAAAGACACATCTGCATGTTTTTCTCACTATTTCACATAAAATCAGAATAAACCTTTTCCGTTTGGGTCAATAAGGGTTGCCAAAATTATTTATATTTCCCAAATGCCAGAATAGTGAGAGAGAGAGAGAGAGAGAGAGAGAGAGAATATGTTTTAAGGCATTTTTATTACTTTCTGCAGAGTGAAAAATTTACATACACTAAGAGTGTAATGCCTTTAAACACTATAGGACAGCCCATATGATGGTGTGACATCATTGGAACCTTCTGATAGGTTTATTGGCAACATTTGAGTTAATTAGAGACACACCTGTGGATGTATTTTAATGCACACCTGAAACACAATGCTTCTTTGTGTAGCATCATGGGAAAGTCAAAATAAATGAGCCAAGACCTCAGGAAGAGAATTGTGGACTTGCACAAATCTGGTTTATTCTTGGATGTAATTTCCACATACCTGAAGGTGCTTCATTCATCTGTACAACCAATTACACGCAAGTACAAACAATATAGGAATGTCCAGCCATCATGCCGCTCAGGAAGGAGACGGGCCCTGTGCACCAGAGATGAACGTGCTTTGGTCAGACATGTGCATATCAACCCAAACACAAAAGCAAAATACCTTGTGAAGATGCTGGCGGAAGTTGGTAAATTGTGTCATTATCCACAGTGAAACGAGTACTGTATCAACATGGGCTGAAAGGCTACTCTGCTGGAAGAAGCCATTACTCCGAAATAAACATAAAAAAGCAAGATTAATGTTTGCAACTGCACACAGGAACAAAGACCTTAATTTTTGGAGACATATCCTGTGGTCTGACAAAACTAAAATTGAGCTGTTTAGCCATAACAACCATCATTATGTTTGGAGAGAAAAGGGAGAAGATTGGAAGCCTAAGAACACCGTCCTAACTCTGAAACATGATTTTGGCAACATCATGTTATGGGGTTGTTTTGCTGCAGGAAGGACTAGTGCACTTCACAAAATAGATATCATCATGAAGAAAGAAGATTTTGTGGCAATACTGAAGCAACATCTCAAGACATCAGCCACAAACTTAAAGCGTGGGCGGAAATGGGTCTTCCAAATGGACAAGCATACTGCCAATCTGGTTAAAAAGTGTCTTAAGGGTAACAAAGTCAATGTTTTGGAGTGGCCATCACAAAGCCCTGATCTCAATCCTATTGAAAATTTATGGGCAAAGCTGAAAAGGCAGGTACGAGTAAGGTGACCTACAAACATGGCTCAGTTACACCAGTTCTGTTAGGAAGAATGGGCCCAAATTCCTACGAACTATTGTGAGAAGCTTGTTGAAGGAGATCCAAAATGTTTGACCCAAGTCATACAATTTAATGGCAATAGTACCAAATACTAATGAAATGTATGTAAACTTTTGACTTTGCAGAAAGTAATAAAACTGCCTTAAAACATCATCCTTCATTATCCTGGAATTTGGCAAATATAAATAATTTTGGTTCCTAATTGACCTAAAAGTGGAAAGGTTTATTCTGATTTCATGTCAGATAGTGAGAAAAACATGCAGATGTGTGTTTTTAGGTAGTGTATGTAAACTTCTGACTTCAACTATATGTTGTTGTTGATGATACTAGTGCATCTCAATAAATTAGAATATCCTCAAAAAGTTAATTTATTTCAGTAATTCAACACAAAAAGAGAAATGCATATGTTATATAGAGTCATTTCAAACAGAGTGATCTATTTCAAGTGTTTATTTCTGTTAATGTTGATGATTATGGCTTACAGCCAATAAAAACCCAAAAAGTCATTATCTTGGAAAATTATAATAATTACCACAAAACACCTGCAAAGGCTTCCTAAGAATTTAAAATGGTCCCTTATTCTGGTCCAGTATGCTACACAATCATGGGTAAGACTGCTGACTTGACAGATGTACAGAAAGCAGTCATTAACACACTCCACAAGGAGGGTAAGCCACAAAAGGTCATTGCTAAAGAAGCTGGTTGTTCACAGAGTGCTGTAACCAAGCATATTAATGGAAAGTTGCACAAGCAACCGGGATAAGCCTTGATAGGATTGTTAAAAAAAAGTAATTCAAAAATTTGGGGGAGATTCACAAGGAGTGGACTGCTGCTGAAGTCAGTGCTTCAAGAGCCACGACACAAAGACTTATCCAGGACATGGGCTACAATCGTCGCATTCCTTGTGTCAAGCCACTCATGACCAATAGACAATGCCAGAAGCATCTTACTTGGGCCAAGGAAAAAAAGAACTGGACTGTTGTTCAGTGGTTCAGTGGTCCAAGGTGTTGTTTTCAGATGAAAGTAAATTTTTCATTTCATTTGAAATCCAAGTCCCAGAGTCTGGAGAAAGAGTGGAGAGGCACACAATAAAAGCTGCTTGAGGTCTAGTGTGAGGTTTCCACAATCAGTGATGCTTTGGGGAGCCATGTCATCTGCTGGTGTAGGTCCACTGTGTTTTATCAAGACCAAAGTTGACGCAGCCGTCTACCAGGAAATTTTAGAGCACTTCATGCTTCCCTCTGCCAACAAGCTTTTTGGAGATAGAAATTTCATTTTCCAGCAGGATTTGGCACCTGTTCATACTTTCAAAAGTACCAATGCCTGGTTTAATAACCACAGTATCACTGTGCTTGATTGACCAGCAAACTCGCCTGACCTAAACCACATAGAGAATCTTTGGGTATTGTCAAAAGGAAGGTGAGAGACACCAGACCCAACAATGCAGACAAGCTGAAAGCTGCTATCAAAGCAACCTGGGGTTCCATAACACCTCAGCAGTGCCACAGGCTGATCGCCTCCATGCCACGCCACAGAAAGGAGCCCCGACCAAGTATTGAGTCCATTTACTGTACATACTTATCAGTAGGTCAACATTTCTGAGCTTAAAATCATTTTTTCAGTTGGTCTTATATAATATTTTAATTTTCTTAGATAATGACTTTTGGGTTTTCATTGGCTGTAAGCCATAATCATCAACATTAACAGAAATAAACACTTGAAATAGATCCCTCTGTTTGTAATGACTCTATATAATATATGCGTTTCCCTTTTTGTATTGAATTACTGAAATAAATTAACTTTTTGAGGATATTCTAATTTATTGGGATGCACTTGTATGTATGGGGGTAGGTTGATCTACTAGTGATCGTTCTGTACCCATCATTCTTTGTCAGCCTGTGTAAAGAGGTCGGTAAACAAGTGCAGAACTATTTGAAAATTATCAATCACGCTCATTTAGCGACTTGAACTCAGCTCATTTAAATGCAACC
Organism: Anomaloglossus baeobatrachus; assembly: GCF_048569485.1. Classification (NCBI taxonomy): domain Eukaryota; kingdom Metazoa; phylum Chordata; class Amphibia; order Anura; family Aromobatidae; genus Anomaloglossus; species Anomaloglossus baeobatrachus. The sequence continues at coordinate 197,517,441 of NC_134355.1, read as the reverse complement.
TAAAAGTTTGTGTGAGGTGGTGCAATATGTTAGAATTTGGAGCCCCACTATAAACTTTTGTCCAGGGCCCTACCTTTGTTTCAAAACAGTTCTGACTCTAATTAAAGACTGGAGTAAGATATCTGGAGAGGTGCACTGAGCAGGGTTGCAAACTTACTGTAATTACTTATTTTTTCTGGACAGCTTTCAGACAAGCACAGACACACCATATTTTTTTTTTATGGACACATTGGAAAACCAATTATTGGCTACATTTACTGTGAACTTTGAAATGATATTTACAGACAACATAATCTGTACAAGTTTCTACACCTTCAAAAAAATCAAGGAAGCTTTAAATTTTATTCTACGGACAGGGCAAATAAGTGCACTATTTTACAGACTTTCCTGGAATATCTGGATGCTTTTCAACCAAGGGACTGAGCCTCAAGCCCAGTGCTGGACTGGCTACCGGAGGAACCTACAGTAATACCAGGCCTGGCTGCGGTTACCTGCATTGAACTCTGGAGCTCTCACCTGAGCTCCGGAATGCAGCCTGGACTGAACTGAGGTTTTGCAGGACTGAACCGCAAGTGCCGACTGATTCCCCAGGGATTGTGGTTCAGTTCATGTACAGCTGCGGATAGGCCGGGCTGAACTCCAGAGCTCAGCTGAGAGCTTTGGCGTTCAGCCCAGCCTGTCTGCAGCTGTCATCTGTTACACTAGTGTTGAATCTTTTCTTCCACTTTCTGCTATTTTACATTTATTGGGTTATTCCCTTTCTTCTCTTTTTACTCCCTTCTTCCCTTTTTTTTAACCACTTCCATCCTCAACTAAACCATTTGAATTTCTACTGTAAAGCCAGTAAACAAAAAGGCAGTTCTTCATGTTTGTTCTCTTTAATGTAAAGGGTCAACAAGTGTGGAAAAAAGATCACAAGAGAAGAACTCCAAATACTGACCTTATGATTTAAATGCCCTTTCAGCACATAACGCTTAGTCAACAGTATCACAACTCAGAACAGACATCCTGAGACTCTGGAAAGCAACTAAATCTACATTTATTAGAGAGTGCGTTGTAGAGAAAGATTGTATTTTTTTGAATGGAGACATCTAAGCAGTAGTGGTCACAGACAGAATAGGGTCCTTGTGCAAGAACAGTATCAGTCTTTCGCAGTCCAATAGTTCATCATAATGCATTCCTTGTTGCGCTGGATCTTGAAGTCTGCCCCCTTACCTCTTGGGCCCCTGTGTGTCTCTATAGGTGGCACCAATTATATATCTGCCCCTGCATCTATGTCAGGAGACCAAGGCAGTTTGTGTTATTTAGCTGATGTTGGATTCCTTGAAAGTCGGCCCCCTCTTCTCTAGATGAATAGCTAAGTAAACACTTTTAGACAGAAAACTATTACATGCTTTCCCCTTGAGCACCTCACCCCATAATCCTTTCCTATATCCTATCGCCTCTATACTCACTTTCTAAATTATTTTTTTACTTCTCTGGACCTTCTTATCAAATTTCTACAATTCTCTCTTTTTTCCACTTTTTCTTTTCTTTTAATTATTCTTCTTATATCACTTTCAATATTTGTTTTACTTCTAGTCAAATAAAAAAATTAAAGATTATTCAACACATTCAATGACATTTTGCAAGTAAAGACTATGGTGAACAACTGACCAAATATGCTACATGAAATGGTACAAATCAATCAATGCTAAGCATGCTTTTCAATTAATACAGCCTACAGTGTCTAAATAAAACCAGCATCACGCATATATAATACTAGATAAGACAGATACAAGTGGAAATAGGGGAGGATCTCAAGTATCAAAGAATCAAAGGTTTCTTAAAGTCATCAAAGAAGGAGGGTCTCATTGCCAAACTGAAGCACACAAAAGGTTTAAGGTAATCCAAAGTGGACTCTATGAGAGAAAATAAATCACTCTAGGTAAAACCCATGGGAAGGATCCCAGAGGACAGCCAAGCATAGACCTGAGTTAACAAGTGAAAGTCCATCCAAAAGATCACTGGGCAATACAATTGGAATAATTCATAATCTTAATTCAGTTAATCCATTTATGTTCCTCAGTACATTGTAGTCATGCTGATGGAGTTCAGGCTTTCATAACCTAAGAATAATCAGTCTGGTGGCTAAGATAAGGTAACAGAGCATATTTCACTTAGCTAGTTTAATATATCTAGGTAATATTAATAGAAGGACCATTTCAGTGATCCAAGGAGAGCTAAACTTATAAAGGTGGGGAAGTAAAAGTCTCACATCATCCCACAGGGGGCAATCCTTTCCTCAGTAAGGTCAGTGAAGCAATGGTGCCGCTACATTGATATATCGAGCGTTGCATTATGCTATCACTTTATCAGATGGAAATAAAACTTAAATACAACCAGATCTGCCACATTGATTGTCTAATGTAATATTACTTCCAAATTTGTCAAGTACTTTTGAAATGTAATTTCTTATTATTTCATTATATTTGAAGCACTCATGGGTTAAAACATTAACTTAACCCTTTGCGGTACTGAGAAAAAAATGCTACAAAACTTCACCATATCGTACAGAAGGAAAACACGCTAAAAATAATATTCAGATACCCTCCCATGATATGATACAGACAAGCTCCAAATTAAAGAAATACCATAATTAGTGATGAGTTAGCACTACCATGCTCGGGTGCGCGGTACTCGTAATCAGCAGTTTGATGATCGGACAGGCTCGACTCGTGTACCAAGTATAATGGAAGTCATTGGGGAACTCGAGCATTTTTCAGCAATATCTTCTGGAAAAATTTTGAGTTCCCCAAAGACTTCCATTATACTCGGTACACAATTTGAGCCTGTCTGAGTATCAATCTGCTGATTATGTGTACAGAGCACCCGAGCATAATAGTGCTCACTCATCACTAATTATAAGCAGTTCAAAGCCCTCTGCAATAACAAAAGGAGCCTGTCCTTGTAATGTGAGGAGCTGCAAAATCTGTACTCATGTAAAGATCAGGAACAAGATACAGATCCCCAACACGCAGCAAGACTATGAGATTTCTGGGATAGTTACATGTTCTTTCAATGTGGTGTTCTTAATTATATCCCACTCAGGGTCTCTATATTGGAGAAACAGGACAGAAATTGAAAGTAAGGGTAAGGTCTCATGGCCGCACACTTACAAACAAAGGACCCATATACAGGTAACTAAACATTTTGTTCTCCACGACACAACATAAACCATATGAAGGTGGTTATTTTAAAGACATCTTCAAATCATAAAGCGATTGAACAGTCTGGGAATACAAATTTATGTTATATGCACTCCACACAGAACTAAATCTGTCACAAGAAGTATTAATGTCGTACTACAATATCTGAGGAATCTGCTCTAGAGACAATGGGGACATCAGGTCACTGATCTTACATAAATTTTGGGACAATACATCTTTCACACCATTTATTTAAACTAATTAAGGATTTACTCTCCAGGCTCAGATATGATAGATAGATAGATAGATAGATAGATAGATAGATAGATAGAGAGATCCAAAAGATTATTATTTTGTCTTATTGAGAACAGTCAAACTTTTTCCAACAGACTAACATTGTGCTAAAACTTATTTTTCTTTTGACTTAAAGGGAACCTGTCAGGTCCAATATGCACCCAGGACCACAAGCAGTTCTTGATGCATACTGCTAATCCCTCCCTAACTGTACCTGTATATAGTAGCATAGATAAAGAGATCTTTAGAAAAAGTATTTCTAAAGATCTTTTATCGTATGCTAATGAGCGAGGGGACTAGTCTCCTGGGCGTTAGTTCCCTGGCTAGTCGACTCCATTAGCATGTTAGTACGCCCCTGTGGGTGTGGCAGTGGATAGGCGAGTGAAATCATCCTGTGACGCTGCGTATTCATTAGCATGTTAGCACACCCACAGGAGCATACTAACATGCTATTTGGGCCGACTTGCAAGGGAAGCAACGCCCTTGGGACTAGTCCCTGGCCTCATTAGCATACGATAAAAGATTTTTAGAAATACTTTTTCTAAAGATCTCTTTATCTATGCTAGTGTATACAGGGATGGTTAGGGAGGGATTAGCAATATGCACCCAGAACTGCTCATGGTCCTGGGTGCATATTGCACCTGATAGGTTCCCTTTAACCCCGTTGGCACAGCAACATTTTTATTTATGATTTTTTCAATACGGCCTTATGAGAACCTGTTTTGTGTGGAATTATCTGTGTTTCTAATGACATGATTTTGCGTTACATACAATGTATTAAACAGCATTTATTCATTCTTTTCTTGGGAGGTGGGAAAAGCTGAAAAAAGAAACCGAAATCTTGTCAATGGTTTTTTTTTTGTTTGTTGGGGGTATTTTACAGCGTTCTTGATTTGATTTAAGTTACATGTTAACTCTATTGTGTTAGGTAAATTATAAGAAAAAAGGGACAAAAAAAATTAAAATCTTTTTTTTTCTTATATTTATAAGTCTCAATAGGGGGCTTAAATATGCTGCACATATAAACACTGAAAAACTTTTAAATTACACTATATTATCACAAAATAATATGGTATGTGTGCTTAGCTCATCTCGTACGCACTTCCAAAATGGACTGATATGTCAACAAAGATTGGAATCAGAAAAGCCCAAACTGACTTCCCAAGAAACATGCAGGATAGGCAACCAAACTGCAGAAGGGGTATGATAAAAACAATAATGCTTTATTTAATGCACATAAAGTTGAAAATATCCAAATGATTAAAAACAGGGCATCCTGGACAAAGTATGCAGTGACTAAGAACTGTTCAGACACAGTGGTTCAAAACGAGTGAGTATTGTTATTTTTTTTTTGGGGGGGGGGGGTTTGCCCAGGATGTATTGTTTGAATTTGTTTAACTTTATATACATAGAATAGAGCATTATTATTTTTCTCCTACTCCTGGCGTTTCGGACTATACAATCTTATTTCTTGGTACTAAGTTTATTGTAATGTATTATGCCTGTCAGTGACATAACATAGGATTCTGCATTGTCAGTATGGGTAAACACCACAGCTAACCTTCTGCATGCAAAAATTCCCACAGAAGTTAAAGTTTCCTATGTCCATGTAGCTACTGTAAAGCGTATTTTTGAAGCACAATTTACATATTAAAGTAGTAGTATAGGTAAAATGGCGGCGTATAATTATATACCTGGAAAAAAATGATTATTGCAAAGAGGATAGTTAAGCATCTTGTTTTAAATGGGTGATAGGTGATACATACACTTTTACAGAATGTACTTGCAAGCACTACAATGAATAAAATCAGTATATCCACAATGCAGCTCTGTACACTGCACACAGTTCTAGTAAAAGGCATTTTGTGGGTGTATGAGTGTCATCGTATTGAAATATGTAGTCACAGGCTACATTTAGCTTTCAGTGGGTTGCACAGTAGATAAATTATTGTATGCAAAGTTCTATAATAATAATGTTTATGATATAGTATAGGCATTTTCTTGGATGATGCCACGATTTCTATACACTAAAAATGTTTTTTAGAACATTTTTACATCAATATATATAGGATAATTACAATGGCATGTTACATGCTCGCCTGTAATTGGGTGCTACTTCCTCTTTCTTAATATAACTAAAGGCAGCTGGTTGAAAGAATTGACAGAAAAGGCTTAAAGGGGTTGGCTAACGATAACAATGTATCACCTATCCTCAATGTAGGTTTTAATTTTCTAATTTATTAGCACCTATACTTTGCATAAGAAATATACAGTTGAAATCAGATGTTTCCATACACTATTTAAAAAGACACATGTGAATGTTTTTCTCACTACCTGACATGAAATCAGAATAAAGCTTTCCCATTTTAGGTCAATTAGGAACCAAAATTATTTATATTTGCCAAATGCAAGAATCATGGGAGAGAGAATATTTTAAGGCATTTTTATTACTTTCTGCAAAGTTAAAACTTTATATACACTAAGTGTACTATGCCTTTATACAATATGGGACAACCCATATAATGATGTCATGTCTTTGGAGGCTTCTGATATGTTTACTAGTAACATCTGAGTTAATTAGAGAAACACCTGTGGATGTATTTTAATGCACACGTGAAACACACTGCTTCTTTGTGTAGCATCATGGGAAAGTCAAAAGAAATCAGCCAAGATCTCAGGAAGAGAATTGTGGACTTGCACAAGTCTGGTTCATCCTTGGGTGCAATTTCCAGATACCTGAAGGTGCCTCGTTCATCTGTACAAACAATACTACGCAAGCACATACAAGATGGGAATGTCCAGCCATCATACCGCTCAGGAAGGAGATGGGTTCTGTGTACTAGAGATGAACATGCTTTGGTCAGACATGTGCATATCTACCCAACAGCTAAAGCAAGAGACCTTGTGAAGATGCTGGAGGAAGCTGGTAAGATTGTGTCATTATCCACAGTAAAACAAGTACTGTATCAATATGGGCTGAAAGGCCACTTTGCCAGGAAGAAGCCATTACTCCAAAAGAAACAAAAAAAAAAAGGATTATTGTTTGCAAATGTACTCAGGAACACAGACCTTAATTTCTGGAGACATCTCCTGTGGTCTGATAAAACTTAAATTGAACTGTTGGCCATAATAACCATCCTTACTAGAACTGGGTGGACTCGCAGAAAACCGGTCCCTGCTAATTTTTTTATAACTTATGGGGATCAAACAAATGGAAAACCCTCCAATCTTAAAGAGTACCTTCCACTAGTTCAGAGCTGTACTTTTTATTTAAGGAAAGGCCAGCCCCAGATTGATGATTTTCTAACTATCATCTACTAAAGAAATTGTATTAAGTACGTTATCCCCTATACATAATGAAGGTGATTGACCATTGGCTCTCTGTGAAGCTGACCGTTGGGATACCCACCAATCCCCAGAACCACAATTCTTAAGAGCCCCATGTGAATAGTGCAGTAGTAAATTATGTGCACCATGGCTCCATTCATTCTAAATGGTAGTGGCTGAAGACCACCTGAATGCTGCACTTGGCTATCTTGGTACAACTACTTTATCTTTGAACAAATTTGGTATAATCTCATTAACAAAAAAAAGCTTAGAAGGTGCCCTAATGACCCCCTGTTTACTAAAAATCAGATCTGAACTTCCAGGTTGTGAGATACTGGCATGCATAGCGGGAACACACAAATCTGTGGCTCCTCTAACAGTTCAAGAGCGAGATCTTGTGAAACCTTGTTCTTTGCAGTAACTTATTGATGCTGTGTTCATTACTAGGCTGTAACTGAATGGGAACATTATTAGAGTGCTTACCATTGGGTAATAGCTTAATAAAGTATGTGGCAGTGTTAGGTTAGTACAAAGAACAAGGTCTCGCGAGATCTCGCTCTTTCACTGTGAGAGAGGCCACAGAGTTATGGGTTTCCATTCTGTAGAATCCCATAACCCAGAAGATCAGGGCCAAATTTTGCTAAGGAGGGGGCATTAGGGTTATTTCTAAGCACTTGTATTATTAGGTCATACTTAGAAAAATGTCCAATTTGGAGCTGCCCACTCTGTTATTAAATAAAAGTGTCACAGACTGGTGATCAGTGCTCTTTGAGAACTGGGCTCTGGAGTCCCCTGTTTAGGAAGACTCATGAACCTCTTTGTTTTATTCATTGGCTATGTGACTGATGGATATAGTAGAGTATAAGTTATTGTGTGGAACAACCTCCATACCAGTCATAATCTGCTCAACACTCGTGCCTGCATAGTAGAGAACAGGAGCTGTGCCGGCACAACAGACTCCGTGGATAACATATAAGACGTCAGCCATATTAATCAAGGCAGAACAGTCGGTAATTGAGGGAATAGAAAGGGCACCAGGCACAAAATAGGGACACCATTGGCCTACTAGCATATGGCAAGGTAAAACCTATTAAAAAGTATTTTCTTTGATATGCGAGGGAGCTGGGCACTTATGAACAGGTTGTGGACTGCTAGTAAAGATGGCTTAAAGGTAGTGGATTCGTTTTTATAAGGAAAATCTGGTGACATGTCCCCTTTAAATTAGTTGGAGTACAGTAATTTTGTTGGAATACAGTAAATGTACGTATACCTCATATTTTACACTATAAAAGTAGCCATTTATGTTTTCTAGCCTTTAGACCCATGTTTTGGTTAGCAGCATTTCTATTGGACAAATTTGCTTTTAACTGAACAAACAAACGTTAAGATAACATATGGGAATGAATCTGTAGTTTGACATTGTAGCAGAATGGAAATTTCCAATTTTTCAACAAAATAATAAATGTTCCTCCTCTTCAGCAAATGTGTGTGCAGCAGACAACGGCCAATTTAAAATGATTTAGAGAAAGAAGACAAATAACAAAACCTGTAATTTAACTATCATGTTAACGCTTAAAAGAGCATAAGTCACAAAACAAAGAATAAATTACATACCCAGAAGTGGTGCGCAGCAGCAAGGATCAAGTTGTACAATCCACTGCACACATCTCAGTGACAGGAAGCCTTTTCACAAGCTGGTTACATTCTGAAGATTGCTTAAGAGGAAAGCAGCATGTGCATGCTATGTAGATTTATCCAATACGTCACTTTCTAGAAATCATTGTCACAGTTTCTGAACCTATATGTTGCCTAATATGAGAGAGTAATTGACACAAATAGTGATGGGCGAGCACTAAAATGCTCAAGTGCTCGTTACGCGTGTCAAGCAATTTGTAATTCTCGAGTGCTCATCTTGAGTAACAAGCATAATGAAGTCAGTGGGAAACTCGAGCATTTTCACGTCAGACCCCTGGGGAGGTCTGGGGTACCTGAAATTCACTGAAATCGAAATGGAATGGGAATAGCACGTGGAAGATCCCTGGACACATCTCTGACATCAAGGTCACAGGCGATGAAAACTTCGTATCTATGCAAAAATGTTATCATTAAAAACGCCAAGACACAGAAAATAAGACCTCCCACAGGCCCAGATCCTTAAAATTGAGAACTCTACAGATCTCTGAAAATGGTGCCAAAAGCGCAATTTTATTTTTGGACAAACGTCTGAATATTTTTTCACCACTTAGATAAAAGTAAAACTATACATGTGTGACGCCCTAGCCTATCAGGTCGTCACAGGGTATTGTGCAATCTGCCCTTCTGTGCAATATCCATCTCCTCCTTGGTTACGGGTCCCTAACCAATGGTGTTGCCAAAACCAGCTAATCAAAATCCTAGGAGCACTCTGCACCACACCCACCAGACACACCAGTGGACGGCCTGAGTGAAATAGGGTCACCCACTTGGGGGGTTGGTTAAGGGGAGGTCAGGAGTATCAGGAGAAGGGGAGTGTAGTGTTGGAAGTGAAGGAGAGAGGAGGTCAGGAGCTGGGCTCCTTGGAAGTACTAGGTAGCAGACGTTGGTCTGGGTCTGGTAGGAGCTGGACCCCCGGTCACAGGGGATCGTGACAATGGGCACAGTATTTTCATGGAGGACAGCCGGTGGCCTTGTACCATCACCGGGCTGGGACCAGGGAAGGACGGGGTACGTGGACCCTAGGTCAGGGAGTAGCTTCAGGCAACCTGACAGTTTACCCGACGAGAACGGAGCCTTCAAGATCCACTCTCCACCTGCTCCAAAATCGGGGTACTAGTGCAACGAGTGGGATAGGACTTTCCACACATACAGTCCAGGAAATCCCAAGCGTGAACCCTGAGCGCAAGCTCCCTCAGTTAGCCACACTGGGCAGCGGGTCCTGATTAGTTTCAAGCTATAGGGGCCAACTAAGAAGAGAACAAGGTGCCAAGGGAAAGGTCACAGATCATCAGGCAACACCAGCAGAAACGGGACCCAAATGTTCTTCCCCTCAGCGGCAGCGGTGTTCAGAACTTTGGTTTACTAAGTTGTTGGTGTCAGCTTTATTGGACTGAGTGAGTACGCAAGTAACCCTTACCTCCAATGGCACATCGCTGTCACCATTACCGAGTCCCGGGGCATCCGCCTACCCGTGGAGGGGTCAAACACGTGGCTGCCCACTCCATCACCACCGGGTACTCCCCAGCTGCAGCGGTGGTACTCCACCTTACCACACACCACAGGTGGTGTCACGAACTGTAAATACACCATCCCCTGTAAATACCCCCTTTATTCGAGTGGTCGCACGACCCCCGGGTCCGGACTCCGCTCGAGCCACCGCGGATCCAGATCCGAGCAGCCCGGCTGCTGACGTGGGGGCAGCACACCTCATTGGTATCTATGAACTCGTACTGATCTGGGGAATCATAATGCCTGGTCAGTTTGACCATATAGTGAGTATGGTAAATAAAAAAAAATAAAAAACAACCATGCAATTGCACTTTTTTTGCAATTTTATCAAAATTGGATTTTTTATCCCATTTTTCACTACACTATATGGTAAAACTAATGGCTTCATTCAAACGTACAACTCGTCCTGCAACAAAACAAGCCCTCATATGGCTATATTGATGGAAAAATAAAAACGTTATGGCTCTTGGATGAAGGGGAGGAAAAACTGAAAAAAAAAAAAAAAAAAAAAAAATCGCCAGGGGGTGAAGTGGTTAAAAACGGTGCTGAAAAACGCAGCAAAAATACAATGTGTGAACATAGCGTTAATAACCATGCTATCGCTCACTGTATTTCTCCATCACCTATGACTACAGTAGTGAAGATGAAATAGTATAGGGGTAAATAAAATTATACCCACTGGTAGTCACCAGTAAATGTAACATTTACTGCCTTATCTGTGCTTGCGGGGTGTGTGATATGGTCAGACATATCCTGTTTCATTTGTGAATGAGGGATTCAAACTCACGAAGCCTATGCGGACAATGCAAGAACTGCCAAAAATTAGAAGGAAGAGGTACTCTGATGCACCCTATATTAGACATAAAGGAGGGCTTCATGAACACATTTTGTTAAAACTGTTAGGTAGTGGGACGGCTCGCTCATAAAGGCTATGCACTAAGTGCAAGGGCTGTCAAAAAATTAGACTGCAATATAGCCAGCAAGAGACATAGAGGAGTTAAGCTGATCAAATTCTGGTACAATATTACAAAGAATCTGACTCTAAAACTGGCCAAGTCTATGTTCTCAGTGTGAAGCCTATTAAGGACACAATGTAATACAAGTAGCTAGAGATGGAGAAGAGAGCATCTGACTACATTTTGTGTCAACAGGGCCACCACTAGGAATTTCAGGGCCCCATACAGGCAAAATATTCAGGCCCCCTTGAGACTCCACCCAAGCTCCACCCCAGATCCTCCTCCACCCTTCAAACCTTTCACAGTCTCCCCACCACTGTTGGAAAAACATATATATATATATATATATATATATATATATATATATATATAGCTCCAAAAAGTAGAAATTAATTCTACATAAACCGAAATAAGGTCAAAAAAGAAATCATTTATTAGTTACACAAAGGTAGAAAAATACAGTGTTAAGCCACAAGGCAGGAAAACCAAACAAAAAGATAGTGTCACATGTGAGTGGATACATGATGTGAAGGCAGGGGCTCCATGTTAACCATACAATTTTGTGTGAGCAGGATAAAGGAAGAGATCGTAGTTCAATATAGTATTGTGTGGGGGAGGAGATGCCAGTGTACAAAAGTAAAGCATCAAGTAGCAAAAACGCACTGGCATCACATCCCAAAGCCCACACTACAACAAGGTTATAGTCATAAAAAAACGATAGACAATTTACCTGATCACTAGGGAGTCCTGGCCCACATGTGACACCAAAACCCCGACGCGCACGTTTCGGCGTCACCTTCGTCAGGGGGTGGAGTCATCATGGCAGAACAAGGTATTATATAGGGCATAAAACTCAGGAAGCTGATTAAGGAAGTTGCTCCTCTATGACAGCGTATGACCACATCCGCCAACCAACCCACCCACCTCGAGGCGCCAACCACAACCGGAAGTGACGCCGAAGAGGGGGCGGGCAGCTACGGACGTGTCCAGTCATCCCTGTCAAAAGAGAGCGTGTGCATTTGAAAAAAGGAGAGGATAAGTGCCTGTTATGGTACAAGTATATAAAGTGAAAAAACTGACTCATAAACTGCGCATCCGGGCCGGATACGCCCACCCGTCACATGTCACAACGTCACCTCCAAAGAGGATGACGTGTGTAGAAGGGGGCGGAAGGGCCAGGACCGCAGTAGCGCAGACAGAGGTCCAAAAACATGTGACTACATCCGCCAACCACCCCACCCACCTTGTAGCGCCAACCACGGGTAGAAGTGACATTGAAGAGGGGGCGGGTGGCTACAGAAGTGTCCAGCCACAGAGGTGAATAAAAGAAAGCGTGTATGTTAATAAGTAGGAGGAGACAAATCTCTATAATAAGTGAAGTGGGTGACAAAAAATAAATAAAATTAAATATAAAGTATGTATAAACGGCGCAACAGGGCCGGATCCGTCCACCCATCATATGCAACAACGTCACCTCACAAGAGGATGACGTATGCAGCAGAGAGTGGGAGGGCCCGGGCCGAAATGGTACCGAAAGAAAACGAAGACTGATGTTACAAATGTGTGAACAGGTAGCAAAGAATATTATTATGTCAACAACATGAAGTCAGCGCCAGAGACCTCAGTCCCGCCCACACTCTGATATCCGTACAAAGATCAATCAGGAGGGGTACCGGGTACAGAGGGGACGGCGCCCATAGAATATCAATGATAAATGTTAATGGTACAGTGGTACAGATATATGTCATGTAGTATTTGTTGTTGCAATAAAGGGGATGAACAGAAAAAGGAAGAAAGGAAAGAGGAAGCACAATTGATGTGCACCGGCTAGAACCACTCGCACTTCACAAATCACAACGCAACCACGAAGGGAAAACGTGTGAAAAGGAAAATGGGAGGGTCCAACCGAGCACCGCAATGATGGGTGTTCAGAATTGTGCTGTATGTATGTGAATGTGATGCTTATATGAAAAAGTGTATAATGTGGATGATAAACAATGTGGTATATGGTGGATTATGTGGTGTATAATAGGATAATTAAAATATTACTCGTCAAACAATGTTGTTATGTATTGGGAAACCATCGTCATCAGGGGAGGTGAAACAGGTGGGGAGAGTGGTGCAAGGCAGGTGAGGGGTAGGGAGTGGGGGAAAGGGGGGGGGAGAGGGGTTAACAGATGGCGATGGGATCCCAAGAAACCATACAAAAATGTTATGGAAGTGGGTGAAAAGAGAATGTGTAACAGAAGGAGAAGAAAGAAGAAAGAAAAGAGAGGAGAAAAGAGGATGTTGGGTGGATAAAGGGGTAAGTGGAATAAGAATATGTGAAATGTACATTATATGTATATGTAAAAATATGTAAAAAGGGGATGAGGTATACATGGGAAAAATTCATTCAGAGAATTCATTTCGGGAATTATAAATACTGTGTACATAATAAAAAGTGATAAAAAGTGATAAAAAGTGATAAAAATGTACAAAGAAATCCACCAACAAGAATAAAAGAAACATTGTAACACAGGTTTATGTCAATCCAGAGTAAAAAAAAGGGGGGGGGGGAGAAGTAAAACAATACGGCCGTAAGAAGTCTGATAGTCACAATGATCAGAACTCAATTGAAAAACAAATAATGACAAAAGTACAAAGAATAAGGCCAAAACTGTGGCCAAAGGAGTCCGATGGTTCACAGGTCCAGTGTCCATAGAGAAATATATATGCAGCCAATCTGAGTCTTTAAATCAGAAATGATGGTATGTCGTCCTAGAAAAATGCCCTAAATAGATTAAAAGGAAAGATAAATAAATACACAAACCGATAAAAACAGGTAAAAGACATAGAAACAATAATAAAAACAATTAAAACCAGATGACCGAAGTGATTCACAGAAAAGGTACGAAACTAAGATTTTCATTGAGGCCCAGGGGATGTAAAGTATTAAGAGTCCAAATCCATTTGGTTTCAATTCGAGCAAGTTGTTTTTTAATGTCACCACCTCTGATATGGGGGATGATATGGTCAATGCCACGGACAATTAGTTTAGTAGCATCACAATTATGATATAGTTTGAAATGTTTCGGTATAGTTTTCAGTGTTGATAAGTCAATAATTTCTTTGGCCGCTAAAATCCCGTTCACATGTTCACGTACACGGACTTTCAATTGTCGGGAGGTGAGGCCAACATAGATGAGATTACAGGGGCAAGTGGCATGATAAATCACTGATTTAGTGTTACAGTTGATAGAATGTGTAATTTTAAAGTTCTTATCTCCACTAGAGTCAGTGAATGTAGATGTTGTAAGTATGTTTGGACAGGCAACACATTTTCCACACGGAGCACAGCCCCATGGACGGGGATTCTGGTCCAAAAATGTAGTTTTTTTGTTTGTGTAGTGGCTGCTCACCAAAAAATCCCTGAGGTTACCAGACCTTCTATATGTAATGTTAGGTTCATTACCCAGGTATTTAGAAAAAATCGGATCGGCCAATAATATGGGCCAGTATCTATCCAGACACTGTCGTAGGTTGGCCGAGTGTGACTGTAACTGGGTGATGAATCTAACCTTAAGAGAAGAAGATCCGGATTGATTACAGGTATAGAGAGCGCTTGATCTAGATGTATGTCTAGCCCTATTGTACGCAAATTTAACGGATCTCCGACTGTAACCTCGTGCATAGAATCTGTCCTTTAGGTCTAGGGCTTGTTTTTCGAAGTCATCATTAGTGGAACAAATCCTCCTAAGACGTAAAAATTGACCAATAGGAACAGAGCGAATTGTTGCAGGGGGATAAGATGAGGAAGCATGTAAAAGTGGTAAGTCTAATGTATATTATTCTTATTATTGTTGAGTTGGGCCATAAAGGTGTGCAAAGACTCAGCAGTGTCCTGCCAGATGAATAAAATATCATCAATGTACCGTGCCCAGAAGAGGACATGGTCCATTGATGATAGGTGATCTGACAAGAAGAGGTCTCTCTCCCACAGCCCCAGGAACAAATTAGCATACGAGCGCGCGAAAGGCGCCCCCATAGCTGTGCCCTGGAGCTGCAGGAAGAAGGACCCCTTAAACACGAAAAAGTTGTGGGATAGAGAGAAATCAAGAAGTTGTAGGATGAAACTGGTCATTTTGGAACTGAGTGAAGAAGTACTCAGGAAAAATTGAGTAGCCTGCACACCATCACTGTGTCTTATGTTGGTGTACAGTGACTCAACGTCACACGTGACGAGTAAAGACTCTGCGTCAATATGGAGGCCATCAACTTTTTTTAAAAATTCACTAGTATCCTTGGTGTGGGACGATAGGCATTCAACTAGGGGTTGTAAGTAATAGTCAATAAATTTGCCCACTTTCTCAAGATAGTTATTATTGCCAGATATAATGGGTCTACCAGGGGGTGTATTGATGTTTTTATGAATTTTGGGAAGGAGGTATAGTGTAGGGATGGTGGGTTCAAGGATCTGTAAGGCCTGAAATAAATCTTTAGAAATGATGTTGTTTTCTTTGGCCATTTTTAAAAGTAAAAAAAGTTCGGTCTGGAATTTGATTAGCGGGTTGAACGTAAGTTTTTTATAACAGGTAGTGTTATTTAGTTGTCTGTACGCTTCAACTTCATACATCTCTTTGGGCCAGAGTACTATATTTCCCCCCTTGTCTGCTGGTTTTATAACTAGGTCAGAGAGGTTTTTTAGTTTTTTAAGACTACATCTCTCAGCTTGACTTAGATTGTCATATTTGATGCCGGGAGGGATGGTATCAATCTCTTGACTTACCATTTTTACAAAAAGATCTAAATTGGGATAAGCAGACAAGGGAGGAAATTTCTTGGATTTTGGAATAATAGCCGGGGGAATCTTACCTTCTTCACCAGCGTCGTGCTCGTGAGCGAGTTCATCTAGAATAGCTAGTGCTTTTTGTTCGGTTTCTGTGGGGAAAAGCGAGAGTGAGGTATCGTTGTGAAAATATTTTTTGAACATTAAGGATCTGGCAAAAATATAAAGATCTTTGATTATGGTAAATTTATCGAATTTAGCTGCAGGGCAGAAAGACAAACCCCTACTAAGGACAGAAATGTCTGTGTCATTGAGCTGATGGGAACTGAGATTGATTACCTTAAGATAAGATGATTTTTTCGGTCCGGTGAATGTCCCGAATAACGTCCTGGTGCAGGAGGGTGTAATCGATTAGCAGTGAACCGAGGTTCTCTTTTGCGTTTAGGAGTGTCACCAGAAACCACAGAAAAATGGGACTATGCTTCAGAAGAAGCACTTGCAGATATATTAGAAGCCACTGATGCGGTTCTTGGTCTGTTTATGGGTTGCATGCTGGGTTTACGCCAGCGGTATACATTATTAGTAGAATAATCTTTCAAATCTCGTGCTAATTTATTAGACTGGTTCGTCTGTATATCCTTGACCCATACATCAAGACTTTTATCTATTTGAGTAGAGACAGAGGCAATCTGGTCACTAGATAGATCAGCTTGTGCGGAAATGTAGTATGTATGTTGTTGACATAATAATTTTCTTTGCTACCTGTTCACACATTTGTAACATCAGTCTTCGTTTTCTTTCGGTACCATTTCGGCCCGGGCCCTCCCACTCTCTGCTGCATACGTCATCCTCTTGTGAGGTGACGTTGTTTCATATGATGGGTGGACGGATCCGGCCCGATTGCGCCGTTTATACATACTTTATATTTAATTTTATTTATTTTTTGTCACCCACTTCACTTATTATAGAGATTTGTCTCCTCCTGCTTATTAACATACACGCTTTCTTTTATTCACCTCTGTGGCTGGACACTTCTGTAGCCACCCGCCCCCTCTTCAACGTCACTTCCACCCGTGGTTGGCGCTACGAGGTGGGTGGGGTGGTTGGCGGATGTAGTCACATGTTTTTGGACCTCTGTCTGCGCTACTCCAGTCCTGGCCCTCCCGCCCCCTGCTACACACGTCATCCTCTTTGGAGGTGACGTTGTGACATGTGACGGGTGGGCGTATCCGGCCCGGACGCGCAGTTTATGAGTCAGTTTTTTCACTTTATATACTCGTACCATAACAGGCACTTATCCCCTCCTTTTTTCAAATGCACACGCTCTCTTTTGACAGGGATGACTGGACACGTCCGTAGCTGCCCGCCCCCTCTTCGGCGTCACTTCCGGTTGTGGTTGGCGCCTCGAGGTGGGTGGGTTGGTTGGCGGATGTGGTCATACGCTGTCATAGAGGAGCAACTTCCTTAATCAGCTTCCTGAGTTTTATGCCCTATATAATACCTTGTTCTGCCATGATGACTCCACCCCCTGACGAAGGTGACGCCGAAACGTGCGCGTCGGGGTTTTGGTGTCACATGTGGACCAGGACTCCCTAGTGATCAGGTAAATTGTCTATCATTTTTTTATGACTATAACCTTGTTGTAGTGTGGGCTTTGGGATGTGATGCCAGTGCGTTTTTACCAGTTGATGCTTTACTTTTGTACACTGGCATCTCCTCCCCCACACAATACTATATTGAACTACGATCTCTTCCTTTATCCTGCTCACACAAAATTGTATGGTTAACATGAAGCCCCTGCCTTCACATCATGTATCTACTCACATGTGACACTATCTTTTTGTTTGGTTTTCCTGCCTTGTGGCTTAACACTGTATTTTTCTACCTTTGTGTAACTAATAAATGATTTCTTTTATGACCTTATTTCGGTTTATGTAGAATTAATTTCTACTTTTTGGTGCTTGATGTCATTTTATCCGTGGGTCTCACTACATCTATTCAGCCCATCCACCTATACACATTGGTGATGCAAGTTTCTTGCTCCCCTCGGGTGTTTTGTACGGCTGTATTTCTTGATCTCCTTTTGTATTTACCCATTGCTGTGTTCCGCACAAGTTATTGTGATCAAGACATGGATTTCAGAGCCAAAGAAAGTACTTGGCTCAACCACATTAATGAAGTTTTCAACAATGATGCCACAATTGCAGGTTCCAGTGATTCACAGGCACATAAAATCCTTGCTGATATCAAAGACCTTTCATATAAAAGGACGAAACTCTGGTGGAATCGAGCCTTTCTCGAAAACTATGTTAAGAAAAAATTGATCCCCAGGGGATTACGAGTTCGGGTGATCCCTTCTTATCCCATTGATGATGAAGTATTCAAAAACACTTGGGAAAGCATCTGCAAGGATACGTCCCACAAATTAATGGAGCTCCTTATCAGTCTTAACACTAAAAAAGTTCTTGATCTAGATAAGGCTATAAGTGACCTCTACATTTCCACACAAGCTGATCTATCTAGTGACCAGATTGCCTCTGTCTCTACTCAAATAGATAAAGGTCTTGATGTATGGGTCAAGGATATACAGACGAACCAGTCTAATAAATTAGCACGAGATTTGAAAGATTATTCTACTAATAATGTATACCGCTGGCGTAAACCCAGCATGCAACCCATAAACAGACCAAGAACCGCATCAGTGGCTTCTAATATATCTGCAAGTGCTTCTTCAGAAGCATCGTCCCATTTTTCTGTGGTTTCTGGTGACACTCCTAAACGCAAAAGAGAACCTCGGTTCACTGCTAATCGATTACACCCTCCTGCACCAGGACGTTATTCGGGACATTCACCGGACCGGAAAAAATCATCTTATCTTAAGGTAATCAATCTCAGTTCCCATCAGCTCAATGACACAGACATTTCTGTCCTTAGTAGGGGTTTGTCTTTCTGCCCTGCAGCTAAAATCGATAAATTTACCGTAATCAAAGATCTTTATATTTTTGCCAGATCCTTAATGTTCAAAAAATATTTTCACAACGATACCTCACTCTCGCTTTTCCCCACAGAAACCGAACAAAAAGCACTAGCTATTCTAGATGAACTCGCTCACGAGCACGACACTGGTGAAGGAGGTAAGATTCCCCCGGCTATTATTCCAAAATCCAAGAAATTTCCTCCCTTGTCTGCTTATCCCAATTTAGATCTTTTTGTAAAAATGGTAAGTCAAGAGATTGATACCATCCCTCCCGGCATCAAATATGACAATCTAAGTCAAGCTGAGAGATGTAGTCTTAAAAAACTAAAAAACCTCTCTGACCTAGTTATAAAACCAGCAGACAAGGGGGGAAATATAGTACTCTGGCCCAAAGAGATGTATGAAGTTGAAGCGTACAGACAACTAAATAACACTACCTGTTATAAAAAACTTACGTTCAACCCGCTAATTAAATTCCAGACCGAACTTTTTTTACTTTTAAAAATGGCCAAAGAAAACGACATCATTTCTAAAGATTTATTTCAGGCCTTACAGATCCTTGAACCCACCATCCCTACACTATACCTCCTTCCCAAAATTCATAAAAACATCAATACACCCCCTGGTAGACCCATTATATCTGGCAATAATAACTATCTTGAGAAAGTGGGCAAATTTATTGACTATTACTTACAACCCCTAGTTGAATGCCTATCGTCCTACACCAAGGATACTAGTGACTTTTTAAAAAAAGTTGATGGCCTCCATATTGACGCAGACTCTTTACTCGTCACGTGTGACGTTGAGTCACTGTACACCAACATAAGACACAGTGATGGTGTGCAGGCTACTCAATTTTTCCTGAGTACTTCTTTAATCAGTTCCAAAATGACCAGTTTCATCCTACAACTTCTTGATTTCTCTCTATCCCACAACTTTTTCGTGTTTAAGGGGTCCTTCTTCCTGCAGCTCCAGGGCACACCTTTCGCGCCCTCGTATGCTAATTTGTTCCTGGGGCTGTGGGAGAGAGACCTCTTCTTGTCAGATCACCTATCATCAATGGACCGTGTCCTCTTCTGGGCACGGTACATTGATGATATTTTTTTCATCTGGCAGGACACTGCTGAGTCTTTGCACACCTTTATGGCCCAACTCAACAATAATAAGAATAATATACATTTGACTTACCACTTTGATTCCAACTGTGTAGACTTCCTGGATGTGCAGATTAAAAGAGATTCCAACAATACCTTACAAACTGATCTGTTCCGGAAAGAAACATCCACAAATTCTGTTTTACATGCTTCCTCATCTCATCCCCCTGCAACAATTCGCTCTGTTCCTATTGGTCAATTTTTATGTCTTAGGAGGATTTGTTCCACTAATGATGACTTCGAAAAACAAGCCCTAGACCTAAAGGACAGATTCTATGCACGAGGTTACAGTCGGAGATCCGTTAAATTTGCGTACAATAGGGCTAGACATACATCTAGATCAAGCGCTCTCTATACCTGTAATCAATCCGGATCTTCTTCTCTTAAAGTTAGATTCATCACCCAGTTCCAGTCACACTCGGCCAACCTACGACAGTGTCTGGATAGATACTGGCCCATATTATTGGCCGATCCGATTTTTTCTAAATACCTGGGTAATGAACCTAACATTACATATAGAAGATCTGGTAACCTCAGGGATTTTTTGGTGAGCAGCCACTACACAAACAAAAAAACTACATTTTTGGACCAGAATCCCCGTCCATGGGGCTGTGCTCCGCGTGGAAAATGTGTTGCCTGTCCAAACATACTTACAACATCTACATTCACTGACTCTAGTGGAGATAAGAACTTTAAAATTACACATTCTATCAACTGTAACACTAAATCAGTGATTTATCATGCCACTTGCCCCTGTAATCTCATCTATGTTGGCCTCACCTCCCGACAATTGAAAGTCCGTGTACGTGAACATGTGAACGGGATTTTAGCGGCCAAAGAAATTATTGACTTATCAACACTGAAAACTATACCGAAACATTTCAAACTATATCACAATTGTGATGCTACTAAACTAATTGTCCGTGGCATTGACCATATCATCCCCCATATCAGAGGTGGTGACATTAAAAAACAACTTGCTCGAATTGAAACCAAATGGATTTGGACTCTTAATACTTTACATCCCCTGGGCCTCAATGAAAATCTTAGTTTCGTACCTTTTCTGTGAATCACTTTGGTCATCTGGTTTTAATTGTTTTTATTATTGTTTCTATGTCTTTTACCTGTTTTTATCGGTTTGTGTATTTATTTATCTTTCCTTTTAATCTATTTAGGGCATTTTTCTAGGACGACATACCATCATTTCTGATTAAAGACTCATATTGGCTGCATATATATTTCTCTATGGACACTGGACCTGTGAACCATCGGACTCCTTTGGCCACAGTTTTGGCCTTATTCTTTGTACTTTTGTCATTATTTGTTTTTCAATTGAGTTCTGATCATTGTGACTATCAGACTTCTTACGGCCGTATTGTTTTACTTCTTCCCCCCCCCTTTTTTACTCTGGATTGACATAAACCTGTGTTACAATGTTTCTTTTATTCTTGTTGGTGGATTTCTTTGTACATTTTTATCACTTTTTATCACTTTTTATCACTTTTTATCATGTACACAGTATTTATAATTCCCGAAATGAATTCTCTGAATGAATTTTTCCCATGTATACCTCATCCCCTTTTTACATATTTTTACATATTATACATATAATGTACATTTCACATATTCTTATTCCACTTACCCCTTTATCCACCCAACATCCTCTTTTCTCCTCTCTTTTCTTTCTTCTTTCTTCTCCTTCTGTTACACATTCTCTTTTCACCCACTTCCATAACATTTTTGTATGGTTTCTTGGGATCCCATCGCCATCTGTTAACCCCTCTCTCCCCCCTTCCTTTCCCCCACTCCCTACCCCTCACCTGCCTTGCACCACTCTCCCCACCTGTTTCACCTCCCCTGATGACGATGGTTTCCCAATACATAACAACATTGTTTGACGAGTAATATTTTAATTATCCTATTATACACCACATAATCCACCGTATACCACATTGTTTATCATCTATATTATACACTTTTTCATATAAGCATCACATTCACATACATACAGCACAATTCTGAACACCCATCATTGCGGTGCTCGGTTGGACCCTCCCATTTTCCTTTTCACACGTTTTCCCTTCGTGGTTGCGTTGTGATTTGTGAAGTGCGAGTGGTTCTAGCCGGTGCACATCAATTGTGCTTCCTCTTTCCTTTCTTCCTTTTTCTGTTCATTCCCTTTATTGCAACAACAAATACTACATGACATATATCTGTACCACTGTACCATTAACATTTATCATTGATATTCTATGGGCGCCGTCCCCTCTGTACCCGGTAGGTACCCCTCCTGATTGATCTTTGTACGGATATCAGAGTGTGGGCGGGACTGAGGTCTCTGGCGCTGACTTCATGTTGTTGACATAATAATTTTCTTTGCTACCTGTTCACACATTTGTAACATCAGTCTTCGTTTTCTTTCGGTACCATTTCGGCCCGGGCCCTCCCACTCTCTGCTGCATACGTCATCCTCTTGTGAGGTGACGTTGTTGCATATGATGGGTGGACGGATCCGGCCCGGTTGCGCCGTTTATACATACTGTGAGGTAGCAGCGTTGCTTGGGCAAAAACGTGAGGCAGTGAGGCAGCAGCGTGTTCACACCAACAGTCTATTTATTGTTGCAGCATAAATAGATCCAATTTCCCACTGTCAAAGTCTCTTCCGGATCACAGCCGGTGCATATAGACAAATTCTTTGCATCAAAAAGTCTTGTTACTTAGGACCCCGTTAACCGCAGGGATCTGTGTAAGGTTCTCCTAGGCTCACACTCTTTGTTACGGGGGGCTGTCTGATAACCTAAAGGAGTATCAGACAGTCAGGGTCCACCGTGCAAAGACTCTGCTGCAGACTATGGCAGAGTGCAATACCTCTGTTAACTCACAGAAGGATATAATAAGTAAGTAAAGCAATTCCTCCCTTACTTGGAGGGTGTGTGGAATGATCTCTGTTAATAATCACAGAGACAAAGGCAATGTGTGCGAAATGGCACCTACCTAGGTCCGCTCTTCTAGTGGTGCAAAAGAGACGAACAGCAGCGTAAGCCGCACAAAGCTCCTACCTGCGTTCGCTCCACTAGTGTGCGAGGACACGAAACACTAGATATGGCACCTGCCTAGGTCCGCTCTTCTAGTGGTGCAAAAGAGACGAACAGCAGCGTAAGCCGCACAAAGCTCCTACCTCTGTTCGCTCCCCTAGTGTGCGAGGATACGAACAACTGCCAGACGCAGTATAAGGAACGTTACCATAGCGGCAACGTCCACCTACGAGTCAAACCACAAGGCCCAGCCAGACCATGTGCCTCAGGCACCTGCCTATGTCCGCTCCCCTAAGAGGTAAGGATACGGACAGCAGCCGAAGCTGTAAGGTATAAGAACGCTACCCTGCCGGTAGCGCTCACCTAGCATAGACAGAGGAATGCCTAGAGGAATGCGCACAGAGCGTCTACTCTTATGCATGAACCAAGAGGACTGAGCGCCATGCGGCGTGTGTCAGGGTCTTATATAGACTCTGTGCCTCATCCAAGATGGAGGACACCAGAGCCAATCCGCTGCCAGAACGACAGGAGTGACGTCATGCTGGCCTATCACCGAGCAAGGCATCACAAGCACATGACCAGCGACCAATCGGCATAGAAGGTGTCAGAGACATGTGACCTCGTGTCAGCGATGAGGTCACCCGCACATGTGCAATGGCTCCAAGATAGGACTTAGTCTCCGGCGCTCGCACATGTGCAGTAGCAAGAAATCTGGACTTAGTCTCCAGCGCTCGCACATGTGCAGTAGCAAGAAATCTGGACTTAGTCTCCAGCGCTCGCACATGTGCAGTAGTAAGAAATCTGGACTTAGTCTCCAGTGCTCGCAGCAACCGTAACAGTACCTCCCCCTCAAGGGCCCCCCTCCCGGCGACGCAGGTAATCGGCAACTAAGTCGGGAGCATGGACAGCCTCCTCAGGCTCCCAAGAGCGATGTTCCGGGCCGTAACCCTCCCAATCTATCAAGAAGAACCTGCGCCCTCTAACCATCTTAGAACCAACTATGGCTTGTACCTCATAGCTAGAGCGAGAGGAATCAGAGGCAGGAGAGTGCACTTCACGAGCGTGAGGTAAAATAGCCGGCTTTAGCAGTGAGACATGGAATTTGTCATGAATCTTAAGATGGACGGGTAACTTCAATTGGTAGACTACAGGATTTACCTGTCGAAGAACCTCATAAGGACTCAGGAAACGAGGAGCAAATTTGACAGAGCTCACTCTAAGTCTCACGTGTTTTGCAGAGAGCCACACAAAGTCCCCTGGAGAAAAGACAGGAGCCGGGCGACGAAACCGATCGGACACCGTCTTCATACGGTCCTTAGCTGCTTGGATCGACTCTTGAGTCCGATCCCAAACCTCTCTGGCATTAGTTGCCCAGTCGGCCACAAGAGGAGGAGGTGCAGCAGCGGGAAACGGTACCGGTACCCTAGGGTGTTGCCCATTATTGAGTACGAACGGTGTCTGCCCAGTGGCCTCAGCCAGCGAATTGTTAAGGGCAAATTCTGCCCAGGGTAGGAGGGAGGACCAGTTATCGTGGTTCTCAGCAACAAAGTGTCGAAGGTATATAATCATAGATTGATTGGTACGCTCAACCAAACCATTGGTCTCCGGATGGTATGCCGAAGAGAGATTCAACTCAATTTGCAGAAGGCTACAAAGATCTCGCCAGAAACGGGAAGTAAATTGCGGGCCTCTATCACAAATGATACGATCTGGCATCCCGTGAAGCCTAAAGACATGCTTGAGGAATAGTTTGGCTAGTACCCTGGAAGATGGGATTCTCGATAATGGTACGAGATGAACCATCCGGGAGAAATGGTCCGTAATGACCCACATAAATCTATGTCCCTGTGAACATGGAAGATCACCCACAAAGTCCATGCCTACCACCTCCCATGGTCTATCTGGCACTTGTAAAGGATGCAAGAGTCCAGCCGGTCTCTGCCGTAATGGACGGTTGCGAGCACACGAGTAGCAGGAACCGACATATCTCTTGACGTGGCTGGCTAAGTGTGGCCACCAATACCACCTCTCCAGTAACTCTCGTGTCCGCCTAATACCAAAATGCCCACCCACCTTTGAGGTGTGGGCCCATGACAGTATATCATTCTGTCGATCAGGCGGAACAAAGGTCTTGCCCGGTGGGATTTGGTCTAACGTCACAGGGGAGAGCGTATGAAAAACCCTGGAGGGAAGGATAAGACGAGGTTCGTCAATCTCCTCTTGGGTAGAAAGCATAGAGCGAGACAGGGCGTCTGCCTTGTTATTCTTACTCCCAGACAGATAGTTGATGGAGAAGTGAAAGCGGGAGAAAAACAAGGACCAGCGGGCTTGGCGAGGATTCAGACGCTGAGCGGTTTGTAAGTACGTCAGATTCTTATGGTCTGTATAGACCTGGAAAGGATGTTTCGCTCCTTCCAGCAAGTGACGCCACTCCTCCAAGGCTAATCTCAAGGCGAGCAGTTCCCTATCCCCAATGGTATAGTTTCTCTCTGCTGGTGAAAAGGTTTTCGCAAAGAAGAAACACGGCCTTTTTCTACCTGCACCGTTCTTTTGATACAAGACCGCACCAGCACCCACTGAAGAGGCATCAACCTCTAAGAGGAAGGGCTTACTCTCATCGGGTCTTTGAAGAACGGGAGCAGTTGAAAAGTGTATTTTTACTGCCTCAAAAGCCTGAGATGTCTCAGTAGACCAGGCTTTGGGATTAGCACCTTTCTTAGTCAAGGCCACCAAAGGGGCCACCAAAGTATAAAAATGGGGTATGAACTGCCTGTAATAATTTATGAATCCTAAGAAGCGTTGCACCGCCTTCAAGGAATGAGGTTCGGACCATTGCAGGACAGCAGAGAGCTTTGCAGGATCCATAGCCAGGCCCTCTTGTCAGATAATGTAACCCAAAAAAGGCAATGAGGACTGCTCGAATACACATTTCTCGAGTTTAGCAAACAATGAGTGCTCCCTTAAACGGGAAAGGACACGAACGACATCCTGACGATGAGTCTCCAGATCAGGAGAAAAAAATCAGGATGTCGTCCAGATACACCACTACTGAGGATAACAGTAAATCCCTGAACACATCGTTTACTAAGTCCTGAAATACTGCGGGTGCATTACAGTTAGGTCCAGAAATATTTGGACAGTGACACAATTTTCGCGAGTTGGGCTCTGCATGCCACCACATTGGATTTGAAATGAAACCTCTACAACAGAATTCAAGTGCAGATTGTAACGTTTAATTTGAATGTTTGAACAAAAATATCTGATAGAAATTGTAGGAATTGTACACATTTCTTTACAAACACTCCACATTTTAGGAGCTCAAAAGTAATTGGACAAATAAACCAAACCCAAACAAAATATTTTTATTTTCAATAATTTGTTGCGAATCCTTTGGAGGCAATCACTGCCTTAAGTCTGGAACCCATGGACATCACCAAACACTGGGTTTCCTCCTTCTTAATGCTTTGCCAGTCCTTTACAGCCGCAGCCTTCAGGTCTTGCTTGTTTGTGGGTCTTTCCGTCTTAAGTCTGGATTTGAGCAAGTGAAATGCATGCTCAATTGGGTTAAGATCTGGTGATTGACTTGGCCATTGCAGAATGTTCCACTTTTTTGCACTCATGAACTCCTGGGTAGCTTTGGCTGTATGCTTGGGGTCATTGTCCATCTGTACTATGAAGCGCCGTCCGATCAACTTTGCGGCATTTGGCTGAGTCTGGGCTGAATGTATATCCCGGTACACTTCAGAATTCATCCGGCTACTCTTGTCTGCTGTTATGTCATCAATAAACACATGTGACCCAGTGCCATTGAAAGCCATGCATGCCCATGCCATCACGTTGCCTCCACCATGTTTTACAGAGGATGTGGTGTGCCTTGGATCATGTGCCGTTCCCTTTCTTCTCCAAACTTTTTTCTTCCCATCATTCTGGTACAGGTTGATCTTTGTCTCATCTGTCCATAGAATACTTTTCCAGAACTGAGCTGGCTTCATGAGATGTTTTTCAGCAAATTTAACTCTGGCCTGTCTATTTTTGGAATTGATGAATGGTTTGCATCTAGATGTGAACCCTTTGTATTTACTTTCATGGAGTCTTCTCTTTACTGTTGACTTAGAGACAGATACACCTACTTCACTGAGAGTATTCTGGACTTCAGTTGATGTTGTGAACGGGTTCTTCTTCACCAAAGAAAGTATCCACCACTGTTGTCATCCGTGGATGCCCAGGCCTTTTTGAGTTCCCAAGCTCACCAGTCAATTCCTTTTTTCTCAGAATGTACCCGACTGTTGATTTTGCTACTCCAAGCATGTCTGCTATCTCTCTGATGGATTTTTTTCTTTTTTTTCAGCCTCAGGATGTTCTGCTTCACCTCAATTGAGAGTTCCTTAGACCGCATGTTGTCTGGTCACAGCAACAGCTTCCAAATGCAAAACCACACACCTGTAATCAACCCCAGACCTTTTAACTACTTCATTGATTACAGGTTAACGAGGGAGACACCTTCAGAGTTAATTGCAGCCCTTAGAGTCCCTTGTCCAATTACTTTTGGTCCCTTTAAAAAGAGGAGGCTATGCATTACAGAGCTATGATTCCTAAACCCTTTCTCCGATTTGGATGTGAAAACTCTCATATTGCAGCTGGGAGTGTGCACTTTCAGCCCATATTATATATATAATTGTATTTCTGAACATGTTTTTGTAAACAGCTAAAATAACAAAACTTGTGTCACTGTCCAAATATTTCTGGACCTAACTGTACATAACCCAAAAGGCATGACGAGGTATTCATAGTGACCGTCTCGGGTGTTAAAAGCGGTCTTCCATTCGTCACCCTTTCGAATTCGTACCAAGTTATACGCACCCCGCAGATCCAACTTTGTAAAAACTTGAGCTCCTCTCAATCTGTCAAAGAGCTCCGAAATTAAAGGTAATGGGTATTTGT
Organism: Anomaloglossus baeobatrachus; assembly: GCF_048569485.1. Taxonomy (NCBI): domain Eukaryota; kingdom Metazoa; phylum Chordata; class Amphibia; order Anura; family Aromobatidae; genus Anomaloglossus; species Anomaloglossus baeobatrachus. The sequence continues at coordinate 197,489,597 of NC_134355.1, read as the reverse complement.
TCTTTATTGTGATTGCGTTGAGACCCCTGTAATCTATGCAGGGACGCAAATCACCCTCTTTCTTCCGAACAAAGAAAAACCCAGCTCCCGCGGGAGAGACAGACTTACGAATGAACCCCTTCTCTAAACTCTCTCTTATATAGGTCGACATGGCCTCCGACTCAGGTATCGACAGGGGGTAAACCCTGCCTTTAGGTGGAACCGAACCTGGGATAAGGTCTATGGCACAGTCATACGGCCTATGGGGTGGAAGAACCTCAGCACCCTGTTTGGAGAACACGTCAGCGAAATCCAGATAGGGTGTAGGTATGGGAGAGAGATCAGTAGATGCAACCGCAATGACCTTAGGTGGTAAGGGAAGACATCGGGACTGACATTTCGAACCCCAACTAATAATGCTGTCAGACTCCCAGTCAATGTGAGGAGCATGAGTGCGAAGCCATGGGAGACCCAGAAGGATGTCGTCTATACCCTCAGGCAAAACAAGAAAATAAATCTCCTCTATGTGACCCTGAGACAGGGAAAGGCGCAAGGGAACTGTCCTCAATGTAATGGAGTCAGACAACATAGTTCCATTAACAACACGGACAGGAATAGGCGCCTCTAACATGATAGAGGGAATATTGTGTCCCTTTACAAATCCTGAGGACACAAAAGTCCCGTCAGCTCCGGAATCCACAAAAGCCATAATAGGCCATGTATTCTCAGATAACGAGAGCTGACCTGGGATACAACACTTAGAGGGTGCAGAAGACGTCTCTAGTAACCCCCCTCTAATGGTTACTAGGCCAGGGAGTTTCCCTGATGACTAGGACACTTGTTGGCATAGTGCCCAGCCTGACGACATACGTAACATATAGGAGGACCAGACTTGCGTAGTCTGGAAGACGTATGACCTAACTCCATAGGAGTGGGAGATGTTTCAGATGCTGAGGAAGATGGTAGTGGACCCTCAACAACTGGAATAGCCCGATGCTTAGGGCGTGAGGAAGAGACCTCGAGTCTACGTTCCTTATGGCGTACATCGATCCTCGTTGCTACTGTGATCAAGTCCTCCAGAGAAGCAGGGACCTCACGAGTAGCAAGAGCATCCTTGACATAGCCTACCAACCCTCTCCAGAAGATAGGAATCAACACCTTCTCTGGCCAATCTAGTTCTGCCACCAGAGTTCTAAAAGCAATGGCATAAGAACTAGTGGATAACGAACCCTGAGATAGATCTAACAGTCTCAGGGCCGCATCATGGGTAACCTGCGGACCCATGAATACCGCCTTAAGAGCATCAAGAAAGTCTTGATGTCTCAGAGTAACCACATCAGAGCGCTCCCATAGGGGAGTCGACCATTCTAAGGCTTTGTCCTGAAGTAAGGAGATGATAAAGCCTACTCTGGACCTCTCCGTAGAGAAGCGAGAAGAGTTGACCTCTAGGTGTATCTGACACTGACTAATGAAACCACGACATGATCTGGCATCGCCAGAATATCTGTTTGGCAGAGCAAGTCGAGGATCATGTGCAGATGTCACCATGGTCTGAGGTTTATCCTCTATACTCTTGAGCCGTGACTCAAGTACTTGTATGTAACGGTGTAACTGCTGATATTCTGCCATAACTGCCAGACCCTTGGCTCAGTCCTAATGTTACGGGGGGCTGTCTGATAACCTAAAGGAGTATCAGACAGTCAGGGTCCACCGTGCAAAGACTCTGCTGCAGACTATGGCAGAGTGCAATACCTCTGTTAACTCACAGAAGGATATAATAAGTAAGTAAAGCAATTCCTCCCTTACTTGGAGGGTGTGTGGAATGATCTCTGTTAATAATCACAGAGACAAAGGCAATGTGTGCGAAATGGCACCTACCTAGGTCCGCTCTTCTAGTGGTGCAAAAGAGACGAACAGCAGCGTAAGCCGCACAAAGCTCCTACCTGCGTTCGCTCCACTAGTGTGCGAGGACACGAACCACTAGATATGGCACCTGCCTAGGTCCGCTCTTCTAGTGGTGCAAAAGAGACGAACAGCAGCGTAAGCCGCACAAAGCTCCTACCTCTGTTCGCTCCCCTAGTGTGCGAGGATACGAACAACTGCCAGACGCAGTATAAGGAACGTTACCCTAGCGGCAACGTCCACCTACGAGTCGAACCACACGGCCCAGCCAGACCATGTGCCTCAGGCACCTGCCTATGTCCGCTCCCCTAAGAGGTAAGGATACGGACAGCAGCCGAAGCTGTAAGGTATAAGAACGCTACCCTGCCGGTAGCGCTCACCTAGCATAGACAGAGGAATGCCTAGAGGAATGCGCACAGAGCGTCTACTCTTATGCATGAACCAAGAGGACTGAGCGCCATGCGGCGTGTGTCAGGGTCTTATATAGACTCTGTGCCTCATCCAAGATGGAGGACACCAGAGCCAATCCGCTGCCAGAACGACAGGAGTGACGTCATGCTGGCCTATCACCGAGCAAGGGATCACAAGCACATGACCAGCGACCAATCGGCATAGAAGGTGTCAGAGACATGTGACCTCGTGTCAGCGATGATGTCACCCGCACATGTGCAATGGCTCCAAGATAGGACTTAGTCTCCGGCGCTCGCACATGTGCAGTAGCAAGAAATCTGGACTTAGTCTCCAGCGCTCGCACATGTGCAGTAGCAAGAAATCTGGACTTAGTCTCCAGCGCTCGCACATGTGCAGTAGTAAGAAATCTGGACTTAGTCTCCAGTGCTCGCAGCAACCGTAACACTCTTGGCCTGTGTTCACTCCACACAGAGCCAGCCCAGCTCACACAGCATGTGTTAGCTTCACCAAGCCTGGCTCTCAACTGAGACACACCCTGCTGTGCTCTGCATGATTTAAACGAAAATGCCGGACATGAGGATTGCTACAAAACCTGGACTGGGAGGAGGGATCTGTCTCCCTGTTACCCTTTGTGCTATACTCCCAGTAATAGCTATAGCAAACTCAGAGGGTTTCCAGACACATTCTGGGGGACACATAGCGGTCTTCAAATATTACCCCTGTCACTGCCTCACATATCCCCCCCCTCAGTTCAAACGGGCGGGGTTGAACTTTTGCCAACATACAGGGACCTCTGGACAGGGCATCCGCATTGCCCTGCAACCTACCAGCCCGGTGTTCCACAGAAAAGTGAAAGTTCTGCAAGGAGAGAAACCACCTGGTGACTCTAGCATTTCTCTCCTTAGCATTCCTCATCCAGACCAAAGGGGAGTGGTCTGTCACCAGGCGAAAGTGTCGCCCCAGCAGGTAGTAGCGTAGGGATTCCAGAGCCCATTTTATGGCCAGGCACTCTTTCTCCACTATGCTATAGTTCTTCTCTGCCGGGGTGAGTTTTCTACTCAAATAGGTGACCGGGTGCTCTTCTCCATCTACCTCCTGGGACAGAACTGCACCCAGACCCACCTCAGAGGCATCTATACTATAAACTCCTTTTGAAAGTCAGGGTTGACAAGGACAGGCTGACCACATAGGACTACCTTTAGCACCTGAAAGGCTTCCTCTGCTTGTGTATTCCAGTGGACCATGAACGACTTCTTCCCTTTTAAAAGATCGGGCAAAGGCGCCGACCTTCCAGCAAAATTGGGTATGAATCGTCGGTAATACCCCATTATACCCAGAAAGGCTCTTACCTGTTTTGTGGTTAGGGGACGAGGCCAGTTTTGAATGGCTTTGATTTTGTTTACTTGTGGCATGATAACCCCTTGACCTATCACATACCCCAAGTAACGGGCTTCTTTGAGACCCATAGCACATTTGCTTGGATTCGCCGTCAGACCAGCAGCTCTGAGCGAATCCACTACCGCTTGTACCTGAGATAAGTGGGTGCTCCAGTCACTGCTATAGATGATGATGTCATCCAAATATGCGGAGGCATATGGTTGATGGGGTTCTAACACTATGTCCATTAATCTCTGAAACGTGGCCGGAGCCCCATGTAAACCAAATGGCAAGACGACATAGTGATAGAGCCCCCCTGGCGTGACAAAAGCGGTCTTTTCTTTTGCCGCCTCTGTCAGCGGCACCTGCCAGTAACCTTTAGTGAGATCGAGAGTCGTGAAGTACTGGGCCCGTCCCAGTCTCTCTATCAGCTCGTCGACCCTGGGCATGGGATACATATCAAATTTCGAAACCTCATTTAACTTTCGGAAGTCATTACAGAATCTTAAAGACCCGTCTGGTTTCGGGATCAGCACAATGGGACTGGCCCATTCGCTCGTGGATTTTTCAATAACCCCTAGTTGGAGCATCTTTTTTACCTCCTCCGCAATGGCTTGCCTACGAGCCTCTGGTACCCGGTATGGCCTCAGGCGTACCCTTACTTGAGGCTCGGTGACAATATCATGGTGGATTATGGTTGTTCGGCCGGGTAGGCTTGAGAACACATCCGTATTCCGCTGTACTAACCTCCGAGACTCCCGTCTCTGCTGTTTTGAGAGAGAATCCCCTATCCTCACTCCCAATTCATCATCAGGGGACTCCTCCTTTGTTGTTGTCAAGGCACCTGAAAAGGTTAGGTCCAACGTTACGTCAGCCACCATACATTCCCTGTCTTTCCACGCCTTCAGCAGGTTTACATGGTAGATTTGCTCTGGTTTTCTTCTACCTGGCTGATACACCTTATAGTTGACTTCCCCCACTTTCTCCCGGATCTCATAGGGACCTTGCCATTTGGCTAAGAACTTATTTTCTGTAGTAGGAATTAGGACTAAGACACGATCTCCCGGTTTAAAAGACCTGATGGAGGCCTTTCTATTATACTGAGTACTTTGGGCTGCCTGAGCATCCAGCAAATGCTCTTTAACAATGGGCATTATTGCCGTGATACGATCCTGCATACCCATAACGTATTCCACTGTGCTTTTGTGAGGGGTGGGCTCCTGTTCCCAAGTTTCCTTAACTATATCCAGCAGTCCCCGCGGATGTCTGCCATACAGTAACTCAAATGGCGAGAACCCGGTGGAAGATTGTGGGACCTCGTGGATAGCGAACATTAAATAGGGCAATAACATGTCCCAATCTTTCCCCTCTTTGGAGACCACCTTTTTCAACATAGCCTTCAGAGTTTTATTAAAACGTTCCACTAGACCATCAGTCTGGGGATGGTACACTGACGTGCGTAGCTGCTTGATCTGGAGGAGTTTGCACAGTTCCTTTGTAATTTTAGACATAAAGGGAGTGCCCTGATCGGTCAGGATTTCTTTGGGTAACCCCACGCGACAGAACATAGCAAACAACTCCCGAGCAATAAGCCTCGCCGAGGTGTGACGTAGTGGAATGGCCTCCGGATAACGTGTCGCGTAATCCATCACTACCAGGATGTGCTGGTGACCACGGGCTGATTTTACAATGGGTCCGATCAGATCCATAGCAATCCGCTCAAAAGGCACCTCTATAATGGGTAAAGGTATCAGAGGACTACGGAAACGATGCGTTGGTGCGGTCAACTGACAAACTGGGCAGGACTCACAGAACCTCTTAATTTCTGCGCCGACCCCTGGCCAGTAAAACCGCTGAAACATGCGTTCCCGCGTTTTCTCTTCACCTAGGTGCCCACTCATTAGGTGGTTATGAGCCAATTCCAAGGTCTGACGGCGGTACGTCTGAGGGACCACCAACTGTTCCACTATTTCCCCCCGGATTGTATCAACCCGATAGAGCAACTCTCGCTTTAGAGCCATGTAGGGAGTTTCCAGCCTGGCACCAGGCCGCTGGGGTACCCCATCAATTACCTGTACATTTCCACGTCCAGGAGCCAATGTGGGGTCCCGGAGCTGTGCTGTTCCGAAATTATCTGGAGACACGTTCAACTCCGGGATTGCATCGGGTGGCTCAACCTCTCCTGCCATTACCTCTAGGGGGAACCTGGCAGGGTTACACTCTGTCCCTATACTGGTGACCCCTACGGCAGGTATCCCTGAGTCGGGATCGTCCGGCTCAGGGCCTGGTTCAATCATACCCCTCGGAGGGCTAGGTCGCCTCCCACATAATGTCCAGAACAGGGGCAAGTCTCTTCCCAAAATAACAGCATATGGAAGTCTTTTCATCACCCCCACTTCATGTTGAACCTCTCCACACGAGGTAGCAATGGTGACCCTTTCCATAGGGTATTCACGTAGGTCTCCATGAATACAAAGTACCCCTACTTTATGTCCCGTAGGGTTTTCCCCGGAGACCAAGGAGGCATGTACCAGAGTCACTACACTTCCTGAGTCCAACAAAGCCTCTGCTGTATAGCCATTAACACGTACTTTGCAGAGATGGGGCTCCTCCCCCATAGTAACAGTGCTTACGGTACAAACAGTATGGGCATACATTGATACCCGGCGAGCGTACCGGCAGTCCATGGGTTCTGATGTGAGTGGGCACTGTGCCATCACATGCCCGAGCTGATGGCACCGCCAGCACATAACAGCAGAGGTGTCCCTGTTTCGGGTGTCTGACTTTGGGGAACCGGGACTCCGGCTGACCTTAGTCTGGGGTTTACTCCCTGCCAGGGATGAAGACGGGGCAGCACCCGAGGAGGGACGGGAGTCTTTTACCAACTGTGACGGGGGCGTATCCCTACGGAGTGCCCGCCGTGAAGCAGAGTCCCGGACCAACTCCTGGGTAGCTGTGTAGCGTTCCACCAAATTCACTAGCTGGTCTAGGGTACCGGGGTCCCCCTGTCCCACTCACCGTTGAATGGGGGCTGGCAAAGTCCACACAAACCATTCAATCACCACCCACTCAATCATCTGTCCGGGGTTCAAGGTCTCCGGCTGCAGCCATTTTTTTACAAGGTCCAGTAAGACATGGGCCTGTGAGCGTGCAGGTTTTCCCTCCTCAAAGGACCACTGATTCACTCGTTGGGCCCGGAGATAAGTGTTAACCCCCATTCGTGCAAGGATCTCACCTTTCTGTGTGCCATAGTCCTTGGCATCCTCCGTGCTGAGATCCAGGTAGGCTTTTTGGGGTTCACCTACCAAGAACGGGGCCATGACATCAGTCCAACGGTCGATAGACAATTTCTCTCGCTCAGCGGTCCTCTCAAACACAGAGAGAAAGGCTTCTGGGTCATCCTCTGCACTCATCTTCGTAAGTGCCGCCCTTGCTCTGTCCTGGGCCGCAGGAAGGACTGGATGACCTGGAGTTACCGCTGGGAGCGCTTCTCGCAAAGCAGAAAGCTGCTTAGTCAACAAGCTGTTTGTCTCCTGTTGCTGAACCAACGCCCGCTGGAGCTGGACATTGGTTTGTTGCTGCTGAGCATTAGCCTGTTGCTGCTGAGCATTAGCCTGTTCCTGTTGTGCACTGGTTTGTGCAAAAGCCTGCTGTAGTTGAGCAGTAGACTGGGCCAGCTGCTTTACAAGATCCTCCATAGTGGCTGCTGAGGTAAACTGTAACTGTGCAGGCTTGATCATAAACATGTGAAAACTGGGTTGTTGCCCCTAGCAACCAGGCTGCAACGCCTGTAAGCTTCGTTGACCCGCCGATCCACCGCAAACAGTCAGTAAAATTTTTTTTTTTTTTTTTCCGGGTAAGTACCTCTTAGGCCATTGCCCTTAGCAACCAGGCTGCCATGCCCGCATTCTCCACCATAATGTGAGGTAGCAGCGTTGCTTGGGCAAAAACGTGAGGCAGCAGCGTGTTCACACCAACAGTCTATTTATTGTTGCAGCATAAATAGATCCAATTTCCAACTGTCAAAGTCTCTTCCGGATCACAGCCGCTGCATATAGACAAATTCTTTGCATCAAAAAATCTTGTTACCTTAGGACCCCGTTAACCGCAGGAATCTGTGTAAGGTTCTCCTAGGCTCACACTCTTGGCCTGTGTTCACTCCACACAGAGCCAGCCCAGCTCACACAGCATGTGTTAGCTTCACCAAGCCTGGCTCTCAACTGAGACACACCCTGCTGTGCTCTGCATGATTTAAACGAAAATGCCGGACATGAGGATTGCTACAAAACCTGGACTGGGAGGAGGGATCTGTCTCCCTGTTACCCTTTGTGCTATACTCCCAGTAATAGCTATAGCAAACTCAGAGGGTTTCCAGACACATTCTGGGGGACACATAGCGGTCTTCAAATATTACCCCTGTCACTGCCTCACAATACTTTATATTTAATTTTATTTATTTTTTGTCACCAACTTCACTTATTATAGAGATTTGTCTCCTCCTGCTTATTAACATACACGCTTTCTTTTATTCACCTCTGTGGCTGGACACTTCTGTAGCCACCCGCCCCCTCTTCAACGTCACTTCCACCCGTGGTTGGCGCTACGAGGTGGGTGGGGTGGTTGGCGGATGTAGTCACATGTTTTTGGACCTCTGTCTGCGCTACTCCGGTCCTGGCCCTCCCGCCCCCTGCTACACACGTCATCCTTTTTGGAGGTGACGTTGTGACATGTGACGGGTGGGCGTATCCGGCCCGGATGCGCAGTTTATGAGTCCGTTTTTTCACTTTATATACTCGTACCATAACAGGCACTTATCCTCTCCTTTTTTCAAATGCACACGCTCTCTTTTGACAGGGATGACTGGACACGTCCGTAGCTGCCCGCCCCCTCTTTGGCATCACTTCCGGTTGTGGTTGGCGCCTTGAGGTGGGTGGGTTGGTTGGCGGATGTGGTCATACGCTGTCATAGAGGAGCAACTTCCTTAATCAGCTTCCTGAGTTTTATGCCCTATATCAGTGATGGCGAACCTGTGGCACTCCAGCTGTTGCAAAACTACAATTCCCATCATGCCTGGCAATTCAAAGCAAAAGCTTTGGCTGTGAAGACATGATGGGAATTGTAGTTTTGCAACAGCTGGAGTGCCAAAGGTTCGCCATCACTGCCCTATATAATACCTTGTTCTGCCATGATGACTCCACCCCCTAACGAAGGTGACGCCGAAACGTGCGCTTCGGGGTTTTGGTGTCACATGTGGGCCAGGACTCCCTAGTGATCAGGTAAATTGTCTATCGTTTTTTTATGACTATAACCTTGTTGTAGTGTGGGCTTTGGGATGTGATGCCAGTGCGTTTTTGCCACTTGATGCTTTACTTTTGTACACTGGCATCTCCTCCCCCACACAATACTATATTGAACTACGATCTCTTCCTTTATCCTGCTCACACAAAATTGTATGGTTAACATGGAGCCCCTGCCTTCACATCATGTATCTACTCACATGTGACACTATCTTTTTGTTTGGTTTTCCTGCCTTGTGGCTTAACACTGTATTTTTCTACCTTTGTGTAACTAATAAATGATTTCTTTTTTGACCTTATTTCGGTTTATGTAGAATTAATTTCTACTTTTTGGTGCTTTATGTCATTTTATCCGTGGGTCTCACTACATCTATTCAGCCCATCCACCTATATACCACACATTGGTGATGCAAGTTTCTTGCTCCCCTTGGGTGTTTTGTACGGCTGTATTTCTTGATCTCCTTTTATATATATATATATATATATATATATATATATATATATATATATATATATATATATATATATATATACTGTGTATATATATATATATATGTGTATATATATATATATATATATATATATACAGTTAGGTCCAGAAATATTTGGACAGTGACACAATTTTCGCGAGTTGGGCTCTGCATGCCACCACATTGGATTTGAAATGAAACCTCTACAACAGAATTCAAGTGCAGATTGTAACGTTTAATTTGAATGTTTGAACAAAAATATCTGATAGAAATTGTAGGAATTGTACACATTTCTTTACAAACACTCCACATTTTAGGAGCTCAAAAGTAATTGGACAAATAAATTAAACCCAAACAAAATATTTTTATTTTCAATAATTTGTTGCGAATCCTTTGGAGGCAATCACTGCCTTAAGTCTGGAACCCATGGACATCACCAAACACTGGGTTTCCTCCTTCTTAATGCTTTGCCAGTCCTTTACAGCCGCAGCCTTCAGGTCTTGCTTGTTTGTGGGTCTTTCCGTCTTAAGTCTGGATTTGAGCAAGTGAAATGCATGCTCAATTGGGTTAAGATCTGGTGATTGACTTGGCCATTGCAGAATGTTCCACTTTTTTGCACTCATGAACTCCTGGGTAGCTTTGGCTGTATGCTTGGGGTCATTGTCCATCTGTACTATGAAGCGCCGTCCGATCAACTTTGCGGCATTTGGCTGAATCTGGGATGAAAGTATATCCCGGTACACTTCAGAATTCATCCGGCTACTCTTGTCTGCTGTTATGTCATCAATAAACACATGTGACCCAGTGCCATTGAAAGCCATGCATGCCCATGCCATCACGTTGCCTCCACCATGTTTTACAGAGGATGTGGTGTGCCTTGGATCATGTGCCGTTCCCTTTCTTCTCCAAACTTTTTTCTTCCCATCATTCTGGTACAGGTTGATCTTTGTCTCATCTGTCCATAGAATACTTTTCCAGAACTGAGCTGGCTTCATGAGATGTTTTTCAGCAAATTTAACTCTGGCCTGTCTATTTTTGGAATTGATGAATGGTTTGCATCTAGATGTGAACCCTTTGTATTTACTTTCATGGAGTCTTCTCTTTACTGTTGACTTAGAGACAGATACACCTACTTCACTGAGAGTGTTCTGGACTTCAGTTGATGTTGTGAACGGGTTCTTCTTCACCAAAGAAAGTATCCACCACTGTTGTCATCCGTGGATGCCCAGGCCTTTTTGAGTTCCCAAGCTCACCAGTCAATTCCTTTTTTCTCAGAATGTACCCGACTGTTGATTTTGCTACTCCAAGCATGTCTGCTATCTCTCTGATGGATTTTTTTCTTTTTTTTCAGCCTCAGGATGTTCTGCTTCACCTCAATTGAGAGTTCCTTAGACCGCATGTTGTCTGGTCACAGCAACAGCTTCCAAATGCAAAACCACACACCTGTAATCAACCCCAGACCTTTTAACTACTTCATTGATTACAGGTTAACGAGGGAGACGCCTTCAGAGTTAATTGCAGCCCTTAGAGTCCCTTGTCCAATTACTTTTGGTCCCTTTAAAAAGAGGAGGCTATGCATTACAGAGCTATGATTCCTAAACCCTTTCTCCGATTTGGATGTGAAAACTCTCATATTGCAGCTGGGAGTGTGCACTTTCAGCCCATATTATATATATAATTGTATTTCTGAACATGTTTTTGTAAACAGCTAAAATAACAAAACTTGTGTCACTGTCCAAATATTTCTGGACCTAACTGTATATATATATATATATATATTATATATATATATACATATATATATATATATATATATATATCTCTACATACTGTATATATATTTATACACTTATGCATATTCATAGTCATGGCTAAATATGTTAGCACCCTTGAAGTTATTTCAGAAAATGAAGTATTTCCCTCAGAGAATTAATACACCCCCTACACCACCCCTCTCCATAATATATCCTCTACACTGCCCCTCTCCATAATACACCCTTTACATAATACACCCTCTATACCAGCCCTCTCCATAATATCTCTCCCACACTGCCCCCATGTATAATATTTCCCCACACAATGCCCCTCTGTATATCAATCCCCCCCAATACACTGCTCCTCTGTATAATATCCCCCACACAATGCCCCTCTGTATTATATCTCCCCCACACACAGATGTACCAATTGTGACGCTTTACCTGGGTCATCTCAATTGCCTTGATGTGGTGGCAATTGGGGTGATATATGGGGTTGATGTCAGCTGTGATTTGTCAAACCCGGGTTGGTAATGGAGAAGGGTCTATGAGACACCCCCCATTACCAACCCTGTAACTAAAAAGAAAAAGAACCCACAAACACACAAAAATCCATTATTTTAAAGAAAAACACACTCACACATCTTATACCAATTTATTAATCCCAAAAACACCCCTGCAGGTCTGACATACTCCACACGATGTCCCAAGACGATCTTGGGTCTGCTACACACAGAAGATGCAGTGATGGAAATGCAACCACTCACTGCAGTCTTTGGGACACACAGATGCCAATGCGTGATCCGGCTGTGAGAAGTGGTGATGTCAGTCAGACCACCAGTGTTCACAGCTGGGGGTTCCTCGATGCCCTCAGTAAAAGTGGAAACCATTGCCGGATTGCCACTCTGTTGGATTCAGAGACACGGCCACACAGCAATCTGGCAGCAAGTTCCACTTTCACTAAGAGCCAAATATTCAGCTTTCACTGAGTCCAGCAGGGAGCTTCAGTGACCTGACTGCAGGATTGTTGGATTGCGGGACATGTTACCCTCAGTAAGAGATGAACCCACAGCTCTCAGTGAAAGTGGAACCTGCTGCCAGATTGCCGGACTTTTGGTTTGCGGGAAATGGCCACACAGCAATCCATCAGCAGGTTTCAATTTCACTGAGAGCAGCTGATCAACTTTCACTGAGGGCAGCCAGGAGCCCCCAGTGTGGCCTCCGGTGAGCTGACTGCCAGATTGCCAGATTGCAAGACACAGTGACACAGCAGCCCAACAATCCAGCAGTCAAGTCACTGGAATTCACATTCAGGGCTCCTCAATGTCCTCAGTGAAAGTGGAACCCGCTGCCGGATTGCCGAACTGTTGGATTGTTAGACATGGTCACATGGCAATCTGGCAGTGGGTTCTACTTTCACTTAGAGCCATGGGTTCAGCTTTCACAAAGGGCAGCGGTAAGATCCGGTGACTTGACTGCCAGATTATTGAGACATGACAGCACAGCAGTCCAGCCATCTGGCCGTTAGTGCACCAGAGGTCAAACTGGGAATTCCCCGCTGCCCTCAGTGAAAGCTGAACCCATTACTCTCAATGAAAGTAGAACCCACAGCCAGACTGCCGGATTGTGGGACACGGCCACATGACAATCCGGCAGCGAGTTTTCCTTTCACTGAGAGTAGCAGTTCACCTTTTACTGAGGGCAGTGGGGAGCCCCTGTGTGAACTCTGGTGACCTGACTTCCAGATTGCCGGACTTTTGTTGTGCTGTGAACATAATCCAGCAGTGGGTTCACCATGGTCACACTTGGTACCGTGGGAACCGAGCTGTGAACTCTGGTGGCCTAACTGACATAATTGCTTCTCACAACTGGGTCACCTGCTGCCCTCAGTGCATCGTGGGACATCATGTAGAGTATATCAGACCTCCAGGGGTGTCGCCGCACAAGGGCAATCAAAATGAGCCAGGTAAAGCACCACAATTGGTGCATCTAATAAATGCACGCTGCTATTTTTAGGCTGGATGGCCCAATAACCGTGGACTTCCTTAGCCTGAGAATACCAGCCACAGCTGTTTAGTTTATCGTGACTGCATATCAAAATTGGGGGCACCGCATGCCGCTTTTTTTTAAAAAGCAAAATGGGGTCCCTCAAATTTTTCACAGCCAAGATATTGCACACAGCTGGGGGCTGCAGCCATCTGCTTTATCTGTGCTGGGTATTCATATACGGGGGGACTCTATGCCATTTTTTAAATTATTTATGTTTACACTTCATTAGGTGACCCAGACAGCCTCTGTGAGGGCAACCAATCAGAGATGTTGTCAAACAAGGTGGAGGCCAGTGGGCGGGGGAAACATTGAATATGTATAAGCTTTAATGAGCAGACATAGTGTTACAGCCGCCGGGAAGGTCGGAAAGTATAATTGTCTTGCTTATTCATTATTTTTTTTCTTTTGCAGCCCCCTTAGTCCTAAAACCAGCCCCCAGCCCTTACTAACACATACGTTTTGCCTCCCATTGAATTCAATGGGATTTGGATATATTCGTCTAACTGTTCGGCGAACACAGATAAATTCGGCGAACACGAACCAAACCAAAACTTGGGAGGTTCACTCATCTCTACTCCTGTATTGCACATTCCTATTCTGTCATTGGTTCCCACATGTACCATGAGAAGTGGAACATTTCCAGCCCTCTTCCATGTCATTTATCAACCTTTTCGATCAAAAGTTGAACACTGGCACTACGGAGACATTAGACTGCTCAGTTGAGGCCATCTTGGAGACAAATTATTCCATCAATCTTATTTAAATAAATAATTAAAAAAAAGACATGCAGCCCCCCCAATATTTCAAATTTGATACCAAACCATGATGAAGCTGACAGCTGGGGGCTGATATTCTCAGGCTGGGGAGGACCATGGTTATTAGGCCCCCTAGCCTAAAAATAGCAGCAAACGGACTTCCTGTTCCGGTCCTGGCTGAGGAGGCAGCATAGAGGAGAAGCTCCCGACACCCCTCTGAGAAACCGACGATAAACAGCATACCCGGGCAAGTGAGCGAGCAGAGAGCAGCACGTCTGGTAGCAGGAAGCACACAGCTATGGAGCGGTACTTACTGAGGAGTGCTGGTGGTGGTGAGGGGACCTGCAGGAGTGGAGATCCTGACTGCCGGCGGGGAGAAGAGGAGACTGACATGGCACCTACAAGCCTGATGGAGGAGGAGCCAGAGTCCCCAGTGCAAGATGTGGTAATGGAAGCCAGGAGAGGGAGAAGTGAAGGAGATGAGAGCGGGGGGTCGGGGGAGGATGGAGCAGGAGAGAAATCGCTGCAGGGGATTGCAGAGGGAGAAACACAATGGATAGAGGAAGGGGACATGGAGGAACAAGAAAGAGAGGAGGAGGAGGAGTGCAGCAAGCAAAGAGTGGCCAGAGACGCAGGACACCGGACTGATCACTTAGACATGCAATATAAGGTGTCTAATCATGATAAATGCCAGCAGAAGCTGCATGTCAGAAACAGTAACATTCCTTCTAAAGCAAACAAGAAACTGCCGGCCACACCATTATCTAAATACTGTAAACAAATGGGGGAGGGTGGAAAATCCCCAGCTCAGAATAAGAGAACTAAGAAACCAGCACCACCTGCAGGCCAAGACAAGCATGCACAAGAGCTCAATGTTGATTATAAAAAATTGGCTGCCGAAGTGACATCACAGCTGTCAAAAGAGATTAAAGTGGCCATTGAAACAGCCATACAAACATCCCTAGCAGCTATGCAAAAGCAGATTAGTGGACATGCATCTAGACTGGCAGAAACAGAGCAGAGAATATCTGACTCAGAGGAGAAAATAATGGCTATGCAAGAGCAAATAGCAGCTCTAGTGAAATCTAACGATTATTTGAGAGATAAAGCGGAAGACTTAGAGAACCGATCGAGGCGAAATAATCTGCGCATTGTGGGGCTGCCAGAATCGGTATCTTTGGGACAGCTGGATAACATATGTGAACAGGAGTTACCTCAGGCCCTGGGCATTAAGGCTAAATTCAGAGTGGAAAGAGCGCACAGAGTGGGACCACTGAGGCAACAAGAAGCGAATAGGGGAGAGGATCCAAACCCAAACAAGAAAGCCCCGCTGAGGGCTAGACAAGTGATAGTCAAATATCTTGATTATAAACATAAAGAGGAAATACTGAGGGCCTTTAGAGACAGACAGCGACCATTGCATTACCAAGGCAACAGACTGCTAATTTTCGGCGATTATTCAGCAGAAGTCTCCAGAAAGAGAAAAGAATTCAGCAAAGTATGTTCATTCCTGTATAACAAAAAAGTCAAGTGCCAACTGCTATACCCTGCCACACTGAAAGTCAGAAATCTTAATGGCTCGTTTGCATATTACAAAGACTTTAAAGAAGCAGAGCGTACTCTCATGGCAGAACAAGATAAGAATCGGGCTGATGGACAAAAAAGAGGAAACAATGGAGAAGGGACCAGCAGAGGAGGATCTCCAAGAGGCCCAGGGAAAGACTCGAGAAGCTTTGAGGAGCAATCGCGGGTGGAGAGTAGAGAGGAAAGGAGATTGAGCCCAAAACAACAAAATAATCCTCGCTCGGAACACAGAGACTAACTGTTGGAAATGGTTCATGATAACTGAACTGAACTAGATATTGCTGGTCCTGTTCTCGCACTCTCTCACTCTCTTGATTTCACTCTCTCATGTTCAGTTTTGCTTTCACGCTTGCTATCAGTTTCACTTTCAGTCTTACTCCTAACGTTCAGTCTCACACTCTCACACTCACTCTCAGTCTCACACTTTTTTTTTTTTTTCTCCCTCCCTCACATATTCAGTCTCATTTTCAGTTTCACGCTTACTTTCAGTTTCACACTCACTCTCATACTCAGTTTCATTTTCAGTCTCACGCTCACTTTCAGTACCTCACGCGCTCTGTCTCACTCTTTTTCTCTCGCATATTCAGTTTCACGCTTACTTTCAGTTCCACTTCCAAATTCACTTTCATTCTTACTTTCACTCGCCTTTGTCCAGGAACGACTTCCAGGCGTAAATGAAGTGGATCTGTCTGCTCTGAGTGCGGGGATGACCACCAGAAAATAGAGCTAAGTTGGACTTGAAGTCCTTATAGAGTTTTTGTCATACTGTACTATTTTTGCCATTATTTAAGGCTTGTTCATGTGACTCATGTGAATCCGGGGCTAGAACGTATACTCTAAGGGGGGTGACTAGGGAGCTCAACAGTTTGGCTAGGAAAAGGGGAAGTCATCAGCATGGCGAAAAGAGCCAAAAATTTCCCAGAAGGGAAAACGTGTTCTACAGTTACTTGTTTATTGTTATATTTGTTATACATACAAGGTGGGGAAAAGATATATCAAGCCTGGGGGGCAAATTCTATACCTGGTAATAATTGTCTCGTCTCTTGTGAGTTCAGGGCCCACAGGGGAGGAAGTAGTAAGAGCAAAATACAAAGGCAAATATGGTACAAATAACTACATGGAATGTGAAAGGCTTGAGATCTCCTAACAAACGAGCAATGATACTAAGACATCTGAAAAGACTAAAAACAGATATTGCATTATTACAGGAAACGCATTTGAGGAAGGAGGACTTTTTCCGCATGAAGAAATACTGGGTGGGTACTGTATATGGGGCAGAGGCACAAGGTAGGAAAGCGGGGACAATGATTCTAATACATAAACAGCTCAGCCATGAAGTAGTGACACACGAGGCAGACGACCAGGGACGGTGGCAGCATTTAACAATCATTAGTCCAGCGGGTAAATTAAGTATCTATAATGTTTACGGTCCAAACTCCCAACAGAGCATATTTCATGATGGCATAAAGGCCAGCATACTAGCAGATGGGGAGACCAACATCATAGTAGGAGGTGATTTTAACACAGTTCCAGACTCAGCTGAAGACAGGAGGAGGGGGAAGGAGAGGACAGGGGATGTGGACAGAAGGCCGAACCATAGGGATGTGACATTAGAAGACGTGGGTTTGAAGGACATCTGGAGATTAGCTCACCCGCATGATAGAGAATATACACACTTCTCGCATCCTCATGATAGCTGGTCGCGTATTGATCAATTTTGGATTTCTCAAGGCCTAGTTAATCGGGCACAAGAATGTGTGATAGAAAACATGGTGATATCTGATCATAGTCCGTTGAGATTGGGTATCAGAGAACAGTTCAAGAGAGGTACAGATATCATATGGAGATTTCCATCATTTCTTCTCAGACAAGATAATTTCCACAGGGTATTACGAGAGTGGTGGGGAGAATTCACAGAGGAAAACAAGGAACACAAAGGGAACCCAGTGCTATACTGGGAAACGGCAAAAGCGGTCTTGAGGGGTCGCCTGATTGGATATGCGGCCATGATCAAAAGGAAGACCAATGAGAATTATAATGCCCAGAGTGAAGCAGTGCGGGTAGCATACACAAAGTATTTGGCTAATAGATCTCCCACGACGAAAGACAGATGGTTGGAGGCAAAAAGGGGGTTCGACGAATGGGCAAAAAAAAAGGAACAATTATTTTGGTCGCACAGGGAAGCAGAGCTACATAGATTTGGCAACAAGGCGGGGAGGATGCTGGCAAATTTGGCAAGGGGTAGCAGGAAAATGACAGTGATTTCCAAACTAAAAAGAAAGGGGGGGAGGTGACCACAGATCCTAAGGAAATTAATAAATTGCTGGGACATTTTTATAGAAAACTATATGGGCCAGGAAACAATGACATGACTGACGAGGCAGAGTGGTTAAGACAAGCGCACTTGCCTAGCGTAACAGAGGAAGATCTGAGTGACCTAAATGCAGATATCACAGTTGAGGAGGTGACTAGAACAATCGGGGAGCTTAACACCAACAAGGCACCAGGCCCCGACGGTTTTAACAGCGAGTTTTATAAGGCTATGAGGGATCTGATCTCGCCAGATTTAACTGCGGTGTTTAATGCATTTTTGGAAGGAGAGGAAATTCCTAAAAATTCAAACGTAGCATATATCAAATTACTCGCTAAGGGAACTAAAGACCTGGATGATCCCTCTAGTTATAGACCCATACCACTTATAAACCAGGATTTAAAAATAATATCTAAGATTATGGCTAATAGATTGGCCATGATTCTTCCAAGGATCATTACAGAGCATCAGGTAGGGTTTATTAAAGGGAGAAATGCTGTCACTAATATCCGGAAGACAATACTAGTGGTGGATGCGGTGAGATTGGATCAGATAGAGAGGGGGGCAAGACCCGCTCTAGTTACACTCGACGCAGAAAAAGCGTTTGACAATGTAAATTGGAGCTGGCTGGACAAAGTACTAGAGGCCACAGGGATTGTAGGCAAAATGAGGCTTTACATTAGGAATCTTTACGCTAACTCGGGAGCTAGGGTACACACTCCAGGTTTTTTATCAGACGTGTTCCCTTTGATGAAGGGAACAAGACAAGGCTGCCCGCTATCTCCCCTCCTATTCGACTTGGCCATTGAACCATTGTCAAGAATATTGCAGGGCCCGAATAGTTTTGAAGGGATTAAGGTAAGGGGAACTGAAATAAAGACAGCACTTTTTGCCGATGATGTCATACTATATATGGGGGACCCTAGCGTGGATTTGCCACAGACTCTAGCCCTAATTGAAAAATTTGGATTAGTCTCAGGATTCAAATTGAATAAAAAAAAGTGTGAGATCCTGTTCCTAAAAGGGGGGAATGTAAGGGATGGTTGTATATGTGGCATTCCTATAGCACAGACATCACTTAAATATCTGGGAATTCATATAGGAAGAACGGTGGAATCAATTTACGAGATGAATTATGGCCCACTAATTAGGAAAATTATAGCACAACTAAAGGGTTGGAAGGGTCTGCCTCTACCACTACTGGCAAGGTGCCACCTGATAAAAATGATGAGCTTTCCTAGACTGTTGTACCCATTCCAGACGATCCCGATATTGCTAAAACTGAGGGACGTAAATAGGCTCAACTCAGCGTATGCGGATTTTATATGGCGGGGAAGGAAACCTAGAATAAAGTTACGAACATTGATGAAGTCAACGGAGGAAGGAGGTCTTAGTTTCCCGGATGTTCGGGGTTATAACCTGGTGTGTATAATGAGACATGTGTTTGATTGGTTGAGAGGAACAAGCAGGCACTCAGACTATGGCATGGAAGCCAAGTATGCATCACCGTGGGATTTGGCGTCCATTTTACACTCCCCATTGTCCAGGGCGGATGGGCATATAAGGAACTCAATCTTATTCCGAGACACTATGCTAACATGGAAACTGGTAAGAAAGAAATTGGGACTGTCATGGAAAGTATCTAAGTACTTAAATCCCTGGGCATCTCCGAACTTTCCCATGGGACGGGAAAATAAGCTATTTACTAGATGGAAAGAGAAGGGCGTCGAGAGAATGAAGGATGTCATGAATGTGGAGGAGAGAAGGTGGCTGACAGGACGGGAAGTGCTTGACAAGTATGAACTTAATAGCTCACATATCATCCAGTATGAACAACTGAAGCATGGAGTATTTGTAGATTTGGGGGAGCTTGGAAAGGAATTGAATAAGAGTTTGATTGATGAGCTTATGGAAAGTGATGTAGCAAGTGTAAATGTTTCCAAAATTTACCGAACATTTCGGGGAATGCTTATATCTGGGGAGGATAGCCGTACTCTAACAGCGTGGGGGAAACAATTGAAAGGGCAGGAAGTTGTAGGGGATATATTGAAGGGATGGGTACAGATGCGGAAACATGTTACCAATGAGAGATGGAGAGACACCCAATTTAGAATTTTACACAGGGCTATTATGGGCTTCAACATTCCGGGAAGAGATATGCGGTGTCCTAAATGTCAAAGAGAAAAAACAGATATGCTACATGGACTATGGGAGTGTAAGGAAATTCACAGGTTCTGGAATCAAGTTAGATTATTTGTCCAGGCAACATGGGGAATTTCTGGAAATCTAGAGCTAATGGTGTGGATTTTCCATTCCTTTAAGGGAGGAGTAAGAGGGGGATCGGACATGCCGGGAAAGAAGAAATATACAATAGTACATGACATAGCCATGATAGCCAAACGGTCCATATTAAAGAATTGGATACAAAGGGAGGGACCATCCATAAAAGAGGTCATCGGGGAATTACATAATTTATTGAGGCTGGAGAAAGTGGAAGCGGAAACGGACAAAGACAGGTTGACACCCAAGTTCTTTGGGAAATGGAGAAATTTCATTGAAAGTCAATTTACTCAGGGAGAAATAAATAATCTGATGACACCTTTTATACAATCGGAATGGTACCTTCTGAATGATATCCAGGACAAACTGGGTAAATTGAAAATCACGGAGGTGTGGGTTCCGGAGGAAAGGGAGACGAGACGCTAAGGTAGCCACAAGACGTGCCAGAAAATTTGGAAGCATTCGGGGTTGGCTTAGGGGCTTAATGACTCTAATTGACTTGTATCGCGTCTGTTATTTCTTAGTACTTTTGCCTTGGTTTAATAGAGACCATATCAATCAGATAATCAGTTTAAAATATCAAGTTGGGGCATTGCACCCTATTATGTCACATATTGTCAGACAAATGTTTTTCCTTGCGTAACCTTGAATATCTTGTTATGTTTATAAAAAATTGGAAAATTAATAAAAAGTTTTGGAAAAAAAAAAAAAATAGCAGCAAACAGCCACCCACAATTGTCGCATTCATTAGATACGACATGATGTTTATGACACCCCTCCCCATTACTAACCCTTGGTGCAGCAACTTGGTGTATAAATTTCAGCACCAAATCTGAACCTTCTGGCAAGAAAATGCAGTTTAGGTGCAGTTTTCTACCAGGAGATGCAAATTTGATGTAGAAATGTCTGGAACACATTTCAGCACCAAATTTGCATCTCCTGGCAAAAAAACACACTGAAACGGCGTCAAAACGGCTTTTGTGCTGTTTGCTGCCAAGAGATGAAGATTTGGTACTGGAATATAAACACCAAATTTCTGCACCAAATCTACATTTCCTCTCAAAAAGTCATATCATCACCACATGAAAACTGCATTGTGTTTTTTTGCCAGGAGATGCAGTATTGGCGCAGGAATTTGGTGTATAAATTCCAGCATGAAATCTGCATCTCTTGGCAAAAAAATTCACTTGTGGGTCTGATTGAACTCAGTTCACCTGAGGTGAATTCACTGAGTTCAAAGAGTTTACCTGATGTCAGTTTACCTGCAGTTACAGGTGGGGTGCTGGGAACCTCCAGCTGTGACTACAGGTAAACTCAGTGACGTCACCACTCACAGTTGTGGCTCAGTCAGTGTCTGCCTGAAGTTGCAATGTTCAATACTGTGCCTGCACGCTGTGACTTCAGTATGTAGCAGAGCCAGGATCGTCGTGAGTCCTCGTGTGGATTACTTCGGACCTGGGTGTTTGGTGTATTAAAAAATTGGATACGATTTTTTTGTATTTTATTTCATATAAAGGATTTTTTTGATGTTTGTGTTTTAATTGTTTTTACTTACAGCCAGGTACCATGGGCCTCCCCAACCTGAGAATACCAGCCCTAGTTGTCGGCTTTATCTTGGCTGAGTATCAAAATTAGAAGAGACAGCATGTATTTTTTAAAAATTATTTATTTAAATAATTAAAAAAAGCTGCCGGGGCCCCTCTCAAGATAACGGGCACGGCTCGAGGCAGCAGCCTGTAGTTGTCGGCTTTATCTACACTGGGTATCAATATATGGGGGACTCTACACCATTTTTTAAATTTGTTTTACTTATTTTTAGTTGTTTTTTTTTTTTAAATGTCTTTAGTGAAAAAAAAAACAACAAAGTACACAGACATAGCCAAGATAAAATAAAAGGAAACAGTAGTACAACAAATAAAGGGGAAATTAGACGGCATATTTTAAGTATAACCCAACAAATTGGG
Organism: Anomaloglossus baeobatrachus; assembly: GCF_048569485.1. Taxonomy (NCBI): domain Eukaryota; kingdom Metazoa; phylum Chordata; class Amphibia; order Anura; family Aromobatidae; genus Anomaloglossus; species Anomaloglossus baeobatrachus. The sequence goes on along the minus strand of NC_134355.1, from coordinate 197,467,464 downwards.
AGAACTTCCCAGAACCCCTCCACCCTCCCTAGGGCACGCATAGAAAAGTCTTATGACAACACATTGCACAAGCCTAACAGGAACTATGCCAGCTTTTTGCTCCCTCATGTACTAGTCAGTGAATTGGAAGCAGTCATTCACCGCTTAGCGCGAGGACAGTGGTTTGGCATTAATAAAAGATGACCAGTAAGAAATAAGCATGTGGTGAGTTTTTCTATGTTAAGTAAGGACTCTATGAAATCTATTTTAAAGAGGTAGGCCACCTTCGTACTAATCAGACTAACAGTAGGGATTGCATATGTGACGCCCCTGGACTAGTCAGGTCGTCACTGGGTACTGCACGCTCTTTATTTCCCAGTGCAGGACTCAAACCCCCATAGTTCTGGGTTCCCAAATTGCAGTACTGCCTCCACCAGCATCTAAAAATCCTAATCACATCTTGCACCACACCCTGTCAGGCACACCAGTGGGCTGCTAAGCTGGAATAGGGCTGCCCACCTAGGGGTCAGGCAGGGAGGTGGGAGGTGACAAGTCAGTCTGCTCCAAGGGAGCAAAGAGTTCAGTGGTAGCCCTCGAGCAGTGAGGAGCTCAAGGAAGCTGGGAGTTGGAGCTCCCAGGGGAGAAGCAGATTGAGTTGCAGACGGTGGTCTGGGCCCGGAGGAGTCGGAGACCCGGTCGTGGGATATTGGGACTGGGTGCTGGCTTAGTTGAGGAGGACGGTCGGCAGCTGCAGTCCAATAGCTGGTCTGGGGCCGAAAGAACGTCGGGGTACTGGACCTTAGGTCGGGGAAAGGCTTCAAGCAACCCGGCAATTAACCTGCTGAGGACAGGGCCTTTATGAACTTTTCCCACGAAGTTCAAAAATCAGCAGCACTAGCGCAACGAGGGGGATAGGGCTTTCCAAGCAAAGCATCCCACTGAAATCCCAAGGGTGAGCTCCTGAGAGCAAGCTCCTCTGCTAACCATAATAGGGAGCGGGGCCCGAAAAGCTCCAAGCTTACGGGCCACCTGGACACTCTGAAATTCTGTGCATGGAGGCAGGCCACGGATCACCAGGCAGTGCTGCAGGGGACGGAACCCGGACGAGCTCCCCCAGGAGGGCAGCGGCACCCAGAGACTTGGTTTACCACGTTGTCAGCTTCTGCTTTCCTTCTGAGTGAGTACTTGATTAGCCCCTGCTACCAGCGAGCCTGCGCTCCTCCTGCAATCCATCCCACCATCCAGGGTCCCGGGGCCTTTCCCTACCCGTAGAGGGTAAAGTCATCTGGCTGCCCCATTCCATCACCCCGGGTACTCCCAATGGCAGCGGCGGTACTCCCTATTACAGGTGGCGTCACGAACTATCTAACTCCCATGTAAATAACCCCCCATCATGTTTTGGAGTGACCCCAAGACCCCGGGTCTGGAGACCCTCGAGCCACGAGTATTGACACCCGGATCCGAGCAGTTCAGCCGCTTCTGGCGCAGGACTCATCTGAGACACATACTGCGCCCAGAGGTGTAAGGTACTTTTAAGAGTGGCCGGTGCCCAGATGAATAAAATGCAGCTCTGATGGGCAGGAAGCCTATCCAGCTGGTCTTGTGGAAGAATATTGAAGATAGCCCACTTAGGAGAAAGGGTAATAGAAAGATCAAAGGTATTAGTAAGGTGGTGTGAGAGTATACGCCAGACCTCCTGTATCCTCGGGCAATGCTACAGATAGTGGAAAATATCAGCTGGAGAATGCATGTATTTAGGGCAAGGGTAGTTACCTGAGGGGGATATCCTAGATATAACTGCCGGGGAAATATATGCTCTATTAAATATCATGAGCGTCATAGTTTTGTAACTATTGTATAGTAACATGGACATAATATGTAATGTGGCCTGCAAGAACTCCTTTACCGGATAGTTATTTAACTGTGGTATTTATTTCCCTGGGCCTGGCGAAGAGTCCAACCACTGGATAGAAGGCTTGAGCAGCTTATATATGAGACTCAAAGAGTAAGTCCCCATATGGGCTTTAATGAAAGTTAAATTGAAAGGGTGCACTCTAACGTCTTTTGGTATAGCCCGCAACACCGAGTCTACATAATGTCTGAACTAGACATAAGTAAAATTATCGTCTGACAAGATCGGATACTTAAGGGTAATGTCCTCTGAGGTAAGAGGGTGTTATGTATCCGACAGCAAATTACAAACTAATCAACAGCCATTATTCCCAAGTACACGATAGACAGGAGGTGCCCTACCCTTCAAAAAGTAGGGATAGCCCCGAAAAGGAGGGAGAACTGAGGTGTGAGGGTCGAGTCCACCAAGTCGTCTTACAAAGCACCAATCCAGAACAACTGACCATAGTAAGGGGTTCTCTTTAACCTCAATGGGGACATCAACTGGTCGCAGATAGAGCAAAGCAGACACTAAAGGGTCCACACATCACCTCATCTATTGGGGTATTAGTAAAGTGAGTGGAAACACTGATCCAATCCAAAGAATGTCGAAAGATTGCCGCAATACTGTAAAGGCGTACATTCGGGACATTAAGGCCATCCAAAAATTTAGCTTGATGCAACTTAAAAATACTAATTCTGGAACCCCATTCTGAACCCCAAATAAATTGACTGAAGGCCCTCTTTAGAAGCCGGTCATCGGCTTTAGATAGCAAAAGTGGCAATGTTTGTAAGGGAAAAAATGTTTAGGGAAAGAAATCGTTTTAATAACATGGGCCATACCTGCAAAGGACAGTTAAAGGCATTTCTTGGATTAAATTTCCTGAACAACTGCAGAGATAAGAGGACAAACATTCAATTTATAAATATTATGGGAGTTTGAAGGCAGATGGACTCCAAGTATAGTCAGGTAATCTCCCCTTCGCTGGAAGGGAAAGTGAGACGGCCACCGTTTCTAAGCAGTTTTAAAAATTGCCAAAGCATGAGATTTAGTGAAGTTTATGTAAAACCCCAAGACTAGAGTTGAGAGCGGTTCGTGGTTCGTGGTTCTCCAGTTCGCGGCTCGAGTGATTTTGGGGGCTGTTCTAGATCGAACTAAAACTCGAGCTTTTTGCTAAAACTCGATAGTTCTAGTTACGTTCGAGAACGGTTCTAGCAGCAAAAAGCCAAGCTAAATACTAGCTGGCTTTCCGCTGTAATAGTGTAAGTCACTCTGTGACTCACACTATTATGAAATTTCAGAGTATAGTGTGCAGGAACAGCGCATTCAGATCACTGCTGCTGGGATAATGGCGATCGCCATTTTTTTTTCCCTTGTCTTCCTTCCCTAAGCGCGCGTGTAGTGGGGCGGGCCAGCATGTCAGCCAATCCCAGACACACACACAGCTAAGTGGACTTTTAGCCAGAGAAGCAACGGCATGTGTGATAGGATGTCCATGTCACATGTCCCTGCATTATAAAAACGGGCATCTGCCCGTCAGGACGCCATTATCTGCCTTCTGCGTCTGGGTGTCAGTCACAGCTGGCGTAGCTCCTGTCTCCGATACTGCTGTGTACGCTCTACACACAGCGCTATACAGAATAGGGATAAAAGTTTCTTTTAGCCCTTGTAAGGGCTAATAACAGCAGGCTCAGAGCCATAGGTGACAGTCAGGTCCGTGGAAACAGATTTTAACAGCTACAGATGATAACAGTGTCTGTGTAGCTAAGGTCATTGACTTCCTCGCTGCATTTCACCATTAGGAGGGATATAAAGTGAGGCTTCCTTTCCTCTACACAGACCCACAACCCTGCCACTGTACCCTCCTGCCCTTTGCACATTCAAGCTCATTGTTACTAAGCCATTATACTAGCAAACACTGAGGAAACTTAGTGGCATCCTAAAAGTGGCTGTTGTACTCCATTTGTGCCCACTGGTGCCAAGCTATTTGCAGCACCACTGCATTGCACACTTAAACTCATTTTTACTAAGCCATTATACTAGCAAAAAATGCTGCAACTTAGTGGCATCCAAAAAGGGGCTGTTGTACTCCATTTGTGCCCCACTGGTGCCAAGATATTTCTAGCACCTCTGCATTACACCCTCCTGCTCTGTTTTTAATAAGCTATAATAATAGCAAAAAATGCTGCCACTTAGTGGCATCCAAAAAGTGGCTGTTGTACTCCATTTGTGCCCCACTGGTGCCAAGCTATTTCTAGCACCTCTGCATTACACCCTCCTGCTCTGTTTTTAATAAGCTATAATTATAGCAAAAAATGCTGCCACTTAGTGGCATCCAAAAAGTGGCTGTTGTACTCCATTTGTGCCCCACTGGTGCCAAGCTATTTCTAGCACCTCTGCATTACACCCTCCTGCTCTGTTTTTAATAAGCTATAATAATAGCAAAAAAATGCTGCAACTTAGTGGCATCCAAAAAGTGGCTGTTGTACTCCATTTGTGCCCCACTGGTGCCAAGCTATTTCTATCACCTCTGTATTACACCATCCTGCTCTGTTTTTAATAAGCTATAATAATAGCAAAAAATTCTGCCACTTAGTGGCATCCAAAAAGTGGCTGTTGTACTCCATTTGTGCCCCACTGGTGCCAAGCTATTTCTAGCACCTCTGCATTACACCCTCCTGCTCTGTTTTTAATAAGCTATAATTATAGCAAAAAATGCTGCAACTTGGTGGCATCCAAAAAGTGGCTGTTGTACTCCATTTGTGCCCCACTGGTGCCAAGCTATTTCTAGCACCTCTGCATTACACCCTCCTGCTCTGTTTTTAATAAGCTATAATAATAGCAAAAAAATGCTGCAACTTAGTGGCATCCAAAAAGTGGCTGTTGTACTCCATTTGTGCCCCACTGGTGCCAAGCTATTTCTATCACCTCTGTATTACACCCTCCTGCTCTGTTTTTAATAAGCTATAATAATAGCAAAAAATGCTGCCACTTAGTGGCATCCAAAAAGTGGCTGTTGTACTCCATTTGTGCCCCACTGGTGCCAAGCTATTTCTAGCACCTCTGCATTACACCCTCCTGCTCTGTTTTTAATAAGCTATAATAATAGCAAAAAATGCTGCCAGTTAGGGGCATCCAAAAAGTGGCTGTTGTACTCCATTTGTGCCCCACTGGTGTCAAGCTATTTCTAGCACCTCTGCATTACACCCTTCTGCTCTGTTTTTAATAAGCTATTATAATAATAAAAAATGCTGCAACTTAGTGGCATCTAAAAAGTGGCTGTTGTACTCCATTTGTGCCCCACTGGTGCCAAGCTATTTCTAGCACCTCTGCATTACACCCTCCTGCTCTGTTTTTAATAAGCTATAATAATAGCAAAAAATGCTGCCACTTAGTGGCATCCAAAAAGTGGCTGTTGTACTCCATTTGTGCCCCACTGGTGCCAAGCTATTTCTAGCACCTCTGCATTACACCCTCCTGCTCTGTTTTTAATAAGCTATAATTATAGCAAAAAATGCTGCAACTTAGTGGCATCCAAAAAGTGGCTGTTGTACTCCATTTGTGCCCCACTGGTGCCAAGCTATTTCTAGCACCTCTGCATTACACCCTCCTGCTCTGTTTTTAATAAGCTATAATAATAGCAAAAAAAATGCTGCAACTTAGTGGCATCCAAAAAGTGGCTGTTGTACTCCATTTGTGCCCCACTGGTGCCAAGCTATTTCTATCACCTCAGTATTACACCCTCCTGCTCTGTTTTTAATAAGCTATAATAATAGCAAAAAATGCTGCCAGTTAGGGGCATCCAAAAAGTGGCTGTTGTACTCCATTTGTGCCCCACTGGTGTCAAGCTATTTCTAGCACCTCTGCATTAAACCTTTCTGCTCTGTTTTTAATAAGCTATTATAATAACAAAAAATGCTGCAACTTAGTGGCATCTAAAAAGTGGCTGTTGTACTCCATTTGTGCCCCACTGGTGCCAAGCTATTTCTAGCACCTCTGCATTACACCCTCCTGCTCTGTTTTTAATAAGCTATAATAATAGCAAAAAATGCTGCCACTTAGTGGCATCCAAAAAGTGGCTGTTGTACTCCATTTGTGCCCCACTGGTGCCAAGCTATTTCTAGCACCTCTGCATTACACCCTCCTGCTCTGTTTTTAATAAGCTATAATTATAGCAAAAAATGCTGCAACTTAGTGGCATCCAAAAAGTGGCTGTTGTACTCCATTTGTGCCCCACTGGTGCCAAGCTATTTCTAGCACCTCTGCATTACACCCTCCTGCTCTGTTTTTAATAAGCTATAATAATAGCAAAAAAAATGCTGCAACTTAGTGGCATCCAAAAAGTGGCTGTTGTACTCCATTTGTGCCCCACTGGTGCCAAGCTATTTCTATCACCTCAGTATTACACCCTCCTGCTCTGTTTTTAATAAGCTATAATAGCAAAAAATGCTGCCACTTAGTGGCATCCAAAACGTGGCTGTTGTACTCCATTTGTGCCCCACTGGTGCCAAGCTATTTCTAGCATCTCTGCATTACACCCTCCTGCTCTGTTTTTAATAAGCTATAATAATAGCAAAAAATGCTGCCAGTTAGGGGCATCCAAAAAGTGGCTGTTGTACTCCATTTGTGCCCCACTGGTGTCAAGCTATTTCTAGCACCTCTGCATTACACCCTTCTGCTCTGTTTTTAATAAGCTATTATAATAACAAAAAATGCTGCAACTTAGTGGCATCTAAAAAGTGGCTGTTGTACTCCATTTGTGCCCCACTGGTGCCAAGCTATTTCTATCACCTCTGTATTACACCCTCCTGCTCTGTTTTCAATAAGCTATAATAATAGCAAAAAATGCTGCCACCCAGTTATCTACCTAAACATAGACAAAACACATCACCCACCCTGAATACCCTTGTTAGCTGAAGCCTCACAGATAAGGCAGATGATAACAGTGTGAATGCAAACCACACAGTTCTGCAACACAGTCATGTGATTCTTGAAAAGCAACATTCAATGCAAACATGTGTCGATGTCCCTCTATGATTTAAACTTTACGTGACAATTTGACAGTGCAGAGGCAGCAAGTGTGATTGTCTATATAGTCGTCCTACCCAGAACAGATATGTGTTTTCGTAATAAAACAAAGTGTTGCATGCACGCATTACTGTCTGGGCACAGCCTACCATACCCAGGTACTGTGATGTCCAGTTGCCATAAATACAGACTTTACGCTCCTATCATGGTTAACAGTATAGACAGCAGCGGAAGAATGTTGGTCTGTGGCACAGGATGCTGCTCACTGTCGTTTCGGTACTCCTCACCAAACTCCAAAATGACTCCCCTCACAATTGAACGAAGTGTTTCCGCGGTTGCTCCTTCCTGTGTGCCGATTTACCCCAGCCGCAGCCTAACTCCAGTGTTTCACCAACTGAGTATGCTCTGCCTGACTGTGTCATTCCTGAGGCAAAGTCTTAATTTTTGGCTACAGCGCATGCTCGTTTGGACTGTGCCTGAGTCATTCTGCGACCTGCGGCTCAACACACTTACACAGGGCCCTGGGGCTTGACTCACTGTCGGGAGGCCACTAAAACTAACTGCACCCAACATCAGCTCCAGGTGTCCCCTTACACTGCAGTGTCGGTCCCCACTGACCGCAATACCGAGAGTGGCGTCACGAAAATACATATAAAGAAGCAACCTAAGTGTGACCAGACTCTTCCTCCACGTGGAGTCCCTGAAGGTAATGCACCAACACAACACCTGTGGGGCTTCACACTGACTGAGAAAAGCCTATTTGCACAGGTACTTGCACTCCGTGCCGGGTCTAAGTCCTGTGTTGTGCCTAGACAGCATGCTGAAGCGGATAGGCTTTTTTTGAGAAACTGTATTTCATGCTACTGAGCATGCTCAGGCACTTACTGCATCAGAGGCTAGGTCGAGTAATGAACTCTTTGGCCCTGCCCCTGATGTGGGTGGCCCATATAGATCACAGGGCATCAGGTGTCCTGACAATTCGGCCAGGCCACTCCCAACAGGCTTGCAGAGGCCCGCCCCTATGACTTGTCACCTCATTGTTGTTGGTCAGACGATAACTGTTGAGGTGTTTTGGTTGTGGCAGCCATGAGTGGCGGTTCAAAATAGGACGCTAGTTATGCCACCTAATGACGTGTCACTCTGCTGTTGTCTCCAGGAGGTGCATTGTGGTCCACCCTGGTTTGGGGCGGACCAAGGTTATAAAAGGGGCTGGAGCCAAGAAGAAGGTGCCCAGTCTTCTATGATGCTCCAAAAGAGCACACCTCCATGTGTTGAACCCATTGTGGCTTTAGGCCAGAGGTAGGCAGGGATAGGTCATTGATGCAGGCCGCCACCACAGTTGGTAACGCAGAATGTTTAAGAACAGCTCCTGTCCTACCAGTCCTGCTAGTGCAGCCCAGTGGCATAAACAGGCCTGCTGCTGCTGATGTGCCTGCTGTCCACAGGTGTGTCCCCTACGCACACGGACAGCGTAACCAATGGCCCCTGTGTTGTTAACAGGGAGTTCCTGGGCTGTGTGGTCGTGTGGACCCTGTGACACTAACAGGGCTCCCAGTCTCCAGATCCGAGTGGCGTCATACTCGGTTCAGGCTACTATTTGTTTCAGAGTCAACCTGCTCTGTATCCTCCACCTAACCTTCCAGTTTCCAACCTCTCCTTTTCCATCTGTGAGCACGGTGGACACCGAATGGCGATTGGGATATCTACCTTTCTCTTTCTTTTCTTCTTAATATTTTTTATATAGCGGTAACATAGTATATACCACCTTATCCAAATCTGCCAGTCCCACCATACCAGATGTTGTTTCTTCAGCAAATGTTAATGTTGCTTAACCACCAAACCCACGGACACAAACTTTTTTACCCTTTCCAACACACCTGTTCCCCTTTCCACCAGCATCTGTCCTTTTTCAACTCAGTTTGTATATGACCAAAAATGCAACTCTGCAGAGACACCGTACTCAACGCCGTCTCAGCACAGCAGCCAGCCCTCGGTCCCTCAGACGTGGACAAGTAAGACCATTTCCTCCTATCGATGAAAAAGCATTGAGATTCACTCTGTGCACCACTGGTGTTTAGTGGAAAAGCAGATGTAAGATTGCGTAACACCTTCTGCTGATACTCCTGCATACATGCGTCCCTTTCTATGGTAGGAGTTATTTCGCAAAATTTTGTGTTGTACCGGGGATCTAACAGTGTGGCAACCCAGTAGTCAGCATGACTTGGAATTCGTACAATCCGAGGGTCATGTTGTAGGTACTGCAGCAAGAATGCGCTCATGTGTCTTGAGCATCCAGGACGACCAAGTCCTTGGTGTGTTGGTGGCGGAGAGGTGAGAATCGTGCCTAATTCCTCTTCCCTCTCCCCACAACCTCGCACAACCGAAATGTGAGCAAGCTCTCACTCATCTGCTGAGTCTTCCATGCCCATCGCCAGTTCGTCCTCCATTTCTTCCTGGGCTCCTGCACCTTCCTCAACTGTTTTGCTGATACTATGCGCCCTTGATAATCCCTCTCCCCCACCGTACCATAACTGCTGCCAAGGTGCCGCTGACCGTCTGGACCTTGTAGATCTTGTTATCCCATATGACTCCTCCAGGACTTCCTCCCTTCCTCTTGGACCAACACCTGACTCCGAATAATGCTTACAGTGTGCTCCATCATGTAGATGACCAAAATTGTCACGCTGAGAATGTCATCGCCAGTGTTAAACATCTGCGTCGACATTTGTAAACTGTGTAGAACGGTGCATATGTCCTTGATCTGACACCACTCCAGCAGCGTGATCTGCACCACCTCTGGATCAAGTTAGCCCAGGGTATACATCATAACGTATTTCAGCAGGGCTCTGCGGTGCTGCCACAGACGCTGCAACATGTGCATATTCAAATTCCTGCGTGTTGGAACATCGCATTTCAGACGTTTAACTGCCAGACCTTAAGACTTCAAGAGCGATGAAAGTTGTTGAGCTACTGGGTGCGAACGATGGAAGTGAGCACATAGTGAGCGTGTCCGCTGTACAAGGCCATGTAGGCCGGGATGTTGTTTTAAAAATTGCTGGAGAGTCAGATTAAACACGTGAGCCATACAAGTCACGTGTGTCACATTGGCCTGACAAAGGCACGCTGACATGTTTGCATCATTGCCGCACACGATTGTTAAGTCACCACCGTAGTCCGCTACGTCAATTTTTACTCCTGTCGCAAGGTGACAACGTGTTCCTTTCGTGCATAGTGTTGATGATGGGTGAGGAGTCGATGCCAGCGGCGCAGGTGGACGCAGGTTATGCTCACCCACTGGGCTGCGTTACCTTGACATATGCAGAACCAATGGCTGAATGCAGGGGGTGGCTATCTCACAGATGAAGTACCATCATTCAGCTACAACCAATGGGAAAACACAACACCCTTTTTTAGGCCCCTCCTGTCTGAAGACCACTGCCAGACATAGCTATGAACCTCTGGTTACTGTTACCCCCAGTTTAGTTTTATGAGTTTGTGTGCTTGTTACCTGACTACTTTTCCTGCTTGCTGTTTAGGTACCTCGTTGGCCGATTTGCATTTCACCTCTGCTTGTTTTCTGATTAAGTCCTGTCCCTCCCATTCTGTTCCTTTTCCTCAATTAATGTTTTGACCCTGTATGACTACTATTCTCTGGAACTGCAGCCTTCCACAGGTATTGATCAACTTGGGCCCTGTGTCATTCAAAATCACTGTATAGGGGTTAAAGGGTTTCAGGGTTTTGGGGGTCCTGCTTGGTGATTGGGTTCCCTCTAGCCTATCCTTTACAGCCCGTCTGAGTTTGTCGATCCAGGCAGGCATTACACCGTGCCCTCGACAGAAGGACATGTAGGCCGGGATAGTGTTTTAAAAATTGCTGGAGATTCGGATTCAACACGTGAGCCATACAAGGCACGTGTGTCACATTGCCCTAAAGAAGGGCCACAGACTGTTTAGCATCATTCCCTGGCTGCTGGTTGAGTGGAGACAACCATTGATGAAACTCGGTCCCACTCTACAGAGCTAACCGTCCACAACTCCTCAGCGGTGCCTCACATTTCCCCTACATTTCAAAGTAAACATTTGACCGCCTGATGGCCTTGAGCTCTGCTGCCAGCATAGTAAGGAGGTGTGTGTGATTCCTTGGGCACAGTTACAAGGAAGGGTGGCCTCACCACACAGGGTTTGGGCTGAGGTGCAGGAACAACACGAGGTTGATGAGGCCGAAGCAGTGGAGGAACTTGTACATACAGGGGAAGAATTGAAACACACAACTTGTGGGGACGGAAAGACTTGTACAGCAGACACTTCTCCATCTATCACCATAGTTACCCAGTGCCCAGTCAGCGACATGTAACGCCCCTGTCCATGCTTACTGTTCCAAGTATCTGTGGTGAAATGCACCCTGTCACACACAGAGTTTCTCAAGGAAGCGGTGATGTTGTGTGCTACCTGCTGTGTTCTTGGAGAAGGAGTGGTAAATGGCCATCGGCTCTTGGGGCACTGCAATGGGCATAAGGTCTCGAAAATACTCGGTGACAAAAGGGTGTAAAGGCAGCCTATCTGTAGCCAACAAGTTTGAGATGCTGAAAGTAAACCTCTTAGGCATGTCATGCACTTCGAAAATCATGTAAAAAACAGCGAGGGGACTCCAACCACAGTCTCCCTCATTGCCACTAATTGGGCCACACACACCCCACTTGACTGGCATCAGTTGACCCCCCTTTTGTAAATGAAAAAGATGCTTTGCATGAAGCACTCTCAAAAATACGCGTGCCTTTCGCCTCCCCTGGCTGACCCAGGGGAAGAAAAGTCCTCTGAGAGCCATGACTTGTTCATCTTGGTTCTTTTAGAAACACAGCGAGGGGACTCCAACCACAGTCTCCCTCGTTGCCACTAATTGGGCCACACCCCCCCCCCCCACTTGACTGGCATCAGTTGACTCCCCTTTTCAAAATGAAAAAGATGCTTTGCATGAAGCACTCTCAAAAATACGCGTGCCTTTCGCCTCCCCTGGCTGACCCAGGGGAAGAAAAGTCCTCTGAGAGCCATGACTTGTTCATCTGGGTTCTTTTAGAAACACAGCAAGGGGACTCCAACCACAGTCTCCCTCATTGCCACTAATTGGGCCACACACACCCCCCACTTGACTGGCATCAGTTAACCCCCCTTTTCAAAATGAAAAAGATGCTTTGCATGAAGCACTCTCAAAAATACATGTGCCTTTCGCCTCCCCTGGATGACCCAGGGGAAGAAAAGTCCTCTGAGAGCCATGACTTGTTCATCTTGGTTCTTTTAGAAACACAGCGAGGGGACTCCAACCACAGTCTCCCTCATTGCCACTAATTGGGCCACACACACCCCCCACTTGACTTGCATCAGTTGACCCCCTTTTCAAAATGAAAAAGATGCTTTGCATGAAGCACTCTCAAAAATACGCATGCCTTTCGCCTCCCCTGGATGACCCAGGGGAAGAAAAGTCCTCTGAGAGCCATGACTTGTTCATCTTGGTTCTTTTAGAAACACAGCGAGGGGACTCCAACCACAGTCTCCCTCATTGCCACTAATTGGGCCACACACACCCCCCACTTGACCTGCATCAGTTGACCCCCCTTTTCAAAATGAAAAAGATGCTTTGCATGAAGCACTCTCAAAAATATGCATGCCTTTCGCCTCCCCTGGATGACCCAGGGGAAGAAAAGTCCTCTGAGAGCCATGACTTGTTCATCTTGGTTCTTTTAGAAACACAGCGAGGGGACTCCAACCACAGTCTCCCTCGTTTCCACTAATTGGGCCACACACACCCCACTTGACTGGCATCAGTTGATCCCCCTTTTCACAATGAAAAAGATGCTTGGCATGAAGCACTCTCAAGAATACGCGTGCCTTTCGCCTCCCCTGGATGACCCAGGGGAAGAAAAGTCCTCTGAGAGCCATGTCCACATTGTCAGTGGACAGACGCATGTGCTTATCTGTCAGCAGACCCCCAGCAGCACTGAAGACAGGTTCCGAGAGAACGCTGGCTGCAGTACACGATAAGATCCCCAAGGCGTACATGGCGAGCTCAGGCAATTTATCCAGATTGGAAGCCTAAAGTGAGCAAGGCTCAAGTTGCACAGTAATGGCATCGATGTTCCCTTGCATATACTCATATATCTGTGTCTCCTCTTCTTTTTCCTTGTAACGCTGTTTTGTTTTCGCATGAGAATTTGTTCTTGTCACTTTCCCATGTGTTTGTGTTGTGTTGTGAGTTGTTTGCCACCTTTTGGACACCAATCATCCACACAAAGTTGAAAAAAGTAAAGCCAAACAATCTATACTTAAGCGGTACTTTACACACTGCGACATCGCTAGTATTTGCTAGCGATGTCGAGCGTGATTGCCCCCGCCCTCATCACACGGCTGCTCTGCGACGTCGCTGTGACCGGCGAACCACCTCCTTTCCAAGGGGGCGGTTCGTTCAGCGTCACAGCGACGTCACAGCAGCGTCACTGAACCGCCGCCCAATAGAAAAGGAGGGGAGGAGATGAGCGGCCGGAACATGCCACCCAACTCCTTCCTTCCTCCTGTTCCGGTGGACGCAGGTAAGGAGATGTTTGTCGTTCCAGCGGCATCACACATAGCGATGTGTGCTGCTGCAGGAACGACAAACAACATCGTATCTGCAGCAGCACCGATATTATGGACATGAACGACGTGTCAACGAGCAACGATTTTGCACGTTTTTGCTCTCGTTGATCGTCTCTCATTCGTGTTACATGCTGCAATGTCGCTACCGGCGCCAGATGTGCGTCACTAACGCTGTGACTCCGAAGATATATCAGTAGCGATGTTGCAGCGTGTAAAGTAACCCTAAGGGTTCGTTTAAGATGAGACCATGATACTCGATCGAAGGCTTTATCACCATCAATTAGAACCAAAAGAATACAGGACTTAATTATCATATTGAAAGTCACTAAGACCCAAGTCACCATAACATCAGTATATATAGGGACTGACCAAGTCAAAAAGATATATGTATATGCATATTGAATAAAGGAGCATACCCCAAATTTATGCAAAAATACAAAAATAGTTTATTTCAGTTAATAAGTGGCCGCAACACATAAGGACATACACAAACGGGTGAGTTAAAATCAACACAAAAGAGCGGTGTGATACAAGTGGGGACCCACTTAGCATGGATATAATGTATCATATATGTATATACAGGGGCTCTTCGGAAAACAAGGTTTACATGCTCAGAACAAATTACAGATAATGGGTTAATAATATGCAACACAGTATATGAAAGAGCACCTGCAGTAATAACAAGATTAACCTATAGTGCCATAACATCTACATGAAAGATCATTTGTGTATATTATTACAATCTGTCAGAGATTAGACATAAATATTCAACCAGCACAAAACGATCCAAGGTGGATATAGGTGTTAATATACAGGGGACAATACCCATATGCACATGAAGTTATAATTTGTCAGATGAAAGACACATATTGTAAAGGGCACCAGCTGATCAAAGGAATAATGTAAATTACACTGCAGGTGTGAACCCATGCTGATAAGGAAAGCATTGTGCTCAAAGCAGCAACTAATCAAAAGGCAAACATGCCAGGAATACTGCAATTCTGTATACTGCTGTAATGGCAATCAATGGCCGACAGCAGAGCTGCTAGTGCTATGAATGAGCAAAAGAGTGAACCGGAGAGACCCAGAGATGTTACCAGTCAAAGTGGAATGCCACACAGGAACACACCGCCCCCACCTCGACACGCGTTTCGCAACTGCTTCGTCGGGAGGTGTAGGGGCTGTGTGTCTGGAACCTTAAAAGCTCCCAGTGAGCCGCTCACCAGCCTATCGCGGCGCGCGGCGGACCAGCGATGCCCGTCCCACACCGCACGCTGGAGTCAAGACAATCATGATGCCGCTGCAATCACGAGAGCCATGTGGACGCCAGGTGCGGCGGGGAGAAGCATACACGAACCGCGGCGCGCACAGTCAGGAAGCTGGAGTCACCATGTCAAGATCGGGCAAACATAAGGGCAAGCCAAATGGAAACAAAAAGGAGTTTGGAACAGTCAGTGAGTAATGGGAATCACAATGCATTATAATTTCACACAATAGAGTCATATACAAAACAACAATAACAGTTCCAGATGATCCTTAGTTGTAGATCCGTTGCCATATAAATTTGTTCCAAAAGCAGCTAACAGGGGGAGCAAACAAGGAACCATCAAGGCTGACCAGCATATTTTGCTTGGCCTTAGTTTGACGATTATGTGTGATGGCAGCCAGTGCTATCCTGATATTAAAGGTAATAGATCGGCCATGATCAAAACCTGTTTGAGATGGAATAAGAATATCAGGAAGCATGGACTGCAGCCTTTTAGCTATGATTTTAGTAAGCAGTTTAAAATCAACATTTAGAAGGGTGATTGGGCGATATGAGGCAGGAGAAGAGGGTCTTTGCCCGGCTTCAACAATAAGGACAAACAAGGTACAAGTTGGATGTCTACAAAGAGAACTTACAGGAGTTATTCAAAATTCCTTCACAATCCTCCTAGTTCAATCAAATCCATCCAAATAGATTTGGTTTTTGGTTTTTTTTTTGGTAAATTAAAATTTGGTTTTCCATTTTCAGCTCAACATTCCTCTGACAGCACAGCCTCCCTATCCCCTGATGAATCGCTTTTGAGGAAACGCGTCGGGAAGGATGACGTTGAGTCTCTGGTGTTACCTTAGGGGTATTGTGTGGTGCGTTGTGAGTCGCCCCCCCCCCCCGCATTTTGTGAAGTAACACTTGTATCATTGGTGAACAGTGGGATAGATGGTGAGCATAGATCCCACTGCCACCATTGATTGCACTATTTGCACTTTTTGAGCACTATTTTCACCTAAACAGTTTACTTTTCCTCCCTGATCATACTTCAGTGTTTTTTGTGACCTGCGGTTAATTACCATTTTGCACATAGCCACTTCCAAAAAAGAGTATTACTCATAGGGCAAGAGTGCAATCTTGGGAGATCAACGGTGTTGCACAATGTCACTTTAATTCTATTTGGATGGATTTGATTGAACTAGGAGGATTGTGAAGGAATTTTGAATAACTCCTGTAAGTTCTCTTTGTAGACATCCAACTTGTACGTTGTGTCTAACTACCTTGTGGTATCACTTGTCTGGGTTTTTTTATAAAACATTTTAATAATAAATTAATAAAGGTTAAATTTTAAATACCAGTGCTATATACATTTCATCAAATAGGTATTAAGACCTCTATAATAAGGACAAACAAGCCTTGTTAAATCGGTCAGGCAGAGAACCAGAATTAACAATATGATTAAAAAGAGAAGTAAGGTAAGGTGTAAGTAAGGGTTGTAGTAGTTTATAAAATTTGACTGAAAACCCATCTGGGCCAGGCGCTTTCAGCAACTTAGAGGACTTAATGACTGATCCAACCTCCCCAGGAGAAATCGGCTGGTTAAGAATCTCCCGTTGAGAAGCAGTAAGCCTCGGCGGATTGACTTTACGTAGAAATTGGTAGCCATCCTCCCGAGAGTCCAGGGAGGGGCCATAAAGATCTGCACAGAAATCACGAAAAACCGTGCAGATTTCGGTCGGGTTGCGGGAGATAGAAC
Organism: Anomaloglossus baeobatrachus; assembly: GCF_048569485.1. Classification (NCBI taxonomy): domain Eukaryota; kingdom Metazoa; phylum Chordata; class Amphibia; order Anura; family Aromobatidae; genus Anomaloglossus; species Anomaloglossus baeobatrachus. The sequence goes on along the minus strand of NC_134355.1, from coordinate 197,450,931 downwards.
CATCGGGCATTATAATATTAGGGACTTAGTAGCTGTCATAAATGGCTTTGTTAAAGATGTAAGAATTCAACCTGGTCTATTACCACAGCAAAAATATTATTTGTGTTGATGGGCCAGTTGATTGTGCGGCTGTTCGTGTAATAGGGTAATTAGGTAATGCTTAGCTGCCAGGTATGCCTCTCTAGAAGAGGAAGTATTACATAATTTGAAGTCCTTATATGATTGAATGAGCCGGTCCAAGAAAGGCCGCAGGGAGGACAACAGTTTATTTTTAGTGATGAGCGAGTACTAAAAAGCTCGGGTGCTCGAAGCTCGGGCCGAGCCTCCCAAGATACTCGTGTACTCGGCCCGAGCACCGAGCCCAATGTTATCCTATGGGAGACCCGAGTATTTTTGTGAAATGACCCCCCGGCAGCATGGAGAAACCCTAAAAATGTCACAAAAGTCTCAGAAGAGTGCTCAAATGACATGGCATCAGCATGGGGAAGACCCCTTGAAGCATTTATCACTCAAAAGTCACAGATGTGAACAATTTTGTCCGAGTTTTACGCCATTTTTACGGACTCACCAGAAAACCTTCCAAAATGACACCAAAATGAATTTTCATGGTGGAAATGTTAAGGGCACATACCCAATAGTGAGATAGAGCTGGTGTATGTTACTTTTTGAGATTAATACATGAAAGATTTTACATGAAAACCTTGTGTGGCACTCCGATGTCCAAAACGCACGTTTTGTGCTTTTTACTAGCGATGTCGGTCATTTTTTTTTTTTTATTCTATCTCCCTCAGTCCGTCGGTCTGTCTCTCTCTGTCTTGTCTGTCCCCCTCTCACAGTCTGTCGGTCAGTTCCCCCCCCTCTCTCTTACTTACCGTTCCCCGATCACTGCCGCGGCGCTGCACAGCTGTTCAAACTCCGGTGGCTTTTCCTCTTTTGAAAAAGCCGGCCGCTCATTAATCAATCTCCTATTCCCTGCTGTCCTGCTTTTCGGCGCCTATGATTGGTTGCAGTGAGACACGCTCCCACACTGAGTGACAGCTGTCTCACTGCACCCAATCACAGCAGCCGGTGTGTGTATACTGTGCAGTGAAATAAATAATTAAATAATTAAAAAAAACGGCATGCGGTCCCCCCAATTTTAATACCAGCCAGATAAAGCCATACGGCTGAAGGCTGGTATTCTCAGGATGGGGAGCTCCACGTTATGGGGAGCCCCCCACCCTAACAATATCAGTCAGCAGCCGCCCAGAATTGCCGCATACATTAGATGCGACAGTTCTGGGGCTGTACCCGGCTCTTCCCGATTTACCCTGGTGCGTTGGCAAATCGGGGTAATAAGGAGTTAATGGCAGCCCATAGCTGCCACTAAATCCTAGATTAATCATGTCAGGCGTCTCCCCGAGATTCCTTCCATGATTAATCTGTAAATTACAGTTAAAAAACACACACACCCGAAAAATCCTTTATTAGAAATAAAAAACACTAACAAAGTCCCTCATTACCAATTTATTAACCCCGACAAACCCTCCATGTCCGGCGTACTCCACAGTCCTCCAGCGTCGCGTCCAGCTCTGCTGCATGGAAGTGACAGGAGCTGCAGAAGACACCGCCGCTCCGGTCACCTCCACGCAGCTAATGAGATGAGTATAGCGATCAGCTGAGCTGTCACTGAGGTTACCTGGATCCAGCGGTGGATGCAGCGGTGGCCGCGGGTAACCTCAGTGACAGCTCAGCTGATCGCGCTACTCACCGCCGCTCCAGTCAGCTCCATGCACCAACTGAGGTGAGTAGAGCGATCAGCTGCTGTCACTGAGGTTACCCGCGGCCACCGGTGGATGCAGCGGTGACAGCGGGTAACCTCAGTGACAGCAGCTGATCGCGCGGCTGTGTTCATTTGCTGTGTGGAGGTGACCGGAGCGGCGGTGTCTGCTGCAGCTCCGGTCACCTCCATGCAGCAGCGCTGGATGCGACGCTGGAGCATCCTGGAGTACGCCGGACAAGGAGGGCTTTTTCGGGCTGATTAAAGTGGTGAACCAGGGTATATGTGTGTGTTTTTTATTTCTAATAAAGGATTTTTTCTGGTGTGTGTGTTTATTTACTGTAACTTACAGATTAATCATGGAGGGTGTCTCATAGACGCATGACATGATTAATCTAGGACTTATTGGCAGCTATGGGCTTCCAATAACTCCTTATTACCCCGATTTGCCAACGCACCAGGGTAAATCGGGAAGAGCCGGGTACAGCCCCAGAATTGTCGCATATAATGTATGCGGCAATTCTGGCCAGCTGCTGACTGATATTGTTAGGGTGGGGGGCTCCCCATAACGTGGGGCTCCCCATCCTGAGAATACCAGCCTTCAGCTGTATGGCTTTATCTGGCTGGTATTAAAATTGGGGGGAACCGCACGCCGGTTTTTTAATTATTTATTTATTTATTTTACTGCACAGTATAGACACGCCCACCGGCTGCTGTGATTGGGTGCAGTGTGACACCTGTCACTCAGCGTGGGGGCGTGTCTCACTGCAACCAATCATAGGCGCCTGTGGGCGTGGAAAGCAGGGAATATGAGATGGCTGTGTACAGAGCACAGCGCGCCGGCCGGTATAAAGGCTCGGTCACGCTGTGCAGGCCGGCCAATCACTGCAATTCCACAACTAACAGGGCTGTGGCATTGCAGTGGTCTGCCAGCCAATCCCTGCATGAGGGCTGGCTCTCAAAAGAGCGCCAACATGCAGGGATGAAGACCACGAGTAAAGCACGAGTATTGCAAAATTACTCGGTACCCGCCGAGCAGCCCGAGTACAGTGATACTCGTGCGAGTACCGAGTAGTTACAAGCATGCTCGCTCATCACTATTTATTTTTCTTCTGGGAAATGTAAGAAATAATATGCCCCATAAGCACCGTCTTGGCAGTGACCCAAAATAAATTAATATCATCCAGATGTTTTAGGTTGTCTCCATAAAGGATTCCCACCAACCGGTCAGATAGCGCTTGAAATCATCAGAGGTGTAAACATAAGAGGCAAAGCACCAACGAAAAAATACAGTTTTACAAGTAGGAAGTTCTGAAATAAGCAAAACCGGTCAGTGATCTGAGATTACAGAAGGGAGAATATTGACTGCTTTCAGGAAAGAAAGGAGAGGAGCAGAGGTCAACCAGTAATCTATAAGAGTATGGACGTCATGCACTTTGGAATAAAACGTGTACTCCCTCTCTGTGGGGTGGCAACATCTCCAAGCATCAACTAGGTCAAGCCTATCCAGTAGTGTAGCAATCACCCCTGTGGAGGAATGAGATGCAGGCATAGGTGTGGATCTATCAAGAAATGAGTCATGAAGGGCATTCAAATCTCCACCTAGCAGTAAATTAGTGGAATGCCAATCATGAACCACTTCCATAAGTTTGACAAAGGAGGAGGAATTAGCATTATTAGGAGCATAGACATTAATGAGGCAATATTCCCGTTGTTCAATAATGGTCTTGACTAGTAAGTACCGTTCCGTCCAATCTCTCACCACCTCCTGTATAGAGCAGTCTAGGGACTTATGAAACAAAATAGCAACCCCACGCTTTTTCCGTATAAAGAAGCCTCGATACACTCTGAATAATGTCTATTACGGAGTGCAGGGTGGCCTCTGCGAAGCCAATGAGTTTCCCGCAGAAATGCAATATGAGGGCGTAAGCGACTGATATGATCTACCACTTTCCTAGGTTTCACCGGAGAGTTAAGGCCAGCAACATTCCAGGATAATAGTTTAAGAGAGTCTACAATAATGTGAGAAACTATGTTATGGGTGGTAGCCATATTAAGCTATCCCGCATTGAGGCCAAGGAGCAGAAATAGGAAAAACAAACCATATAGGTGAGGGTCAGTCCCCGTGAGCAAACCTCACCACCCAGATCAAACAAGAGGACCAAGTATGCATTGTGCCCAAGGAAGAGGAACCCACCCCCTACCCCCAATCCTTTAAAAAACAAAGAAAAGAGCATAGAAACATAAATGTAAACCATCAAAACATAATTTCCCTGTGACGCCCTGGCGCCGCCAGGTGGCCACAGAAAAACATACACCCCACACAACACCATCCCACACCAGGTTCCATCAGCCACAAAACCCTAGCCACCCCCCTCAGGGTAGGAAGGACACACCAGTGGGCAGGACCAGGCAGATTGGGAGCGCCCACCTAGGGGTCTTGAGCATCCAAGGGAGGGAACCAGTCAGTTTAGTTCGAGTTTGGAGTTTAGCAAGAGTCAAAGTCGAGTTCAAGTGGCAGTGCAAGTTTAAGTCTGTGCCTAGTGCAGGGTAGCCAGGGTAGTGGATATGGTCTACTGGCTAGGTGGCAAGCAGTAGACCTTGTCCAAAGGCGATGGAAGTCCCGTCGTGGGAGATTCAGAGTGGACCAGGACAGGGTTGGAGCCCGCCGGTACCGACAGCGGAGATCCGGTCCGTAAACCGTGCACAGGCGGGGTACCTGGATCCTAGTTAGAAGACGGTTCCAAGCCCCTTCTCTAATTAACCAGGCCGGGAGCAAGGTTCCAGACGCTGTTCCAGAGTATTAGCCCAGATAGAGCGAAACGGCAGCCCACTGCGGGGGATAGGGTATCTGCAACAACCCACTGAGATCCCAAGGGTCAGTTTTCGCGGGCACATCTCCCAACCAAAACCAAACTGGGAGTGGACTTACAGAGTGCCGGAGGAAGGGACATTGGTACACCAGCCGGGTGTGGGAACCGTATACACCCTGAATCGGCAGCCGGCCACTGACACCTTGGTTTACCAGCAGACTCGTTTGCATTTATTCAATCGTGAGTACACAAACACCCTCCGATCCGGCCCAGTGCATCATCACTAACAGCCATCACCTCCCATGTTCTAGACACTGAGCCCCGAGGCATCCACCCCTACCCACGGAGGGGTTAACAGCCAGCTGCCATTCCATCGCCCCCGGGTGCTCCCCAACAGCAGCGGTGGTACTCCACTTTACCACATACCGTGGGTGGCGTCACAAACTGTCTTGTAACACCTGCCTGGATCAACAGACTCAGATGGGATGTAATGGACAGGCTAGAGGGAAGCCACTCACCAAGCAGGACCCCCAGAACCCTGAAACCCTTTAACCCATATACAGGGATTTGGAATTACACAGGGCCCTGGAGATCACTACCAGGACGTAATCAGACACTACCAAGGACGTAGTCAGAAAACGTAGCAGAGGTCAAATCCGGATCGGGCAGCGAGGTTCAAAAACAGCAGGCAGAAGGGTAGTCAGAAAACACGCAGAAGTCAGCACACAGGAATCACAAAACAGAATAGGGCGAACCAGGAGCCAGGAAATCAGAACTATCTCGGGCAGAGGTCAGCAGACAGGAGAGGAACTAAGAAGGGTGTGGTGTCTTCCCATTGGCTGTAGCTGAACGCTGGCAACTTCAGCTGGAAGACACACGCCACTTACAGTCAACCAGTGGTACTGCAGATCCCAAGATAACCCAGCCCAGTGGATGATCGGAGCCTGCGCCCACCGGTGCCGCTGGCATCAACTCCTCTCCCATCACCAGCACCATCCACAGCAGGAACACGGCGTCGCCTGGCGATCGGAGCAGAAGTCGCTGGAGCGGACTCCGGTGGTGATGTAACATATCTACAATAATCCCCGATACATGTTACAACCCCTTTTTATTTGAGTGTCCGCACGACCCCCGGGTTCGGAGACCCCTTGATCCACTGCGGATCCGGATCCGATCAGCCCGGCTGCTGACGTGGGGGCGGCCGGCGCACCTCGTCCAGAACTACCCCCTATAAAGGAGAAATTCACAGGATCAGAACAAAAAGATGCATAACTAGTAACGAATCACAGATACAAATAGTGCCCTTTAGTAAGACCACACTGGAATTCAAATCGGACTACATAAAGGCACACAGATGTATGAATATAAGCCACATTCTGGTAACAGGAGAAGATGCCCGAGAAGAGAGTTGCCCCTGTGTGAGGGCAACCAATCAGAGACGCCGGCATGCCTGCAGTCTGATGATAACTCATCACAGACGCTGTCACAGAAGGTGGGCGGGGGAAGCACTGAATATGTATGAGATGTAATGAGCAGACCCGAAAGCAGTGTGACGACCGGGCGTGCAGAGACTAGTAAGTAATACCCTCATCAAACACATCCCCCCTCCTCTGTTCATCATACAGCACCACTATCCTAGCCAAAGTAATAATAATGTAGAAGAAAAAGCATTAGTGCAACCGCAAACAGAAAGCCGAACATTGCCGATTTTTGAGAAAAGTGCTTGGGTTTCCAAACAGGAATCTAAACAGGCAAGATTCATGCCAAATTTGAAATTAGAGAACCTTTTTCGAACAAATGCGCTCATATCTATACAGGAGGGACAGCTGAAGTTTAGAGAATAAAATGCATGCATCAAGGCCTTGTGAAGAGCCCTTGGGTACAATCTGTTTTCGAAAGAAAATTTGCAGAAGAATTTTATCAGGGGTGGTGGAGCATTTCAGCTGGGTATGAGGGAAGAAGGACAATGCATAAAATAAGGAGTAGATTGGTTATAGAGAGGTCAGACCTTATTGGAGTCTGTAGAAAAAGTCTGTGGCTTATAATAAGGGCTAAAGATACTGAGATCTACTTGTTATAAATAGAGTTGAGCGCGGTTCGTGGTTCGTGGTTCTCCAGTTCGCGGTTCGAGTGATTTTGGGGGCTGTTCTAGATAGAACTAGAACTCAAGCTTTTTGCTAAAAGCTCGATAGTTCTAGTTACGTTCGAGAACAGTTCTATCAGCAAAAAGACAAGCTAATTACTAGCTGGCTTTTCGCTGTAATAGTGTAAGTCACTCTGTAACTCACACTGTTATGAAATTTCAGCGTATAGTGTGCAGGGACTGCGCATTCAGATCACTGCTGCTGGGATAATGGCGATCGCCATTTTTTTTTCCCTTGTCTTCCTTCCCTAAGCGCGCGTGTAGTGGGGCGGGCCAGCATGTCAGCCAATCCCAGACACACACACAGCTAAGTGGACTTTTAGCCAGAGAAGCAACGGCATGTGTGATAGGATGTCCATGTCACATGTCCCTGCATTATAAATACGGGCATCTGCCCGTCTGGACGCCATTATATGCCTTCTGCGTCTGGGTGTCAGTCACCGCAGGTGCAGCTCCTGTCTCCGATAGTGCTGTGTACGCTCTACACACAGCGCTATACAGAATAGGGATAGAAGTTTCTTTCAGCCCTTGTAAGGGCTAATAACAGCAGGCTCAGAGCCATAGGTGACAGTCAGGTCCGTGGAAAGAGGTTTTAACAGCTACAGATAAGAGCGTCTGTGTAGCTAAGGTCAGGGAGTTCCTTGCTGCATTTCACCATTAGGAGGGATATAAAGTGAGGCTTCCTTTCCTCTACACTGACCCACAACCCGGCCACTGTACCCTCCTGCCCTTTGCACACTCAAGCTCATTGTTACTAAGACATTATACTAGCAAACACTGAGGAAACTTAGTGGCATCCTAAAAGTGGTTCTTGGACTTCCATTAGTGTCCCACTAGTGCTAATCTATTTGCATCACCTCTGCATTGCACACTCAAACTCATTTTTTCTAAGCTATTATACTAGCAAACACTGAGGAAACTTAGTGGCATCCTAAAAGTGGCTGTTGGACTTCATTACTGTCCCACTGGTGCAAAGATATTTGCGGCACCTCTGCATTGCACACTCAAGCTCATTGTTACGAAGCCATTATACTAGCAAACACTGAGGAAACTTAGTGGCATCCTAAAAGTGGCTGTTGGACTTCCATTAGTGTCCCACTAGTGCAAATCTATTTGCAGCACCTCTGCATTGCACACTCAAACTAATTATTACTAAGCTATTATACTAGCAAACACTGAGGAAACTTAGTGGCATCCTAAAAGTGGCAGTTGGACTTCCATTAGTGTCCCACTAGTGCAAATCTATTTCCAGCACCTCTGCATTGCACACTCAAGCTAATTGTTATTAAGCCATTCTAATAGCAAACTGTGCTGCCAGTTTAAGGGCCGTAGTTGCATTGTCAGGGATAGTTATTGTTGTTTATTCTGCTGTCAATAAAGCTAGACCACCGCTGCAATCTACACCACCTCTCAATTTTTACTACCACATTTTAAGTGCACAATCTTGTCGCAATCAAATTGAGTGGCAAAATGACAGATGCTGGTGGAATGGGGAACAGGCGTGTTGGAAAAGGAAAAAAAAGGGTTTGTCCGTGGGGAAGGTGGCAAAGCTCCATTAACATCTGCTGAAGATAGACCATCTTCCAGCAAAAGTAAGATGTCTACTACTTACCGTGGACAATCTGATGTGCTCCCTTTTTTACGGACACAAACAACTGGAACAAAGGTAGATGATGGCCAAAAAAAGAAAATGCTTGAATGGATCTCAAGTGGTCCAACAAGTGCCCTCTCCGCCACCTCAACTACCGCATCCAAAAAAGACCAGTCCTCTGAGTTGGCATCCCAATCACACTTGCTTTCTCCCAGCTCTCAAGTCTCCATCCGCCCTGCACATTATGGTGGAACAGAGATGGCTGAGTCTGCAGAGCTGTTCAGCCACACTATAGCCTGGGAATCAGATGTCTGCTCCCAAGCTACAGTGAGTACAGACCAGGAAATGGTCTGCAGTGATGCCCAGAACCTTTGTGACTCAGATTCAGGCCGTGATGACCAAGTTCATGAGCATAATGTTGACCCTTATTCACAAACTGAAACACCTGTTGTAATAGACAATGAGGAACATACTGATGATGATGAGACGCAGATACCAGATTGGGATGACAACTTAAATATTCATTCAGGGCAGGAAGAGGCTCGGTCTTAGGGGGAGGGTAGTGCAAACACAACGCTTGATTAGGAATGTCTAGATCCCACCTACTGTCAACCCACAGTCAGGCACTCGAGGAGATCAACAGAGGCGGTGGAGGAGGATGCTACTGACGACGAAGTTACCTTGCGCCTTCCTGGACAGAGTCGGAGTACTGGTAGCACGTCTACAACTCCATCCTCAGCCATCACTCTGCCTCTGAGCACTAGTCGGGGTGGCTCAGCAGGTCGCATGCCCTCTAAGCCTTGCCTAGCCTGGTCATTTTTTGACATAGCAAAAGATTGCCCAAATCATGTGATATGTAAAATTTGTCGTGATTCTGTTAGTAGAGGTCAAAACCTTCGCAGTTTGACAACTTCTTCCGTGAATCGTCACATGAATAAATATCATATGTCCCAGTGGGAAGCTCACCGTGCTGCAATGCGGCCTAGCAGAGTGGACCATCCACCACCTGCCCCCTCCAGTGCATCCGCGCGCTCTTCCTTTTCTAGGACTGTGGGGACAGCTGTCACACCTGGTTTTCCACGCACAACTTCCACCAGTGTAACCGCAACAGGCAGTTTGCTTGGTAGGTCGTCAGTTGGTTTGGAAGGGGAAACAAGTGCGTGTGTACAGCTCTCTCAGACATTGATAGCATCAACGTTGGATGAAGGCAACATCATGTCTACGCCTGCACTTTCCTCACAAACCTGCATTTTTCCAGGGACACCCTACTCACCACCGTCTACACACAGCAGCCAGATCTCTGTCCCTCAGATGTGGACAAATAAAAGGCCATTTCCTGTGACCCATGACAAAGCTAAGAGGTTGACTTTATCCCTCTGTAAGCTCTTGGCTACCGAAATGCTGCCTTTCCGCCTGGTGGACACACAGGATTTTAGAGACCTTATGTCTGTCACTGTGCCCCAGTACCAGATGCCCAGTCGCCACTACTTCTCTAAGAAAGGTGTGCCTGCGCTACACCAGCATATCGCACACAACATCACTGCTTCCTTGAGAAACTCTGTGTGTGAACGGGTGCATTTCACCACCGATACTTGGACCAGTAAGCATGGACAGGGACGTTACATGTCGCTGACTGGGCACTGGGTAACTATGGTGATAGATGGTGAAGGGTCTGCTGCACAAGTCTTGCCATCCCCACGACTTGTGTGTCAATCCTCTGTCTGTCCAAGTTCCGCCACTGATTCTGCCTCCTCCACCTCGTCTGGGTCCTCCACCTCCACCCCAAGCCTGCCTGGTCAGGCCACCAGCGTTCTAACTGCGCAGAAGGAATCACGCACCCCTCATTACTATGCTGGCAGCAGAGCGCAACGGCATCAGGCGGTTTTTAGCTTGAAATGTCTTGGAAATAAGAGTCACACAGCGGCTGAGTTGTGGGCAGCTCTGGAGACTGAGTTTGGTAAATGGTTGTCTCCACTCAACCTGCAGTCTGGTAAGGCCGTGTGCGACAATGCTGCAAACCTGGGTGCGGCCCTTCGCCTGGGCAAGGTGACACACGTGCCTTGTATGGCTCACGTGTTGAACCTTGTTGTCCAGCAATTTTTAACACACTATCCCGGCCTAGATGGCCTTCTGAACAGGGCACGAAAACTGTCTGCTCACTTCCGCCGTTCAACCACCGCAGCTGAGCGACTTGCATCGCTTCAGAAGTCTTTTGGCCTGCCGGTTCATCGCCTGAAATGCGATGTGCCGACACGCTGGAATTCGACTCTCCACATGTTACAGCGACTGTGGCAGCACCGTCAAGCCCTGGTGCAATACGTCATGACGTATAGCCTGGGCCAACGAGATGCAGAGGTGGGGCAAATCACCCTGATGGAGTGGTCTCAGATCAAGGACCTATGCACCCTTCTGCACAGTTTCGACATGGCGACGAATATGTTTAGCGCTGACAATGCCATTATCAGCATGACAATTCCAGTCATTTACATGCTGGAGCACACACTAAACACTATTCGGAGTCAGGGGGTGGGACAACAGGAAGGGGAGGAACTACAGGAGGATTCATATGCGCAAGAGACAACAACATCACCAAGGTCCAGATGTTCATCATCACCAAGGCGGCAGGCATGGGACCATGGGGGACAGGGATCAACAAGGGCGCATGGTAGCAGGCGAAATGTTGAGGAAGGTACAGGAGAACATGAAGAAATGGAGGACGAACTGTCCATGGACATGGAAGACTCAGCGGATGAGTGAGACCTTGGTCAAATTTCAGTTGAAAGAGATTGGGGGGAGATGACAGAGGAAGAAAGAACGGTTAGCACCTCTATGCCGCAAACACAGCGTGGACTTGGTCCGCATGGCTGCGCAAGACACATGAGCGCCTTCTTGCTGCACTACCTCCAACATGACCCTCGTATTGTCAAAATTAAAAGTGATGATGACTACTGGCTTGACACACTATTAGATCCCCGGTACAAGTCCAAATTTTGTGACATAGTTCCAGCCATAGAAAGGGACGCACGTATGTAGGAGTATCAGCAAAAGCTGTTACTCGATCTTAACTTGGCTTTTCCACCAAACAACCATGGTGCACGGAGTGAATCTCCCAGTTTTAACTTGACAAACATGGGACGGTCTCGTCATCTTCAACAGTCTACTCGTACCAGCAGCACCGTATCTGGTGCTGGTAACAGCAATTTTATTGAATCTTTTCATAATTTTTTTTAGACCATCCTTTGCAAGGCCACCAGAGACAACAAGTCTGACACATGTCAACGGCTGGAGAGGATGATACAGGAGTATCTCCAAATGAACATCGATGCCATCACTTTGCAAATGGAGCCTTGCTCATTTTGGGCTTCAAATGTTAAAAAATGGCCAGAGCTCTCCACTTACGCCTTAGAGATTTTGTCGTGTCCAGCTGCCAGCGTTGTCTCTGAACATGTATTCAGTGCTGCTGGGTGTGTGCTGACAGATAAGCGCACGCGTCTGTCCAGTGACAATGTGGACAGACTAACGTTCATCAAAATGAACAAGTCATGGATCCACAAGGAATTTACTACCCCTGTGTCATCCTGGGGAGAGTAAATGCTTGTGGATTTGGAATCTGCTTGATGCAAATCAAAACATCCTGTTTGCAACTAGGGCATAAGTGCTGCCACTGATGGGGTGTCTGTGTGGCCCACTTTTTAGAAAAAAGGGAGACTCCGTTTGGAGTAATCCTTGCTTGCTGTGTTTTTTAAAAGGAGCCAAGATGAACAATTCATGGTTCAGCAAAGACTTTGCTACCTACCCCGGTGTCATCCTGGGGACGGTTAAGTATGGCGTATTTTTTAATGTGCTTGATGCAAATCTAGCTGTGAAGTGTACAACTGGAGCACAAGTGCTGCCACTGAAGGGGTGGGTGTCTGTGTGGCCCAATTTTTGGAAAAAAGGGAGACTCCGCTTGGAGTAACCCTTGCTTGCTGTGTTTTTTAAAAGGAGCCAAGATGAACAATTCATGGTTCAGCAAAGACTTTGCTACCTACCCCGGTGTCATCCTGGGGATGGTTAAGTATGGCGTATTTTTTAATGTGCTTGATGCAAATCTAGCTGTGAAGTGTACAACTGGGGCACAAGTGCTGCCACTGAAGGGGTGGGTGTCTGTGTGGCCCAATTTTTGGAAAAAAGGGAGACTCCGCTTGGAGTATCCCTTGCTTGCTGTGTTTTTTAAAAGGAGCCAAGATGAACAATTCATGGTTCAGCAAAGACTTTGCTACCTACCCAGGTGTCATCCTGGGGACGGTTAAGTATGGCGTATTTTTGAATGTGCTTGATGCAAATCTAGCTGTGAAGTGTACAACTGGGGCACAAGTGCTGCCACTGAAGTGGTGGGTGTCTGTGTGGCCCAATTTTTGGAAAAAAGGGAGACTCCGCTTGGAGTCACCTTGCGGTGTTTTAGATGATTTTAGAAGGACATTCCATGCCTATATCTGTGTCTCATCCTCTTTTCCTTGTAACGCTGTTTTGTTTTCGCATAAGAATTTGTTCTTGTCACTTTCCCATGTGTTTGTGTTGTGTTGTGAGTTGTTTATCACCTTTTGGACACCTTTGAGGGTGTTTTCTAGGTGTTTTTATGTGTTTGTGACTGCCTTCCATTGTTTCCTATGCGGTTCGAGCGGTTCACCGAACCGGTTCACCGAACTGAACTCGAATGAGACCTCCGTTCGGCGAACCGAACTCAAGCCGAACAGCGACCGGTTCGCTCATCTCTAGTTATAAACAATGTGCCCAAAAAGTTTCAGAAACGTGCATGTTAGATACAGTTGAAGCCAGAAGTTTCCATACACTATTTAAAAAGACGCAAATGAATGTTTTTCTCACTACCTGACATGAAATCAAAATAAACATTTCCCGTTTTAGGTCAATTAGGCACCAAAATTATTTATATTTGCCAAATGCCAGAATAATGAATGAGAATGTTTTGATGCATTTTTATTACTTTCTGCAAAGTCAAAAGTTTACATACATTTCATTAGTATTTTGTACCATTGTCCTTAAACTGTATGACATGAGTTAAACGTTTTGAATATCCTTCTACAACCTTCTCACAATACTTGGTAGGCATTTGGGCCCATTTCTCCAGGCACAACTGGTTTAATTGAGCCATGTATGTAGGCCGCCTTTCTTGCATCTGTCTTTCAGCTTTTTCAATTTTCAATAGAATTCAGATCAGGGCTTTGTGATGGTCACTCCAAAATATTGGCTTTGTTATCCTTAAGCCACATCGTAACCTGTTTGGCGTCATACTTTGAGTCATGGTCCATTTGGAAGACCCATTTCCGCTTAAGCTTTCAGTTCCTAGCTGATGTCTTGAGATGTTGCTTCAGTATTGCTACATAATATTGTTTCCTCATGATGCCATCTATTTTGTGAAGTGTACCAGCCCTACTGCAGCAAAACAACCCAACAACATGATGCTGTGACCCTTGTGTTTCACAGTTGGGATGGTGTTCTTAGGTTTAAAGCTTCTCCCTTTTTCCTTCAAACGTAACAATGGTCATTATGACCAAACAGTTTAATTTTAGTTTCATCAGATCACAGGACATGTCTCCAAAAATGAAGGTTTTTGTTCCTGTGTGCATTTGCAAACATTACTCTGGCTTTTTTACAGTATGTTTCTTTTGGAGTAATGGCGTCTTCCTGGCAGAGTGGCATTCCAGCCCATGTTGATACAGTACTTGTTTCACTGTGGATAATAATAAAATATTACCAGCTTCCAACTGCATCTTCGCAAGGTCTTTTGCTTTAGTTCCTGGGTTGATATGCACATGTCTGACCAAAGCACGTTCCTCTCTGGTAAACCGAACCCATCTCCTTCCTGAGCAGTATGATGGCTGGACATTCCCATGTTTTTTGTGTAGAGTTATTTGTACAGATGAATGAGGCATCTTCAGGTATCTGTAAATTGCACCTAAGAATGAGCCAGACTTTTGCAAGTCCACAATTCTCTTCCTGACATCTTGGCTGATTTTTTTTTTTTTACTTTCCCATGAAGCTACACAAAGAAGCAGTGTGTTTCAGGTGACTTTAGAATGATATTGCGATTTTATGCACGATTTTTGCCCCATCTATTAGAGCTTAACAATAAGGTGGGATCACAGGATCTAATCTCTCTTTTCATACACCCTCAACAAGCGGAAAATTAGACAGAAAGTTAAAGTGTATGTTCACAAATGCCATTAGTCTATGAAGTAAACTAGGAGAGCTTGAGGCAGGGAAGGCAAAAACACTTCATTTTAACATTGCCAATTTCCCCTGACTGAAGGCTACAGTTTAGGACATTTACTGGAAGCAGTTACTGTCAGATAGTGGTTAGTGGTAATGATACAAATAATAAATGGGACTGTTAAAAATCTGTATTGGTCAGTCAAATCTAATATATAAAGCTGAGTGTGTGTATGTGTGTGTGTATGTATGTATGTATGTCCGCTAAAGAAATCCACACCATCACATTTACAATCACGAAATTTTGCACAGATATCCCATGTGACTCAGGGAACGTCATAGACTATATTTTGTCCGGAAAATGTAACCCCGCGCTTGACAGTAACTCTCCAAAAAACCTGCCTCCATTAAAGTGAATGGAGGTGGGAGCTACAGGCTATTATTAGCAGCTTTGAGTGGTTGCTGTAGGAACAAAATAAATTGTTAGTATAAGAAGCTTATGTGGGCGGTAATAAGATGTCGGTGGGGAGACGGATAGAGAAAGAGAGACAGAGAGAGACAGAAAGAGAGAGACAGAGAGAGGGAGACAGGGAAAGAGAGACAGACAGGGAAAGAGACAGAGCGAGAAAGACAGACAGTCAAAGAGACAGACAGTGGCAGACAGAAAGACACAGACAGACAGGGAAAGAGACAGGCAGACAGGAAAAGAGACAAACAGATAAACAGGCAGAGACAGAAAGGGAAAGAGACAGAGATAAGGAAAGAGACAAGGAAAGAGACAAGGAAAGAGACAAGGAAAGAGACAGGGAAAGAGACAGGGAAAGAGACAAAAACGAAAGAGACAGAGACAAGGAAAAATACAGGGAAAGAGACAGACAAGGAAAGAGACAGGGAAAGAGACAGAGACAGACGGGGAAAGAGACAGAGACAGACAGGGAAAAAGAAATATGGGGAAAGAGACAGACAGACAGGGAAAGAGACAGGGAAAGAGACAGAGACAGGGAAAGAGACAGAGACAGATGGGGAAAAAGACAGACGGGGAAGAGACAGACGGGGAACGCGACAGACAGGGAACGAGACAGATGGGGAAAAAGACAGATGGGGAAAGAGGCAGACGGGGAAAGAGACAGATGGGGAAATAGACAGACGGGGAGAGAGATTGACATACAGACAGACACAGAGATAGAGAGAGACAAACACACAGATAGAGAGAGACAGAGAGACTGATACAGAGACAGACAGAGAGATAGATACAGACAATCAGAGATATAGATACAGACAGACAGAGAGATAGACACAGACAGACAGACAGACATGGATAGAGAGAGACACACATGGATAGAGACAGACATACAGACAGATAGAGACAGACAGGAAAAGGGACAGACAGAGAGAGACACACAGACAGACACACAAAGACAGAGACACACAGAGACAGACAGAGACAGACAGGGACAGACAGGGACAGACAGGGACAGACAGATGGACAGAGACAGACAGACAGAGAGACAGACGGAAAAAGACAGACAGAGACAGATGGACAGACAGACAGAGACTGGGAGACAGACAGAGAGACAGTTACTATCCCAGGCAACGCCCCGGTACTACAGCTAGTCTAATATATAAAGCTAAGTGTATGTATGTGTGTATGTATGTCCACTAAAGGAATCCGCACTGTCGCATTTACAATCACGAAATTTTCCACAGACGCCCCATGTGACTCAGGGAACGTCATAGACTATGTTTTGATGGGAAAATTTTACTCCACGCTTTACAGTTACTCTCCAAAAAACCTTCCTCCATTAAAGTCAATGGAGCTGTGCACCATTAGGTTATTAATAGCAGCTGTGATTGGTTGCTATAGCAACAAAATAAATTGCTAGTATAAGAAGCTTATGTGTGAGGTAATAAGATATCTGTGGGGAGACGGATAGGGAGAGATAGAAAGAGACAGAGAGAGACAGACAGAGTAAGAGGCAGACAGGGAAAGAGACAAACAGAGACAGACAGACAGAGACAGACAGGGGAAGAGAGAGAAACAGACAGTCAAAGAGACAGACAGAGGCAGACAGACACAGACAGGGAAAAAAACAGAGAGAGAGAGAAAGAGAAAAAGACAGACAGACAGGGAAAGATAAAGGGAAAGAGACAGAGACAGGGAAAGAGACAGACAAGGAAAGAGATAGACAGGGAAAGAGACAGACAGGGAAAGAGACAGAAACAGGGAAAGAGACAAAAACATAAAAAGAGATAGACAAGGAAAAAGACAGGGAAGAGACAGAGACAAGGAAAGAGACAGTGAAAGCGACAGAGACAGATGGGGAAATAGATAGACGGAGAAAGAGACAGACGGAGAAAGAGATAGACGAGGAAAGAGACAGACCTGGAACGAGACAGATTTGGAAAGAGACAGACAAAAGAGACAGACCTGCAAAGAGACAGACAGGGAAAGAGACAGACGGGAAAAGAGACAGACGAGGAAAGAGACAGACGGGAAAACAGACAGACAGGGAAACAAACAGACGGAGAAAGAAACAGACAGGGAAAGAGACAGACAGGGAAAGAGACAGACGGTGAAAGAGACAGACAGCGAAAGAGACAGACGGGGAAAGAGACAGACAGACAGACAGAAACACAGAGACAGACAGGTAAAGAGACAGACACAGATACCGACAGACAGAGATAAACACACAGAGACAGACAGACAGAAAGAGACAGAGACTGGGAGAGAGACAGTTACTATTCCGGGAAACGCCCAAGTACCACAGCTAGTCTAATATATAAAGCTGAATGTATGTGTGTATGTATGTGTGTGTGTGTGTGTGTGTGTGTGTGTGTGTGTGTATGTCCGCTAAAGGAATCCGCACCATCACAAAATTTTGCACAGTCACCCCATTTGACTCAGGGAATGTTCTAGACTATATTTTGAGGGGAAATTTTAACTCTGCAATTTACAGTTATTCACTAAAAAACCTGGTCAATAGAGCTGGGAGCTACAGGTCATTAGTAGAAGCTCTGACTGGTTGCAATAGGCAACGAAGGACATTCTGAGAAGAAAAAGCTTATGTGTGAGGTAATATGATATAGTTAGAGACAGACACACACAAAGACACGCGTAGAGGTAGAGACACGCACAGAGATAGAGACGGACACAGAGACAGAGGCACACACAGAGACAGACACAGACAGAGACAGAGATACTCAGAGACAGAGACACACACAGAGACACACAGAGACGGACACAGATATACACACAGAGACAGGGAAAGAGACAGAGACAGATGGGGAAAAAGACAGACGGGGAAGAGACAGACGGGGAACGAGACAGACAGGGAACAAGACAGATGGGGAAAGAGACAGATGGGGAAAGAGACAGACGGTGAAAGAGATTGACAGACAGAGATAGAGAGAGACAGATACAGAGACAGACAGAGAGATAGACACAGACAATCAGAGAGATAGATACAGACAGACAGAGAGACAGAGAGATAGACACAGACAGACATGGATAGAGAGAGACACACATGGATAGAGACAGACATATAGACAGAAAGAGACAGACAGGAAAAGGGACAGACAGAGACAGACATACAGACAGAAAGAGACAGACAGACACACAAAGACAGACACACAGAAACAGACACACAGAGACAGACAGAGACAGACAAGGACAGACAGAGACAGACAGAGACAGACAGACAGAGAGACAGACAGAGACAGATGGACAGAGAGAGACAGAGACAGACAGACAGAGACATATGGACAGAGACAGACAGAATGAGACTGGGAGACAGACAGAGAGACAGTTACTATCCCGGGCAATGCCCGGGTACTACAGCTAGTCTAATATATAAAGCTGAGTGTATGTATGTGTGTATGTATGTGTGTATGTATGTCTGCTAAAGGAATCCGCACTGTCGCATTTACAATCACGAAATTTTGCACAGACGACCCATGTGACACAGGGAACGTCATAGACTATGTTTTGACGGGAAAATTTAACTCCACGCTTTACAGTTACTTTACAAAAAACCTGCTTCCATTAAAGTCAATGAGGCTGCGAGCTATTAGATTATTAATATCAGCTGTGATTAGTTGCTATAGGAACAAAATAAATTGTTAGTATAAGAAGATTATGTGTGAGGTAATAAGATGTCAGTGGGGAGATGGATAGAGAGAGACAGAAAGTGACAATGAGAGAGAGACAGACAGAGTATGAGGCAGACAGGGAAAGAGACAGACAGAAACAGACAGACAGAGACAGACAGGGGAAGAGACAGAGAGAGAGAAACAGACAGTCATAGAGATAGACAGAGACAGACAGACACAGACAGGGAAAGAGACAGAGAAAGAGACAGAGAAAGAGACAGACAGGGAAAGATACAGGGAAAGAGACAGGGAAAGAGACAGACAGGGAAAGAGATAGACAGAGAAAGAGACAGACAAGGAAAGAGACAAGGAAAGAGACAGACAGGGAAAGAGATAGACAGGGAAAGAGACAGACAGGGAAAGAGACAGACAGGGAAAGAGATAGACAGGGAAAGAGATAGACAGGGAAAGAGACAGACAGGGAAAGAGACAGAGACAGGGAAAGAGACAGACAGGGAAAGAGATAGACAGGGAAAGAGATAGACAGGGAAAGAGACAGACAGGGAAAGAGACAGAGAGGGAAAGAGACAAAAACAGGGGAAGAGACAAAAACATAAAAAAGACAGAGACAAGGAAAAAGACAGGGAAAGAGACAGAGACAAGGAAAGAGACAGGGAAAGAGACAGAGACAGATGGGGAAATAGGTAGATGGAGAAAGGGACAGACGGGGAAAGAGACAGACGAGGAAAGAGACAGACCTGGAACAAGACAGACCTCAAAAGAGACAGACCTGAAAAGAGACAGACCTGCAAAGATACAGACAGGGAAAGAGACAGACGAGAAAAGAGACAGACGAGGAAAGAGACAGATGGGGAAACAGACAGATAGGGAAACAGGCAGATGGTGAAAGAGACAGATGGGAAAAGAGACAGACGGTGAAAGAGACAGATGGCGAAAGAGACAGACGGGGAAAGAGACAGCCAGAGAGACAGACACACAGAGACAGACAGGTAAAGAGACAGACACAGGTACAGACAGACAGAGATAAGCACACAGAGACAGACAGAGACAGACACACAGAGACAGACACATAGAGACACACAGAGACAGACAGATATAAACACACAGACAGAAGCACAGAGACAAACACACAGAGACAGACACAAAGAGACAGACAGAGACAGAAAGAGACAGACAGGGACAAACAGGCAGACAGACAGAGACAGACAGACAGATACAGACAGAGATAGACAGAGACAAACAGACAGAGACTGGGAGAGAGACAGAGAAACAGTTACTATCCTGGGCAATGCCCGGGTACTACAGCTAGTCTAATATATAAAGCTGAGTGTATGTGTGTATGTATGTGTGTATATATGTGTGTGTGTGTGTGTGTGTATGTCCGCTAAAGGAATCCCCCCCATCACATTTACAATCACAAAATTTTGCACAGTCACCCTGTTATGATCCGGAACCATGGAAGACCACCATAAATCATTGGTAAAAGGTGACAAGAGCATTGGCAACTAATCTGGACGCCATCCCCTTACTAACCATCAACACTAGAAGTAGCCGAGGGGTGAACTAACATCCTGTGCACCGCGAACCCAGCCGGAGAACTAGCTATCCTAAAGGAAGGAAAGATGAATAACTCTCTGCCTCAGAAAATAGATTGCAAAGAATAGCAAGCCCCCCACATTCAAAGACTGCAGTGATATAGGAAAACACAATACACAGATAGATGATAAGATTAGCAAAAGTGAGGCCCTACTGACTAAATAGGACAGGATAGGAAAGGGACTGATGGTGGCCAGAGAAAAACCCTACAAAAATCCAAAAACCTGATAGTACAAAAAGCCCTCAGATCGCTAGATCTGAACTCCGTCCTATACCAGGCGCTCTTGTCATACCAATGAACAGAAAGCAGGAACCATACAAATTCAAGAAGCAACAAACACATGGACATATAGGAGCAATACTCCAAACATAGCTGGAGGGAGCTTCCCAGCTAAGCAACTGAGAGGGAAGATTCCTGCATGCAAATAAACTGACAATAACCACAGTAAATGACAAACTCAGATAAGAGCAAAAAGAACCAAACAACAAATAAAGAGCCAAGCACTTATCTGGAGTAGATGTGGTCTGGAGCAGGATGAAGCAGGCTGGTGTACAAAGAACAACTGACCCAACATAGCCTGCTAGCAGACCAGGCTTTAAATAGGCAGAGAGTTAGCAATGGAAACGCCCATTGCTCAACACACCTGGTCTCTGTCCAAACCATTCCTGGCCACAAGAGGGAGCCTCACAGCAGCAAAAGCATAACTGACATTCACAACACACCCCATGGGAATGTTATAGACTATGTTTTGAGGGGAATATTTAACTCTGCACTTTACCGTTATTCACTAAAAAACCTGGTTACATTAATTCAATGGAGCTGGGAGCTACAGGTCATTAGTAGAAGCTCTGACTGGTTGCAATAGGCAACGAAGGACATTCTGAGTAGAAAACGCTTATGTGTGAGGTAATATGATATAGGTAGAGACAGACACACACAGAGACACGCGCAGAGACAGAGACACGCACAGAGACAGAGGCACACACAGAGACAGACACAGACAGAGACAGAGATACTCAGAGACAGAGACACACACAGAGACACACAGAGGCACAAAGAGTGAGACACAGAGACAGACACAGAGACACACACAGACACACAGAGACTGATACAGAGACACAGAGACAGACATAAAGAGACACACAGAGACAGAGAAACATAGAGAAAGAAACACACAGAGACAGAGAAACACAGATGCAGAGAGGGAGACAGACAGAGAGTGAGTGGGAGAGAGGGAGAGTGAGAGAGACACGTAGTTACTATCCCGGGCAACACCGAGTACTAAAGCTAGTTATAAAATATATTCCAAAAGAAAAAACTATACAACTATAAAGCAGTGGGTTTCAGCCAGTTCTTACTGGTTCAAGGGAACTAGTTATTAAAATTACCACTAGTTCCATGAACTGTCAAGAAACAGTGACCCAAAAAGCAGTGACCCAAGAAGCAGTGACCCAAGAAGCAGTGACCGGGAGCCCACTGGCTTCAACTGAATGTGCGTCCTCGGATACACTTTCACTTGAAATGTTATGTGTTGCACAAAATGTCACTGGCTTCCTGTGATTAATTTGTAAAACAGGCATGTATTGCCTGGTTTTCTTTATATTTAACCCAATCTCAAATAAAAATATAAGTCAAAATGCATAAAAACAAAGCCCAAAAAAGGCAAAAATTATTTGCATAACCAAAAAAAGAAAGATTTTAAGCCCTTAACTGCAAACTTTAAAAAAGGTAAAATGTCCTAGTCTTGAATTGGTTAATGACTTTTTTGAGAGCTTACAGAGTAGAAATTCAATATCTGAGGATAATGCTATGCCATGTAAGGTAATTAACACATAGGATAATTTAATAATTCAGGGAGATTTTAGGAAACTGGAGACTTTTGTGGAGAAATAGAAAATTAAGTTTAATGTGGAAATGGAAAGTGAGGCATTTGGGCCAGTTATGTCTTAAAGGGAAAGCATCAGTAAATTCATGCTGCCCAAACTACGGGCAGCAGGAATCATAGCATGGCTGCACGATTACAGCCAGGTATATTATTTTTCTTAAACATTTCAGAGAAAACATAGTTTAAAGAACCAACAAGAAACCGTAGTTCAGTTTTTCTTCCGGCTGATTAACAGGTCTCTCATTATGTACAGACATAAGATAGACGTGTAAAAATTGACTTGAGCACAGCAGGGAGAAGCTGGCGGTGGGCAGCACTAGACCAGTCTAGTCTATTCTTATACAATGATGATAATGGGGTAGCTTGTAAAAGGAAGGAAGGTTTCACCAGAATTATGAGGATGAGCAACTGAGGAAGCACATAGATATTGTAAATTCTGCTTAAAAGTATGCTTTCACACCACATTATTTTTTTTAGTTATGACATTTACTGAAGTTAATGGTACTGACATTTCCTGTCGGCCCTTTTCACCATATATTTCACAGCTTCACTTCCTCCTTTTTATTTAACAGATCAACGTTGCTTGTGGTTGTCAAAATAAAACTCCATTTCGTTATTGCATACTTGACAAGAAAATGTTTGATTTGTTTGCTATATTGATTTTGTTTTAGCATGTAAAAAGATCTAACATTTCATTCAATCCATGGAAATGAAGATATTATGAAATATGAAAAACAGTTGAACTGTGTACTATCATAACCAATATATTTTTATACATAGTCCCCAATTTTATATACTCATTAGTTAAACAACTGCCACAGAATATTTTTTTTGATTGACCGCTACTGAAATCCATGGAATAAATGTGTTATTTGCTAAGTAGTAGGTCAGTGTGAGCAACACAGACAGAAGGCAATGGGGAGGACTTGTGGGATCAGCAAGGACCAGGAAGCAAGATATTCAGGACAGAAGATAGAAAAGGCAGAGCAGATAACACCAGAAGACACAGAGCCAGGAGTGTGGATATACACAGATATACAGTCAGTCCAGGATTTTCAGGTAACAAATGGTTAATAGCAAAGTTGTTTACTATCAGCAAATAGATGATCAATGGCAGAGGCATAGGTAATTATCAAGTAAATGTGTTAATGCAAGCAAAAGAAATGAACTTTCAAACTGGATACTTGGTAACAAAACAGATTACACCTTGTTAAACTGGTGCTGTAGTGTAAACAGCACCAATGTTGGAAAGAGTTCAATATGTTCATAGTGGATACATTGTTATCTGCAAGTTGATTAATAAAGATCAACAGGCAAATGAAAACTTGTTGTAGAAATGATTACACACTGTTGCAGTAGTGTTGTAGTGTGAACAGCACCAATAAGGCAGAGAAGAGTTTGTTGTGCTAATGTCCTAATGGCAGACAAATGGTTACCTCTATCCTCCTGTACCTGTCTGTGTCTTGTATTGTTTATGATTATTGTACTTGTCCCTATTATGTACACCCCTTTCACATATAAAGCGCCATGGAATTGATGGCGCTATAATAATAATAATACCTTAGTAAATGTAGATAATAGTTTGGCGTTTGCTGAAGAGATGATTAGTCAGATAATATAGGTGGATGGTAACCTCATGCAACTCATTCCTTCAAATCACAATTAACGTCTTAAACTATTATAGAGCCTACATCAGGGGTCTCAAACTCAGCTGGGTGTATGGGCCGCACATAGAAGAAAAGAAATTGAGAGGGGCCGCATTCCTTGCAGGACCCAGTTACATTTTTAGTGATTCCATTTATTTTTTTCTATACACCTTTTGGGTCCCTTTTTTGAACAGTTCTTGCGTGTTTATTATGACAATTCTGCACATTTTTGTTTATTTAAGTTTATATATAAAAAAGCATTTTTAATGGCAAAAAAAATCATGCTTTGATTGTTTTTTACATTATCACCTTTTTGTAATATTGTTTTACAATTAACAGCATCATGTAGTAATCTTGGCCAACATCTTGTAGTAATGTCCCCGTGCTGCAGTAATGTCCCTCATCCTGTAGTATTGTGATCAATAGTACAGTAGTATTGTACCCATCCTTGTAGTATAGTGCCCATCCTTGTGCCCTGTAGTACTCTGCCCATTCTTGTAGCATTGTGCTCATCCTTTTGCCCTGTAGTATTGTGCTTATCCTTGTGGCATTGTGACCATCCTTGTACCCTGTAGTATTGTGCCCATCCTTGTAATATTGTGCTCATCCTTGTGCCCAGTAGTATTGTGCTCATCCTTGTAGTATTGTGCCCAGTAGTATTGTGCTCATCCTTGTAGTATTGTGCCCATCTCTTGCAGTATTGTGCCCATCCTTGCAGTATTGTGCTCAGTAGTATTGTGCTCATCCTTGTAGTATTGTGCCCAGTAGTATTGTGCTCATCCTTGTAGTATTGTGCCCATCCTTGCAGTATTGTGCCCATCCTTGCAGTATTGTGCTCAGTAGTATTGTGCTCATCCTTGTAGTATTGTGCACATCCTTGCAGTATTGTGCCCAGTAGTATTGTGCCTATCCTGTAGCATTATGCTCATCCTTGTGCCCAGTAGCATTGTGCCCTTCCTGTGGTATTGTGCTCAACCTTTAGTAATGCACACAAAAAAAAATCTCACTTTTCCTCCGTTCCCTCTTATTAGGCTCCGTGCTCACGATCAGTGTTTGCAGCGTTTTGGATGCAGCCTGTTTCACTGCGTCCAAAATGCTGCAATGTGCAGTACAAGCAGAGTGGACAGGATTCCTAGATCCCATACCACTGTGTGTGTACTGCCCGCAGCAAACACTGACCTGCGGTGTGGCTTTCAGTTGCCGCAGCATGTCAGTTCTTTGCTGCGAAGTCGCATGTGTCGTCCCTAGGGAGAACACAGCAAGGAGACCACAACGGCCCGAACCCTGAACTCGGGCACGGGCAGCTGCAGTCTTCTGCGGAGAAGACTTGCGGGTGGACCTGCCATGTCCAGGACGTGAGTCCTGAGAGTGGGCACTTACCTTACTTGCTTGTTGCAGCCAGCAGACCCGGTGATGATCGCAGCTCTGCAGTGGGCCAGCGACAGCACGGCTTTACAACAGTTGAATCGTTTGCGGTGCCGCGCAGAGGAGCTCTGTGCACTATAGCAATGGCTGCGTCGGCCAATCAGATGCAAGGAGGTGACGTCATACAGCGATGTCACTCCTTGCCTCTGATTGGTGGGCAGGAGCCATAGGTATAGTGTTGACAGCTCCTCTGCGTGGCGGCGGCACCGCAAACGAATCAACTGTAGTAAAGCCGTGCCGGCGCCAGCCCACTGCAGAGCTGCGATGGTCAGGGGGTCCGCGGGCCACGTGTTTGAGGCCCCTGGCCTACATCCTACATTGGACATTTTAAACTACTTCATGACTAGCTAGGTTTAAACACGATGAACTAATTGAATAACTTGAATGTCATACAGCTCCTGGCACTTTCTTCCACCTTATCTGAAGCTGTTCACAGATACTGGGTTTTTGGGAGCTTAAATTACATAATGGTAACCTTGATCACTCGCTGCCTGAAAAAAAATGTTTATTAAATACTAATTTGAAAACGAATGAGTTAAGATACATGAATACCTTTCTGATAGAAGCTCTATATTAAAGGGAACCTGTCAGGTGCAATATGCAACCAGAATCACCAGCAGTTCTGGGTACATATTACTATTCCCTGCCTCTCCTAATGCTTGGATCTAGTAGCTTACATAAAGAGATGTTTAGAAAAAAGTATTTCTAAAAATCCTTTATGATATGCTAATGAGGCCAAGGACTAGTCACAAGGCCATTATTTCTCTTGGCTAGCCGGCCCCCTTAACATGTAAGCACGCACCTATGGGTGTGCTAACAAGCTAATGAATGCGCAACATCAGAGGCATGGTTGTTCTCACCTCTCTGTTGCCACCATGCCCAACGCTGGCTTTCGGCTCAGTGCGCATGATCAGAAGTCCCCGGACTTCTGATCATGCACATTGAGCCAAAATTCAGCGGTGGCAGCAGAGAGGTGAGATTGACCATGCCTCTGATGATGAGCATTCATTAGCTTGTTAGCATGCCCACAGGGACATGCTTACATGCTAAGGGGGCCGAATAGCCAAGGGAAATAACACCCTTGCATCTAGTCGCTGGCCTCAGTAGCATATCATAAAGGATCTTTATAAATACTTTTTCTAAAGATCCCTTTATCTATGCTACTATAGGCTGGGACTGCTAGGCAGGGATTTGAAATATGCACCCAAAACTGCTTGTGGTTCTGGATGCATATTACACCTGACAAGTTCCCTTTAAGCAAAGGAGGTTGTAGTGAGAAAGTGACTGGCAACTCAGTCCTCAACTTAATTGAATGGAATTTTCTAATTAATTCTATGTTAACCCATGAGAAATCATCACCAGTATCACCCCAACAATTCCACAAAATTCAAAATTTAAGACAAGTCATTGCAGGCTAGCCATTCTGCCACAGAGTCTGGTTTACCACACTGATTTCTGATTTTCCAGTAGAGGTAATGCTTTCCATCGAGATTCTTTACTGTAAAGTATGTTTCATCAGAATGAAATAACTATATATCCATAAGAATACTTTGTAAATACAAATACGTTGATCTTGGCCTTGGTGTCTGGTTTGTTAACCTATTCTCTTATTCTCTGCACATAAACTTTAAACATTTGTTTTCTTCCACTGCAACCTCTTTATATCTAACAATATCAGGTCTAGACATTATTCGTATTATTGTATACTGATATTCTTGTTCTGCACATCATAGGTAAAGTTGACTTAAGTTTAAATCAAGGGAAAAAAAGAGAACTAGGTGTTGAAGCAAAGTCAAGAGTTCTCGTGACACTAAATACAGTACAATATTCAGGCAGCACATAGCTGTCTCAGTCATCCTTTAAAGGGAATCTGTCACCAAGTTTTTGCGACCTAATCTTGTAGCAGCATGATAAAGGAAAATAGACCCTGATTCCAGCAATGTGTCACCTACTGGGCTGCGTAAGCAAATCCTGGGAAAAAACGCTCAGCAGTCATATCAATCTGCTCCCAATGTATCCATACGCCAACCACCTGTTGACCCACAGGGAAATGCAGGAAAGGAAAGAGTCAGCATCCTTAGTAAAATCTTCAAATTTTATTAAGAATCCATTAAAAGTATTCCACCGAGGTAGATAAGCAACACTTACGAGTTTCGAAGGCACAAGTTTATGACTGTTTGAAACACGAAAGATGTTGCTTTTCCACCCCGGTGGAATACTGTTAATGGATTCTTAATAAAAATTGAAGATTTTATTTCTCCTGATGCCGAGCCTTTCCTTTCCTGCTGGTCTGTGTAGTGTAACTTTTATAAAATTGTTGTTTAATTAGAAGGAGATTAGAGGACTACTTGGTGTGCTGCCAAGTAGTCCAGCAGATGCATGAGCTCGTTATAACCCTGCTCTACTTTCAAATCTGCTAGATTTGCAGCAGGGAAAAAAATTACAGCAAGCAGCTCATTAAGTGAAACATCTCTGGAATCAGGGTCTGTGTCTCTACATTATGCTGCTTTCAGATGGGGTAGCAAAAACGTGGTGACAGATTCCCTTTAAAGTCCTTGGGTGCTGATGTTACAGAAATTGAGAAATCTGTCTGGGACTACAGCAAAGGGAGGCAGGCATTGGAGAAGGTCCGGTTCTGGGACAGACAGTAACAACATGAATGGGCCTCGACTGCTTGAGCTAGATAAGCTTAGCATCACTCTCTCAGCGCTCTGGCTCTATAAGAATGTTCAAAGAAGAGGCATCCCTCTATAACACTCAAATTCCCCATATGAAAAGAAGTTTTGTTAGCGACATAACTAGTGATGAGCGAGCACTAACATGCTCTATTGCTCAGTACTCAAATCAAGCAGGTTGGGCGCTCGAACCGGCTAAACTCGAGTACTGATTATAATGGAAGTCAATGGGAAACTCTAGCATTTTTCCACAAGACCATAACATGATTCCTGGGAGGGCAGGAAAATCACTGAAGTGGATAGAAAAAGTGGTATATGGAATGGGAACAGCTTAGGGAAGACTCATGGATGAATCTCTGACTCTCAGGTCGTTGCTAGGAATAATGTAGTCAAAGTATTACTACACTTTTACTGACTCACAATAAAACACTCAAACCCGAAAACAAAACAATGGATTTTACAGAAAAAAATGTTAGGAAGCATTAATTCCTGTATAATGATTTGGCATATAAGGCAAAATTAAAATGAGTGTAAAGAGCGGAAAGCAGATTGAGAGGGATCAAGAAGTGAGTTTTCAGATAAATAGCGGATTAGCCGAGAGTGGACCAAGCGTTCCAGGAGCTTAGAGATAAAGGGAAGGTTAGAGACTGGTCTGTAGTTAGCGGCACAGTTCTGATTGAGGGAAGGATTTTTAAGTAGAGGGGTTATGATGGCATGATTAAATGATGAAGGAAAGATACCTGATTAAAGAGAGAGGTTAAACATTTTGGTTAGATAGGTAGTGACAGCTGGGGAGAGAGCCTGAAGGAGATGTGAGGGAAGAGGGTCACTGGTGCATGTTGTTGGGCGGGAAGAGGCAAGGAGACACGTCACTTCATCTTCTGTGACAGGCTCAAATATTGATAGTGAGCTTGAGGTGCGGGAGAGGAGGGGATCCAGGCTCTGAGGGGATTTTTCAAAGATTTCTTTGCGGATGTCGTTGATCTTTTGTAAGAAGAAAGTGGCCAGATCATCAGAGCTTAGGTTGGTGGCCGGGGTCTGTGCTTTAGGGCTCAGGAGGGAGTGGAAGGTTTCAAAGAGTCGTTTAGGATTGTTGGCTAGTGAAGTGATGAGATTGGTAAAGTATACTTGTTTAGCCAGATGGAGAGCAGAGTTATAGGTTTTGAGTATGAACTTATAGTGGATGAAGTCTTCAGCTGAAAAGGATTTTCTCCACAGACGCTCAGCACACCTAGAACAGCGCTGTAGGAAACGTGTTTGAAGCGTGTGCCAGGGCTGCCGCTGCCTGTGTGTTTTTTTTTCTGCATCTAGCTGGTGCAGCTTCATCCAGGGCACTCTGCAATGTCTTATTATAATGTGACACTGCAGAGTCTGCGCAGGAGAGGGAGGAGATGGGAGCCAAGAATGACTGCAAATAGTTCATTAGCAGCTGGGTAGTGATGGCGCTTAAATTTCTGTATGGGCGATAAGTGGGGGCATCCCGGGTTTGAAGGCAGTTTGTGATGGAAAAGGAGAGAAGGTTGTGGTCAGAGAGTGGGAGAGGGGAATTGGTGAAGTCGTGAAGACTGCAGAGGCGGGAGAAGACCAGGTCCAGTGTAGTCCCATCCTATCTGTAGGAGACTTAGTGAGCTGTGAGAGGCCGAAGGATGAGGTTAGAGAAAGAAAATGGGTGGCAGATGGGGAGAGTGGGTCGTCAATAGGGATGTTGAAATCCCCCATGATGAGAGTGGGAAGGTCACAGGATAAAAAGTGTGGAAGACAAGTGGCAAAATGATCAAGGAACTGATGGGAGGAGCCTGGAGGGCGATACACAACTGCCGCTTGCAGGGAGAATGGTTTGAAGAGTCTAATGGTGTGGACTTCAAAAGACGGAAACATGGGTGAGGGTACTGGGGGGATGACCTGGAAGGCACACTGGGATGAGAGGAGCAGACCAACACCTCCTCCTGATCTGTTCTCAGGTCTTGAAGTATGTGAGAATTGGAGCCCACCGTGTGAGAGAGCAGCAGCAGCAGCGGTGGTGTCTGAGTGCTGGATCCAGGTTTCTGTAAGAGCAAGAAGGTTGGAGAGGAAGAAGTCATGAATGTAGAGGAGTTTGTTGCACACTGACCTTGCATTCCAGAGTGCGCAATTAAAAGGGGCAGGAGAAGGTGAGCACTGGATATTGATAAGATGAGCAGGGTTTCTATGTGTTGCAGGATGAGAGTTGTATGTACTAAAGGATGGGGGCCTGGGGTTGGGGGAGATGTCACCAGCAGCTAGGAGGAGGAGGAAAAAGAGAAAGAGCAGGTGATTCAGTGTTTTGTGTGAATGTTTTGTGCGCTGTGTGGGGGTAGTGGATGGTTTAGAATGGTTGAAAAAAGTTAGTAAGGCATCAATGTTGTACATGGGAGAGGGAAGGAGAGAGGGGCTGATATAGAGAGAAGGCACAGAATGTATAGGAAGGGGGTATAGGTGAGGGAGTGCAGAAAGCAAGACATATAAGAAACTAAGCGATATGACAAATGAATAGTGTAATAGAGCAGAACCAGAATCATGCTTGTGAGAGTGTCTGGCCCAGCGTCCCTGTATCCTGCCCTGTCCATGTGCCATGATTGGTTGGAAAGAGACTCCAAATGTATTGCTCTTTGGAATATACCGCACACGTGATCCCTAGGCCAGACTGAGATACATTTGATGGTTCTGCAGCGATGTATGACACAATTGTATATGTTGAATAATTATGCAATTACAGAGACACCATATCCGGGATTACTACACAAGATTCCAGACACAGAGACTGAGTAAAAAGATCAGAAAAGGAAATTGGGTGATAATGTGAACCGTTTGCTAGACTAGTGTATAGCATAGCTAAAAACAAGGAACTATTCACACCTGGCATATGAGACGATAAAGAATGGTTTGGTAAGTACCTTCTGGTCCATTCTGGGACATTTCTGGTATATTTCTGAGCACTTATGAAGCACTTATCAGAGGCACGCACAAAGACCACAGTCATAGACCTAGTGTACCAAATTTATACATGTCTCATTGCACAAGATGATTATCAGCTGACCCACATGGGAGGGGCACATCAAAGATTTACAAACAGGTAGAATCCACTCAAAGAAAAGAAAAAAAACAAACAGGACTTAACTAATTACACAGCAGGAAAATAGCAGTTTAGCATACCAAAATCAAAGACAGTTTAAGTGTGAATGCAGGACACGAGATGAGGAGATGACAATCTATGCAGGAAATTCAGATGGATAGATCAAATGGACAGTGTACCGCCCCCGTAGCAGCAGCCGAGCCGCTCGGATCCAGAGCCACGGTGGCTCGAGGAGTCCACACGGACACTCAAATCAAAAAGGAGTGGGTGAATATATACACGGGATTAGGAAAGTTTGTGACGCCACCCACGGTGCGTGGTAAGATATGGTACCACTGCTGCTGTTGGGGATGCCCGGTGGCGATTGTATGGCAGCAAAGTGCTTTTACCCCTCTGTGGGTAGGGGGTTTTTGCCCCGGGAGCCCGGTGATGGTGCTGAAGGGGTGCCGTTGGGGAGTAGGAGAAGGGTTTTCAGTGTAATCACTCATTCCAGAAATAACCACACCGACATCTTGTAAACCAGAATTCTGAGCACCACTGCAGCTGGAAGGGAGCACGCTGGGGTCCGTGCCCTTGGTGTTGCGGTTAGTCTGTGGCCCCTTCCTTGGCACCTGTGTTTTCTTCTTTGGACCCTCAAGTCTGAAACTTTTCGGGTCCCGCTGACCCGTATGGCTAATGGAATAAGCTTGCTCTCAGGGTTCACGCGTAGGATTTCTTTGGGCTGTATTGGGAAAGTCCTATCCCATCGGTGTGCTAGTACCCTGATTTTGGAGCGGGTTGGGAATGACACTTGAAGTCTTCACCCCGTTGGGTAAATTACCAGGACGCGTGAGGCTACTTCGTGGCCAAGGGTCCATGTACCCCGTCGTGCCCTGGCCCCTGCCCGGTGATAGCTCAAAGTCGCTGTCCGTCCTCCTTGGCAGTCCATGCCCCCTGACACTATCCCCTGCGACTGGGGTTCCAGCTCCTACCAGGCCCAGACCAACGTCTGCCACCCAGTACTCAGGAGCCCTGCTCCTTCTGTGACCTCTCCTCACGAGAGTCACTTCTCCACATTCACTCCACTCTCTTTCCTTTGCTCAACTGTCACTTTTCTCACTATCCCCTACCAACCCCCCATGTGGGCGGCCCTATTCCCTTCAGGCCCCCCAATGGTGTGTCTGGTGGGTACAGTGTAAAGTGTTCCTAGGGTTTTGATTGACTCAGCTGTTAGCAACACCAAAGGACCAAGACCCGTAACCAAGGAGGGTGCGTACTGTGCTGAAGGGCAGATTGCACAATACCCTGCGATGACCTGATAAGCCAGGACGTCACATATGCGATGTGTCCAGCTTAGATACCCAATAGTTGTACAGTACAGCGGAATCATGGAAAATGCTGATATGGTGTGCTAGGTACTCCATCACCATCTTCCAAAACTTTTCTATCCTTGTCAGAGTACCCCAAGTATCAAGGCCTGGGTGCTGGGAGAGTCTAATAAAACTGTCCTAGACGTTTGATAGTATTCCTTTGCCCAAGGAATGACTAGAGATGAGCGAACCTGAGGTTCGGTTCTCAAACTGAACACCAACTTAAAACAACAGGGCTTGAGTTCAAAGTTCGAATGCTTTATGTGCGAACTTAACTTGCACAAGCAAAGCTGTGCTCAGGTACGCTTGATGCTCAGCCCTATGGAAGACGCTTGCACTGTTTGAACGGCTTACACTGGTGGTAACAAGAACATGATCACATGTAATGTGCAACCAAATATAACATTTGAAAATGCCTTCCCACCCTCCCCCGGAAGTGATCTGCTTATGGCTGGCTGTATATGGGCTGAGATTCAAGCTGCCAATGAGTTTTTCCGAACCTGCTTACGCAAGGTTTGGACACGTAGAGGTTCGGTTCATTTGTTACCAACAAACCGAGCCTCCAAAGGGTCACTCATCTTTAACGATGACCTCTTCCACCAGTTTTGTCAGATGGTAATTATACTAAATGTTCGACTAGGGCCTTCTGGTATTGCACCATTTTACTAGCCCCCTCTGCTACAAGGAATGAGGGATGGAAAAGTTGAGTGTTGGTCAAAATGCGTATTACGCAAAGGTCATGGGAAAGGAAACAGGACATAAAGTGAGCCATGTGTGCCAGACTCCCAACAGGCAAGACTTCTTTGTACCCCACCAATAGGAAAACTCTAAATCTCCTCCTCCTTTTCCTTCTCCTCCTCCTTTTTAGCCTATCCATGCTGAAGAGAGAGAATGAAGATGGTTTTGGTAGAACCTTCTGCAGCACATGCAACCATCTCTTGTTTATTTTTCTCAGCCTCCTCCTCCTCATTATCACCCAATCAACGCTGATATGATGAGATGAGGCTGGGTTGGATAGTATTAGTCACACAGTGTTCTCTCTAAACTCGCCGATTGTCATGGTGGCATCAGACGCTGTTCAGACCACAAACTCTGACACTCCTCACTACACTTTGTCTGGTGCTAATTAGTTTCACAAGCAGGTTTGGGCATTGACCAGCTGTGTGCTCATTAGTGATCAGACTAGCGGGAGTTAATTTCTGATAGCCTTTTGGTTACCTTTTGGATCACATGTTGTGGGAGACCTATCACAGGTGCTCCCCGCCTTTTTAAGATGAAGGAATTTGTCATAACGTTTTTTATTTTTCCATCAGTATAGCCATAATGGCTTGTTTTTGGTGGGATAAGTTGTACTTTTGAATGACACCATTTATTCTGCCACATATTTTACTGGAAAACAGGAAAAATTTCCAAGTGTGGTATAATTGAAAAAAAATGCAATTACACGATTGTTTATCGGGCTTTTTTATATCCCGTGTTCACTATATGGTAAACCTGATGTGTCACTGTGATGCCTCAGGTCAGTACGAGTTCATAGATATTGAACATGTATACTTTTACTTTTATCTAAGTGGTGAAAAAAAATTCAGAAAGTTGTTAAATAAAGAATTGCGCTTTTGTTGCCATTTTCAGAGACCCGTAGCGTTCTCATTTTTAGGAATCTGTGGCTCAGTGATGGCTTATTTTTTGTGTCTTGAGATTATATTTTTATTTATACCATCTGTGGATAGGTGCAATATTTTAATCGCGTTTTAATGCAATGTTGTGGCGACCAAAAACCGTAATTCTGGCATTTTGATTTTTTTTTTCTGCACACTCTATACTGATCAGGTAAATCGATTTTATACATTGATAAATGCAGCGATATCAAATACGTCTTATATTTTGTTTTATTACTGGTTCATTTTCAATGGGGCAAAAAGGGGGATAATTTCAACTTTTAGGTTTTTTGGATGTTTTCATATTTTTTTTAAACTTTTTTATTTACATTTTTTATTGATTGTTCTAGTACCACCAGCAGACTGTATGGCTGTAGTGTACGATCACGTCTCCTGATCAGAGTGATGCTTCAGCATCGCCCTGATCAAAAGAAATACTGTGTTACTGTAATAGGGGGAAGAGAGCTATACACTTCAGGTTGTCAGTAAAAAAGTGTGTTTCAGCGCACTACCACAGGTGAATTCCAGGAGGAGAATCCAAACGGTGCTCGCAGGATAGTAGAGGCTGTGAGTAACCAAACAAAGGCGGATCCCCGGCACAAGACGTCCATGAACAAATTCAGAAGTAAAGATAAAACTTCACATTTATTTTAGATAGGTGGTTGGTATTGCCCTGATGTACAGATCTAACATGTTGGGAAACGTGAAAAGTACGAGTGGATATACAGTCATATGAAAAAGTTTGGGCACCCCTATTAATGTTAACCTTTTTTCTTTATAACAATTTGGGTTTTTGCAACAGCTAGTTCAGTTTCATATATCTAATAACTGATGGACTCAGTAATATTTCTGGATTGAAATGAGGTTTATTGTACTAACAGAAAATGTGCAATCCGCATTTAAACAAAATTTGACCGGTGCAAAAGTATGGGCACCTCAACATAAAAGTGACATTAATATTTTGCAGATCCTCCTTTTGCAAAAATAACAGCCTCTTCCTGTAGCTTTTAATGAGTTCCTGGATCCTGGATGAAGGTATATTTGACTATTCCTGTTTACAAAACAATTCCAGTTTAGTTAAGTTTGATGGTCGCCGAGCATGGACAGCACGCTTCAAATCATCCCACAGATGTTCAATGATATTTAGGTCTGGGGACTGGGATGGCCATTCCAGAACATTGTAATTGTTCCTCTGCATGAATACCAGAGTAGATTTGGAGCGGTGTTTTGGTTCATTGTCTTGCTGAAATATCCATCCCCTGCGTAACTTCAACTTCGTCACTGATTCTTGCACATTATTGTCAAGAATCTGCTGATACTTAGTTGAATCCATGCGACCCTCAACTTTAACAAGATTCCCGGTGCCGGCATTGGCCCCACAGCCCCATGGATGATGGAACCTCCACCAAATTTTACTGTGGGTAGCAAGTGCTTTTCTTGGAATGCTGTGTTTTGTTGCCTCCATGCATAACGCCTTTTTGTATGACCAAACAACTCAATCTTTGTTTCATCAGTCCACAGGACCTTCTTCCAAAATGTAACTGGCTTGTCCAAATGTGCTTTTGCATACCTCAGGCGACTCTGTTTGTGGCGTGCTTGCAGAAATGGCTTCTTTCGCATCACTCTCCCATACAGCTTCTCCTTGTGCAACGTGCGCTGTATTGTTGACCGATGCACATTGACACCAGCTGCAGCAAGATGATGCTGCAGGTCTTTGGAGGTGGTCTGTGGATTGTCCTTGACTGTTCTCACCATTCTTCTTCTCTGTCTTTCTGATATTTTTCTTGTCCTGCCACTTCTGGGCTTAACAAGAACTGTACCTGTGTTCTTCCATTTCCTTACTATGTTCCTCACAGTAGAAACTGACAGTTTAGATCTCTGAGACAACTTTTTGTATCCTTCCCCTGAACAACTATGTTGAATAATCTTTGTTTTCAGATCATTTGAGAGTTGTTTTGAGGAGCCCATGATGCCACTCTTCATAGGAGATTCAAATAGGAGAACAACTTGCAAGTGGCCACCTTAAATACCTTTTTTCATGATTGGATACACCTGCCTATGAAGTTCAAAGCTCAATGAGGTTATAAAACCAATTGCTTTAGTAAGTCAGTAAAAAGTAGTTAGGAGTATTCAAATCAAGAAATTGATAAGGGTGCCCATACTTTTGCAGCGGTCAAATATTGTTTAAATGCGGATTGCACATTTTCTGTTAGTACAATAAACCTCATTTCAATCCAGAAATATTACTGAGTCCATCAGTTATTAGATATGTGAAACTGAAATAGCTGTTGCAAAAACCCAAATTGTTATAAAGAAAAAAGGTTAACATTAATAGGGGTGCCCAAACTTTTTTATATGACTGTATGTGTATTTTTTAAACGCATTTGTGCCGCCCCCACATCAGCAGTCGAGCTGCTCGGATCCGGGGGGTTTCCGGACCCGGGAGTCGTGCGGACACTCAAATAAAAAGGGACGTATATGTACGGGGATTGCTGTAGATACTTCGTGATGCCACCCACGGTGTGTGGTAATATGGAGTACCACCGCTGCTATTGGAAAGCACCCGGGGGCGATATAGTGGCAGCTGGTTGTTTAACACTAGAAATCCCAGAGAGGGGTCATTTAACAATTCTACCTTTGGAACCCAGAGACGTGTCGAATGACCTGAAGGATTTTAGCTAACATCCTATAATCACCATCTTTTGTTCTGTAATTAAGGCCATTACTGTTGCACCACAGGAGGTTGTTGTTTTCCATTGAGTTTAGCCATTTAGTTTCTAGTTAGTTCTATTCAGTTTGGACTAAGGGTCATTTGACCCTCTTTCGGGACTTCAGGGGGAGCTCGAAATTTCTGGGACTTCTAGTGTTAACCCCTCCGAGGGTAGGGGTGGATGCCCCGGGGCTCAGTGTTCAGAACACGGGGAGTGATGTAGGCCAGAGGTAGCACGCCGGGCCGGACTGGGGAATGTTGGTGTACTCACTGTTGAATAATTGCACACAAGTCTGTTGGTAAACAAAGGTGTCAGTGGCCAGCTGCCGAGTCCAGATGTAATCGGGTCCCACACCCGGCTGGTGTACCGATGTCCCTTCCTCCAGCACTCTGTGGTTTTCTCAATTCTGAACGACTCCATATGGAACGGGGAAGTCCACTCCCGGTGCTTTTGTGGTTGGAAATGGTGCCCGCGAAATCTGACCCTTGGGATCTCAGTTGGTGTTTTAGGATACCCTATCCCCCGCGGTAGGCTGCCGTTTCGCTCTATCTGGGCTAACACTTCTGGAGCAATGTCTGGAACCTTGCTCCCGGCCTGGTGTATTAGAGAAGGGGCTTTCAACCGTCTTCTAACTATGGTCCAGGTACCCCACCTGTGCACGGTTTCCGGACCGGATCTCCGCTGTCGGTAACGGCGGGCTCCAACCCTGTCCCGGTCCACTTTGGATTTCCCGTGACCGGACTCCCGTCGCCTTTTGACACGGTCCACTGCTTGCCACCTAGCCAGTAGATCAGATCCACTACCCTGTCTACCCTTCACTAGGCTCAGCTTTCCTTTGACAATCTGTCACTGTCACTCCTCTCCACTTGACCTCCAACTTCAAACTCCAAACTTAGACTACCTTGTTCCCACCCCCGGATCCTCAAGACCCCTAGGTGGGTCCTCCCAATCCGCCTGGTCCTGCCCACTGGTGTGTCCTTCCTACCCTAAGGGGGGTGTCTAGGATTTGGTAGCAGATGGTACCTGATGTGGGATGGTGTTATGTCGGGCGAATTATTTCTCTGTGACCACCTGGCGGCGCCAGGGCGTGACACATTGTTTGTGTAATCAGTGGGAGAAATCGATGCTCCTAAAGTGGAACCCCGCCAGGAAACAAAATTAAATCTGGGGTATTTTTTTGGTGATCTCATCTGAGAACAAGACTGGCAAATATTTTTTTACTATTCTGACAACCTGCTGGTAATTGATAGTATAATTAGTGGAGAAAGTAACCTGAGAAGCTGGAGAAAACTTGTCAGAATTAGCATGATAAGTAAGATATTTGTGCCTAATATGTAAATTAACTTTGGCTATGGTGGTATTAGAAAAACCTCAATTTTTAAACTGCTTCTGAATAAGCACATATTCTTTATCATAATTTGTTTGGTGGGAACACGTTCTTTTAGCTCAGACAAATCACCCACAGGTAGGTTGTCTATAATATGCCTGGGATGGCAACTTGCCGCATGTAGCATGGAATTACCAGCCACCGATTTGCGGAACAAAGTACATGACACACTACCTGTGGTGGAAGAGCCAGTAAGCAAAAGATCAAGATAAGCTATACTGTTAGAATTGAAATTATAAGTAAAATGGACATTGAAAGGATTATTATTTAGAAAATCAATGAAAGAAGGAATCAGATCAAAAGAACCATTCCAAATAAATAATGCATCATCTATAAATCTAAAATAATAAGCAATTTGTTTCAAAAATGGGTTAGAGTCATTATAAATATAACAATCCTCACAATAATTCGTTAAAGTAATTGCTACCGAAGGGGAAAATTTGGCTCCCATAAAATTTGAAAAAAATATTTGTAAGTAAAAAACAGATGGAATCCAAAATAAATTTTGAAGTTGAATAGAATATTTGGTATACTTATTCATGTATACCCTGATGGATTTTAGGGCTAGGAATAAGGAAATGAGGAGTACAATGAGGAGACATCACAAGTGATCCAGACATAATTTGAAGACCATTGTACTGTATCCATTACATTAAGAACGTGTTTCGAATCCTGAATGAAACTGTGAGAACATTGTATGAGAAGTTGTAGCCGATCATCTATCCATTCTCCCAATCGTTCGAGGAGCAAATCGATCACCAAAACGATTGGTTGCAAAGGAGGAGAAAACACTTCCTTATGACATTTAGTTAGAGGATGAAAAATAGGTGTACGGGAATTAACTGGATAAAGAAAATCTCTTATTCTGTCAGAAAGAACTCCTGATAAAAAAACCTTCATTTAATA
Organism: Anomaloglossus baeobatrachus; assembly: GCF_048569485.1. Taxonomy (NCBI): domain Eukaryota; kingdom Metazoa; phylum Chordata; class Amphibia; order Anura; family Aromobatidae; genus Anomaloglossus; species Anomaloglossus baeobatrachus. The sequence continues at coordinate 197,411,975 of NC_134355.1, read as the reverse complement.
AATCACCAAGTCCTTCTTGAACTAGAGGGGTAGGATCTTCCTGTAAATTTTGATAACTTGACTCATCAGATAGCATTTTGAAAACTTCTCGTTCATACAGGGAAGTATCCATAATGATAACCAAGCCCCCCCCCCCCTCGTATCCGCATTTTTGATAATAATGCGAGAATTGGATTGTAAGGTGTGTAGTGCTCTCCGTTCTCTGGCTGATAAATTGTTGATAGGAATGTTTTTTTCAGTCTGGGCAGAAAGTTCCTTTAGATCTCTTTCAACGAGGGATTGGGATTCATCCATATACTTAATCCGGCTTTGGATGGAATAAAAGGTAGTATTAGGAATCCGCTTTTGAAAAGATTAATCAGTCAATTCAGGGTTTTGATAATCATATCCTGCCAGTGATTCAAGATCATTAAGAAGTAGCTGCTCATGAAACTGAAAAAATTCAAGATTAGGGATGAATTGTTTGCGCTGAAAGGGAGGCCCTTCACATTCAGAGTTGTAAAAATGTTTTTTAAGAGTAATATTTCGAGTAAAGCGATTGACATCCAAAATAGTAGAAAACAAATTGAATTTTTGTGTGGGAGCAAAGTTTAGACCTTTTGCAAATAGATTCAGTTCATCTTGATTAACGATAGTAGCTGACAAATTAACAACTGACAATTGATCAGAAGATTCTATTTGTTGTTGAGGGTATAGTAGCGATGTCCTCTGCCGATGGTGTTTGCAGCCGGCCGGCCTCGATTTTTTGAATATTTTTGTTTTTGTTGGATCGAGGTAAAAAAGCCGGAGAACTATGCTAGGTTCCAGCAACTTCTCCATCTGATAAATCGGTATTGATTTCGCTAGAGTCAGCATCCATGGAACTGAAACTAACTTTGGTTTCTGATGGATTGCGTTTGCCTGATTCCAAAATGGATTTAGGAGATTTACCATGTCTCTAAACAAATGTCAATTATAAATATGATTGGAGGCATAATCTTGCGTGTCCCTTTTAAATTTATTTTGTTTAATCTGGGTAATACACTCCTCCATTTTGAGTAGATTTTCATTCATCTTATTTTGTGAAGCAACAAACGCTGCAGAAGACGCATGTGATTTAATATTGGTTTTTATTTGTTTAATATCTTGTGCCAATGTCTTCAACTTTTTGTTTTCATATTTCAGAATGAGTTCAATCAATATAACGGAACAATTTGAAAGAATATCATCCCATAATCTGACAAATTCATCATCATAAATCGTGGTGGGTGGCTTTTTTATGCGAAGACCACGTGGGATCATATTATTGGAAAGATAGGCTTGTAAAGTTGTAGAATCCCACCAGGTTTTGAGACGGCTGCTCAAGTGAAATCATAGAGTCCTTGAAATCTGAGCTCAAAGTTTCATGATGCAAATTATCAAGCGAAAAAATCTTTGCAGCTTTATTAAGTCTAGTAGTATTGTTAACATTAAAAAAGTTGTCATTGTTTGAAGACGAATTCTCATCCATATCAATAGAAAAAAATGTATATATAAGTGGTGGGAGCACAAAAATTAGGAAAAAGCCAAATCCAATATTAGTAAAAAAAAAAGTGTGTTTCAGCTCACCATCAAAAGGTGAATTCCAGGAGGAGAATCCAGATGGTGCTCGCAGGATAGGAGAGGCTGTGAGTAATTAAACATAGGCGGATCTCCGGCACAAGACGTCCATGAAAGAATTCAGAAGTAAAGATAAAACTTCACATTTATTTTAGAAATTAAATGGGTAAAACATAACTCCTCCGATCTACGCGTTTCAGATGCGATGGTCCTTAGTCATGATCATCAGGAGGTACAACACAGTAACATTTAAATAGTGCAAAATAGAGAAGAAATGAAGATGTGCCGCCCCCGTGCCAGCAGCTGGGCTGCTCGGATCCGGATCCGCGGTGGCCCGAGAGGTCTCCGGACCCGGGGGTCGTGCAGCCACTCAAATGAAGGGGATATTTACAGGGGATTGTGTTAGAGTTCGTAACGCCACCCGTGGTATGTGGTAATTTGGAGTACCACCGCTGCAGTTTGGAGTACCCGGGAAGATGGAATGGGACAGCCAGGTGTTAGAACCCTCCACGGGTAGGGGGGATGCCCCGGGACTCAGTGATGGTGTTCGGGGAATGCCGTAGGGAGTGAAGGGGTCACTTGAGTACTCACTCAGTCCATTAAGCTGACACCGACAACTGGATAAACCAAAATTCTGGATACCACTGCAGCTGAGGAGAGCTAGTTCGGGTCCCGTCCAAAATGGTGCTGCCTGGTGATCCGTGACCTTCCTCCTGGCACTAAGCTTACTTCTCTGTTGGTCCCGGTAGTATGGAAATTGCCGGGTCCCGCTCCCCACTATGGCTAAGTGTGGGAGCTTGCTCTCAGGGTTCATGCTTGGGATTTTCTGGACCACTTTAATGGAAAGTCCTATCCCCCTCGTTGCGCTACTACCCCGATTTTGGAGCGGGTGGAGAGCGGATCTTGAAGGTTCCGTTCTCATCGGGTAAATTTTCAGGATGCCTGAAGCTACTCCCTGACCTAGGGTGCACGTACCCCGTCGTGCCCTGGTCCCAGCCCGGTGATGGTGCAAGGCCGCCGGCCGTCCTCTTCGACAGTTCCATGCCCCTTGCCATGATCGCCTGCGACCGGGGGTCCAGCTCCTCTAGGCCCAGACCACCATCTGCCACCTAGATAGTGTGACACCCTGGCAAAACCAGGTAGTCACAGAAGTAGTCCACCCTCCTTGATACCACTAAAAATCCACACCCAGGTACAACACACAGCCATTAAAGCCTAGCCACCTCCTCATAATAATAAGGACACCAGTGGGCGGGATCAGGCAGATGAGAACGCCCACCTAGGGGTCCTGAGGTGTCGGGGGGGGGGAACACAGCAGTTAAGTTGGAGTAGTTGAAGCAGACAGTGGAGTTGAAGTGAGGAGTAAAGTGCAGACAGAGAAGTGAGTCAGGGGTAGGGGCCCCTGAACTACCTGGCTAGGTGGCAGACAGTAAACAGGGCCACAGGTGATGGAGGTCCAGTCGCGGGAGACCTAAAGTGGACCGGGGCAGGGTTGTAGCCTGCCGGTGCCGACAGCGGGAATCCGTTCCGGAGGCCATGCACAGATGGGGTGCCTGGACCCTAGGACGAGGAAGGTTGCATGCCCCTTGTTAATCAACCAGCAGAGGATGAGGTTTCAGACCTTGTTCTCCAGAATCCCCAAGAGCGAAACGGAAGCCCAACGCAGGGGATAGGGTGTCCGTCAGAACCCACAGAAATCCCAAGGGTCAGATTTCGCGGGCCACAGCTCCAAAACATAGACAGTACGGGAGTGGACTTCCCCGTTCCATGCGGAGTCGTCCCACAGAAGACACGAACACAGAGTGCAGGAGGAAGGGATCCCTATTTGCTACACCTGGGTGTGGGACCCGAATACACCCACCAAAGGCGACCGGTCACTGGCAACTTGGTTTACCACTGAACTTGCGTGTGATTACTGAACTGTGAGTACATCATTGATCCCTGGTCCAACCCGACACACCACCTCCAGCAGCCATTACTCCCATGTACCAAAAAGGGCCCCGGGACTACAACTCCCCTACCCGTGGAGGGGATCCCATTTTGCTGCCCTGCTCCATCAGCCCTGGGCACCCCCATCACCAGGCAGCGGTGGTGTCACCATCCCTCACAGCAACCCACGGGTGGCGTCAGCGACACATTAATCCCCTGTAAATATCCCCTTTCCGACGGTTGTGAGGAGGGACGGCCGTGTGAGCCCGGGTCCGGTCACCACTCGAGCCGCAGCAGCGAACCCGGATCTGAGCGGCCCCAGAAGCGGCAGCGGCCCCCGCCCGCAACAATAGCTTCCTAGGAACCCGACTTCTGACCTCCTCTCTCCTTCACTTCCAACACACTTCTTCCTACTACTACTGACATTCCTGACACTCCTGACCTCCCCTAACCAACCCCTAAGTGGGCGACCCTTTTCCCTCAGACCGTCCACAGGTGTGTCTGGTGGGTGTGGTGCAGAGTGTACCTAGGATTTTGATTGGCTGATGTAGGCAACACCATGTTGTTGGGGACCCATAACCAATAAGGAGGAGGATATTGCACGGGACTTCTGACCTCCTCTCTCCTTCACTTCCAACACACTTCTTCCTACTACTACTGACATTCCTGACACTCCTGACCTCCCCTAACCAACCCCTAAGTGGGCGACCCTTTTCCCTCAGACCGTCCACAGGTGTGTCTGGTGGGTGTGGTGCAGAGTGTACCTAGGATTTTGATTGGCTGATGTAGGCAACACCATGTTGTTGGGGACCCATAACCAATAAGGAGGTGGATATTGCACGGGAGGGCAGATTGTGCAATACCCTGTGACGACCTGATAGTCCAGGGGCGTCACAAAGACAATGCAAATATTAAAACAAAAATTGATAATATATGAATATGACAATATAAATTTTGTTTTTTTATTTTAATAAAAATATAATAAATCAGATATTTTATTTAATCCCGAGGGAAATGATGTATTCATTTGAAAAATCAATAAAGCTTCTTGATAATGAAGTAAACAGATTCTGCCACCACCTCTTGTATTACTATAAATTTTCTTAAGAGCATGCATCTCAAGGTGGTTAGTATTGCCCTGATGTACAGATCTATCATGTTGGGAAACACTGGACGGAGTACGGGTGGATATATGTTTGGCATCATATAGATGCTCTGCGATCCTGGTGTGTAACGCTCGACTTGTGCATGGGTGACGCCCTGGGCAAGCCAGGGGTCACAGGTCATGACACCACCACACACCCCACATTCCCTGCAGGAACACCAAGGTCAGAACACAAAACCCTTGTTGCCTTCCTCCAGGGGCTGATGTCCACACCAGGGGGTGGGCCAGGCGGTTGGCTCCGCCCACCGAGGAGTTCACAGTCCTGGAGGTGGGAAAACCAGGCAGATGAGTTGGAGCTGAGGTTGAAATTAGAGTGAAGTGGTAGAGGAGCTAGAGAGGAGTAAAAGTGGAAGAGAAGGTGACAGCAACTGAACCTGAAGTTGGTCCGGGTGTGTGCCACGGGCTGAGACAGCAAGGTTGGCAGACGGCGGTGACCGTCTGCAGGAGAGGCTGATCGGAGGTTGCCGAAAGGACCGTGGACGGGTGGTGGCCCGGCGGTACCGGAGCGGTATACGAAGAGAAGCCAGCACCATTGGCAGGGGCCTTTCGGATCCCGGCAAGGCTAGGAGTCGCCGTGAATTTGCCAAATCCGTTGGTGAAGGGGACCTCCTGGGTCTCCCAACAGCCAAAGTCCCGATTGAAGGCAACCGTCCAACCATATTGGAGAGACACCGCCACCGCCAAGGCACCAGTTTCTCAGGGCCAGCGCCTGCGGGCAAAAGAGGGGCTCCTCCGCTCATATCCAAGCTGGGGAGCGGGTTACCGGTGGGAATCCATCGCTATCAACAACCGTATTTAGGTGCAGGAAAGAGACAGTCACCGCTAACTTGCAGGGAACATCAACACCGCAGCCGTCCGAGGGAGCCGTCCAACCAGCCGCTTGTTTACCGTGAACTGTGTCATCATCCTTGGGCTGAGTGAGTACCTCCGTGCCGTGCGGCACAGCGCTGCCCCTGCGCCCCTGCACCTCAACAGGCCCCATAACCCGCCTGTCAACCATCCTAACTCTCCATCATCGGGCCCCGGGACCACCAACCCCCCCTACCCACGGAGGGGAGGGCCAACATCTAGCTGCTCCATACCATCACTCCCGGGATCCCCATACAGAGCAGCGGTGGTGTCCACACAATCACCACAACCGTGGGTGGCGTCACGGACAATAAATCCCCCAAAACCAATCCCCTTTTCACTCACGGGTCCCCGGGATCCGGCCCATCGCTCGAGCCACCGAGCAGCAGAGGCCGAAGCAGCAGTGGCAGCCGGACCCGAGCAGTGGGAGAGCGCGGCGTCCCCTCCTCCGCCCGCGACACATGCAACATATTGGAAGCTGGCTTGTTTTACAAGTGATGATATAGATGACAAAATCATCTGCACAATTAAGAAATTTTTCATTGAAATGTGTTTTGCTAGTAGCAGTAGCTACAATAGATTTTTTTATTGGACATGAAAGGACAAAGTCCACAAGATTTACTGCCACACCGGTAAGAACCTGTAGTTGAAAGCCAGCTGAGGTATGTGGATTTTTTAAACGCATTGTTTCTGTAATTAGTGGGAGAAATCGATGCTCCTAAAGTGGAACCCCGCCTGGAAACAAATTAACTCTGGGACTAAGTATTTTTTTGGTGATTTCATTTGAGAATAAAGGGCTATTTACACGCTGCGACATCGCTAATGATATATCGTCGGGGTCACGGTGTTTGTGACGCACATCCGGCGTCGTTAGCGATATCGCAGTGTGTGATACCTTTGTGCAACCTAAAACGATCACAAAAGAGGTAAAAATCATTGGTTTTGGAGAGGTCGTTCACTTGCCAAAAATTGTTGACTGGTGAGTAGCGAGGTTGTTTGTTGTTCCTAGGGCAGCACACATCGCTATGTGTGACACCGCAGGAACGTGGAACCTCACCGTACCTGCGTCCCGCTGGCAATGGGGAAGGAAGGAGGTGGGCGGGATGTTCGGCCCACTCATCTCTGCCCCTCCTCTGCTATTGGGAGGCCGCTTAGTGACGTTGCTATGACGCCGAACGAACCGCCCCCTTAGAAATGAGGCGGTTCGCCGGTCACAGCGACGTCGCTAGGCAGGTAAGTACGTGTGATGAGTGTAAGCGATGTTGTGCGCCACGGGCAGCGATTTGCCCGTGACGCACAACCGTCGGGGCAGGGTACGCTCGCTAGCGATATCGATACTGATATCGCAGCGTGTAAAGTACCCTTAAGACTGGCAAATATTTTTTTACTATTCTGACAACCGGTTGGTAATTGATACTATAATTAGTGGAGAAAGTAACCTGAGAAGCAGGAGAAAACTTGTCAGAATTAGCATGATAAGTAAGATATTTGTGCCTAGTATCTAAATTAACTTTGGCTTGGGCTCGCTCTATGGTGGTATTAGAAAAATCTCAATTTTTAATCACTTCTGAATAAGCACACATTCTTTATCATAATCTGTTTGGTGGGAACACGTTCTTTTAGCTCGAACAAGTTAACCCACAGGTAGGTTGTCAGCTACTATCGTTAATCAAGATGAACTGAATCTACTCGCAAAAGGTCTAAACTTTGCTCCCACACAAGAATTCTATTTGTTTTCTACTAATTTGGATGTCAATCGCTTTATTCGAAATATTACTCTAAAAAAACATTTTTACAACTCTGAATGTGAAGGGCCTCCCTTCCAGCGCAAACAATTCATCCCTAATCTTGAATTTTTTCAGTTTCATGAGCAGCTACTTCTTAATGATCTTGAATCACTGGCAGGATATGATTATCAAAACCCTGAATTGACTGATTCATCTTTTCAAAAGCGGATTCCTAATACTACCTTTTATCTCATCCAAAGCCGGACTAAAGGTGGCGCACATCCGGCCGCTTTAGTGATGTCATTGCGTGTGACACCTATTAGCGATTTTGAATCGTTGCAAAAACGTTCAAAATCGCTAATCGGTGACATGCCCCCCTCTTCCCATTTATCGTTGCTGCTGCAGTAACGATGTTGTTCCTCGTATCTGCGGCAGCACATATCGCTACGTGTGACACCGCAGAAATGAGGAACCTCTCCTTACCTGTGTCTCGCCAGCAATGAGGAAGGAAGTGGGTTGGCGGGATGTTCGTCCCGCTCATCTCCGCCCCTTTGCTTTGATTGGGCGGCCGTTTAGTGATGTCGCTGTGACGCTGAACGAACCGCCCCCTTAGAAAGGAGGCGGTTCGCCGGTCACAGCGTCGTAGCAGAGCAGGTATGTGTGTGTGACGCTGCCATAGCGATAATGTTCACTACGGCAGCGATCACCACATATCGGCCGTACGATGGGGGCGCATGCTATCACGCTCGACATCGCTAGCATCAGCTATCGATGTCGCAGCGTGTAAAGAAGCCTTAAGTATATGGATGAATTCCAATCCCTCGTTGAAAGAGATCTAAAGGAACTTTCTGCCCAGACTGAAAAAACAATCCTATCTACAATTTATCGGCCAGAGAACGGAGAGCACTACACACCTTTGTGATTCCTTGGACTAGTCAGGTCATCACAGGGTACTGCACAATCTTTCTCTTCCAGTGCAGGACTCAACCCCCATGGTTCTGGGTCCCCATCTTGCAGTACTGCCTCCACCAGCATTCACTAATCCTAGTTACACCTCACATTACACCGTCAGGCACACCAGTGGGCTGCTTAAGCTGGAATAGGGCCACCCACCTAGGGGTCAGGCAGGGGGGGTGGGAGGTGACAAGTCAGTAGCCCTCAAGCAGTGAGGAGCTCGAGGAAGCTGGGAGTTGGAGCTCCCAGGGGGGGAAAGGAGACTAGGTCGCAGATGGTGATCTGGACCCGGAGGAGTCGGAGACCCGGTCATGGGAGATTGTGACTGGGTGCTTGGCTAGTCTTAGAGGATAGCCAACAGCCACAGTTTAATAGCCGGGTTGGGACCAAAGGCACGACAGGGTACACGGACCCTAGGTTGGGGAGAAGCTTCAGGCAACCCGGCAATTAACCTGCGGAGGACAGGGCCTATATTAACTGTTTCCACGAAGCTCAGAGATCCAGGGCACTAGCGCAACAAGGGGGATAGAGCTTTCCAAGCAAAGCAGCCCACTGAAATCCCAAGTGTGAGCTCCTGAGAGCAAGCTCCTCTTGCTACTCATAGCAGGGAGCGGGGCCCGGATAGCTCCAAGCTGACGGGCCACAAAGGACACTCTAAACTACTGTGCCAGGAGGTATTCCACAGACCATCTGGCAGTGCTGCGGTGATGGGACCCAGACGAGCTCCCCTCGGAAGACAGCGGCATTCAGAGACTTGGTTTACTACATTGTCAGTGTCTTGTTTCTTCTGAGTGAGTACCTAATTAACCCCTGCAACCAGCGAGCTTGCTCTTTCCCCTGCACCCCAGACCACTATCCACAGTCCCGGGGCCTTTCCCTACCCATGGAGGGTAACGTCATCTGGCTGCCCCACTCCATCACCCCGGGTACTCCCAACGGCAGCGGCGGTACTCCCTATTACCGCACACAACGGGTGGCGTCACAAACTATATATCCCCTATAAATAGCCCCCTTCTTCATTTGAGTGTGGCCCCTAGCCCCTGGGTCCGGAGACCCTCGAGCCACGAGTAATCACCCCAGATCTGAGCGGTTCAACCGCTGCAGGGTTGGCACATCTTACAATCCAATTCTCTCATTATTATCAAAAATGCGGATAAGAGGGGCTCTGTTATCATTATTGACACTTCCCTGTATGAACACAAAGTTTTCAAAATGCTCTGATGAGTCAAGTTATCAAAATTTATAGAAAGATCCTACCCCTCTAGTACAAGAAGGACTTGGTGATTTATTAAATGAAGGTTTTTTATCAAGAGTTCTTTCTGACAGAATAAGAGATTTTCTTTATCCAGCTAATTCCCGTCCACCTATTTTTCATCCTCTACCTAAATGTCATAAGTGTTTTCTCCTCCTTTGCGACCAATCGTGTTGGGGATCGATTTGCTCCTCGAACGACTGGGAAAATGGATAGATGATCGGCTACAACTTCTCACACAATGTTCTCACAGTTTCATTCCTGATTCGAAACACGTTCTTAATCTAATGGATACAGTACAATGGTCTTCAAATTATGTCTGGATCACTTGTGATGTCTCCTCATTGTCCTCCTCAATTCCTCATTCCCTAGCCCTAATGTCCATCAGGGAATACAAAGTATACCAAATATTCTATTCAACTTCAAAATTTCATTTTGGATTCCATCTGGTTTTTGCCTACAAATATTTTTTTCAAATTTTCTAATACATTTTTTTTCAAATACTGGGCTGCTCTATGGGAGCCAAAATTTCCCCTTCGGTAGCAATTATTTTTATGAATTATTGGGAGGATTGGTATATTTCTCCACTAATTATAGTATCAATTACCAACAGGTTGTCAGTGGTGCGTTATGCACCGGGATCACAGAGCATCTATATGATGCCAAACATATATCCACCCGTACTCCGTCCAGTGTTTCTCAACATGTTAGATCTCTACATCAGGGCAATACCAACCACCTTGAGGTGCATGCTCTTAAGAAAGTTTATAGTAACACAAGAGGTGGAGACAGAATCCGTTTACTTCATTATCAAGAAGCTTTATTGATTTATCAAATGAATATATCATTTCCCTCGGGATTAAATAAAAGATCTGATTTATTATATTTTTATTAAAATCAACAAAAAAAAAAATTATATTGTCATATTCACATATTATTTTCATTTTTTGGTTTTAAGATTTGCATAATTAATTAATGTCGTAATTTCCTCTCTATTATGCACTATTTAAATGTTGCTATATTGTACCTCCTGATGATCATGACTAAGGACGGTCGCGTCTGAAATGCGTAGATTGGAGGAGTTATGTTTTACCCTTTTAATTTCTAAAATAAACGTGAAGTTTTATCTTTACTTCTGAATTCTTTTATGGATGTCTTATGCTGGGGATCCGCCTTTGTTTGATTACTTCAGGTTGTCAGTATGGCTGCTGACCACACATGTAACAATAATGTCTGACCACTAGATGTCAGTAACACTTGCTATTGAATTTAGTAAGTGTTGAAAAACAAAGCTTGAATCTAATATATGTGTGTATTTATGTATGTGTGTGTGTATGTATGTCCGCTAAAGGAATTCACACCGTCGCATCTACAATCACAAAATTTTGCACAGACCCGTCATCTGACTCAGGGAATGTCGTAGACTATGTTTTGACGGGAAAATTTAACCCCGCACTTTACAGTTACTCTCCAAAAAACCTCCTTCATTAAAGTCAATGGAGCTAGGAGTTACAGGTTATTAATAGCAGCTCTGACTGGTTGCTATGGGAACGAAGGACATTCATAGTATAAGAAGCTTCTGTGTGAGGTAATATTATGTCAGTTGGGAGACGTACACAGACAAAGACAGACAAGGAAAGAGACAGAGAGAGACAGACAGACAGGGAAAGAGACAGACAGATGGGGAAAGAGACAGACAGACATGGAAAGAGACAGCAATACAGGGAAAAAGAAAGAGACGGGGAAAGAGACAGAGATGGGAAAAGAGACAGACACGGGGAAAGAGACAGACACGGGGAAAGAGACAGACGGGAAAATAGACAGATACATGGGGAAAGAGACAGAGATGTAGAAAGAGACAGACAGGGAAATAGACAGATACGGGGAAAGAGACAGAGACGGAGAAAGAGATAGAGACGGGGAAAGAGACAGAGATGTGGAAAGAGACAGAGAGAGACAGACACAGAGATAGATAAAGACAGACAGAGATAGAGAGAGACAGACACAGACAGATAGAGAGAGACAGACAGATACAGACAGAGAGACACACAGACACAGGCAGAGAGACACAGACAGACACAGAGATAGAAAGAGACAAACAGAGATAGACAGACAGCGATAGAGAGACAGACAGAGAGACTGATACAGAGACAGACAGAGAGATAGACTCAGACAGACATGGATAAAGACAGAGACAGACATGGACAGAGACAGACATGGATAAAGACAGAGAAAGACATGGTTAGAGACAGAGAGACAGAGAGACAGAGACATACATCGACAAACAGCGAAAGAGACAGACATGACAGACAGACAGGGGAAGAGACAGACAGAGAGACAGACACACAGAGAGAGACAGACACAAAGAGACAGACAGACACAGACAGACAGACAGATATGTAGACAGAGACTGGGAGAGAGACAGTTACTATCCCGGACAACGCCAGGTACTACAGCTAGTAATTTTATTTAAACCGTGATGTGTTTAAAAGAAGAACTGTGCAGTGAAAATGTAACTTTGTTGCAGAAGAGATAAAATACTTTTAATGCATAATCGCTCTGTCACTTAAGCTGATGTAAGGGAGCAGTTGGTCGCCACAGAGATGGAGTAGAGACTGGACGTGCGTTGTGTCAGCTCCTGAAAAGAAGGAAAGAAAAGAACGGAAAGGATCTAAGCTAGTGATACTGGTCCCTTGCATACTGCAGCAAGTTTGTGCTCCTGTGAACGGTGACACCCAGAACACTCAACCTCTACCTCTGTGGAGAGAGTTAGTGTACCGCCCCCGTGCCAGTGGCCGAGCAGCTCAGATCCAGAACTGCGGTGGCTCGAGGGGTCTCTGGACCCGGGTGTTTGCGTGGACACTCGAATTCAAAAAGAGGGGGGGATAGTATGTACAGGGGATGTGTAAGTTTGTGATGCCACCCATGGTGTGTGGTAATGTGAGATACCACCGCTGCTGTTTGGGAGCCCGGTGGCGGTGGTATGGCAGCAGGATATTTAACCCCTCTGTGGGTAGGGGGTTTGTGCCCCGGGACCCGTTGGGTGTTGGTGATGCCATTGGGGAGTGGAAAGGGGCATTTCAGCGTACTCACTCAGTCCAGGAATAACAACACCGACAGCATGTAAACCAGAATTCTGAGCACCGCTGCAGCATGGAGGGAGCATGTGTGGATCCGTGCCCTTGGTGTTCCTGTTAGCCTGTGGTCCTTTCTGTGGCACCTTCTCACTAGTTGGACCCTCAATCTTAAACCTTTTCGGGTCCCGCTCACCCATATGGCTAACGGAGTGAGCTTGCTCTCAGGGTTCACGTGTAGGATTTCTTTGGACTGTAATTTGAGAAAGTCCTATCCCATCAGTGCGCTAGTACCCCGATTTTGGAGTAGGTTGGGGATGAATCTTGAAGTCTTCACCCCCGTCAGGTAAATTATCGGGACGCGTGAAGCTACTTTCCGGCCTAGGGTCCGCTGCCCGGTGATGGCTCAAGGCCACCGCAGTCCGTGTCCCTTGACGCGATCCCCTGCGACCGGGGTTCCAGCTCCTACCAGGCCCAGACCAACGTCTGCCACCTAGTAAACTTCAGGAGCCCTGCCCCAGACCGGTGACCTCTCCCTCTCAGTGAGGCACCTTTCAACCTCCTACTCCTTTTACTCCTGTTTCACTTCTCTGTCACTTTCTCACTTTCCCCTACCAAACCCCCATGTGGGCGTCTCCATTCCCTTCAGGCCCCCCAAGGGTGTGTCTGGTCTGTACGGTGTAAAGTGTTCCTAGGATTTTGACTGGCTAAGCTGTTAGCAACACCAAAGGACCAGGATCTGTAACCAAAGAGGAGTGGATACCGTGCAGAAGGGTAGATTGCACAATACCCTGTGACGACCTGATAGGCCAGGGAGTCACATTCCCCCTTGGTTAAACGTAACTCGTCCCCGTAGCTCCTCCCTGAGGTTTCTATGGTAACGGAGGCTCAACCTACTCCATTGCAGACTCTTCCTGTGACAGTCCAGTCCCAACGTCCCGGTCCCAACAACCCGCCACCCAAACAACCTGACCCCCTGGAAACCTATCCGTGGGTCCGTGACCAGGTTAAGGTCCCGGGTGTTGTCTTTTAGATGACTCTGGTTGGCACAGGCGGTGCAACTATTTTACAAAACACAAGTTTGTGTTGGTCACACCAGTCCTGTGACCGTGGTCCATTTTTACTTATATATAAAAACTTTAACAAAGTTCATGTACCGGTTGCACACTTTTCAACAATTTGCTTGCAAATCTGTTAACTTTCACTCTTTTCATTAAAACTGGTTGATTAGGCACTTATTTACTAACATTTTCTATATGGAAAATAACAAACTATGAAAAATAACAAACGAAAGCACTGATACCTAACAATTCTATGGCATCGAGACTACTGGTACTGTAACATGTAACATTTTTCAACACTCTTCTCTGTACCTCTGTGGAGGTTGACCAAAGTTTGCACGAGTTGACCTCCTTAACTCTGGGCTCTCACTTATCTCTAAGGAAATGTCTACACTCTCTACGGGTCCCTCGCCCTCTGTGCTAGGTGTAACTGGCAGAACCCTCTGTGTACGTGGCAAAGGGACTGGTGATACTCTAGGTGCTGGAGTGGGTGCAGTGTCAGTAAGCCTTTCCTGCTCTGGTTCTTCCACAGGTTGTGGGAATGTTAACACAGGGACTATTACTGCTCCATTCTGCATCGCCAATTTTCTGGAAAATCACCTGCGACCGGGGTTCCAACTCCTACCAGGCCCAGACCAGTGTCTGCCACCTAGTAAACTTCAGCAGCCCTGCTCTGGACCGGTGACCTCTCCCTCTCAGAGAGGCACCTTTCAACCTCCTACTCCTTTCACTTCTGTTTCACTTCTCTGTCACTTTCTCACTTTCCCATACCAACCCCCCATGTGGGCGGCACTATTCCCTTCAGGCCCCCCAATGGTGTGTCTGGTGGGTACGGTGTAAAGTGTTCCTAGGATTTTGACTGGCTAAGCTGTTAGCAACACCAAAGGATCAGGATCTGTAACCAAGGAGGAGTGGATACCGTGCAGAAGGGCAGATTGCACAATACCCTGTGACGACCTGATAGGCCAGGGCATCACATTAGCAGCTGAAGAAGGTGGCCATCTTGTGAGGAGTGACGCGGTGCCTGTAGAGGGTAAAAGGGTATAGGATAAGATACCAAGGATATGATACCTTGTTTTCATCCACCTGTACTGAAGGCTATTTGACCTGTCCAACAAACTAGTTGGAGGCAGGCAGGTAATTGGACTAATCTGAATGACTTTTCTTTAATAGGTCTGTGTCAGCAAAGCCTGAACTGTGTTTACACTATTGACAACTGTGGATTGCAAAAAGGGGCATGTGAGACTTATCTGAGGAAGTAGATGTGATCTCTGAAACGCGTAATAAAATCACAATTTAACCATTACTGCTGACCAGGCCCGGACTAACCATAGGGCAATTCTGGCAAATGCCAGATGGGCTGGTCCCTGTAGTGGGCCGGTGCCTGTAGTGGGCTGCTGTATCTGCAGTCACCGCCGCGCTCCTCATCAGTGTGTGCATGCCAGGCACACTAGCTACAGCGGGAACACGAGGCAGCGCTGTGCTGTGTCGCCCCTGTTGTGTGCTGCTGTGCCCGGCATGCACACACTGCTGAGGAGCGCGGCGATGGCAGTGCCGGTGACCGCAGCTTCCTCCTTGCTATGCAAATGTATTTGCGTCTTTCAGACGTAAATACATTTGAACAGCGCGCCGAAACAGGGCCCCGCCCCCAACGTGCAGCAACGTGTTGAGATCAGCACCTTGCTGACGTCATCACAGAGCTGCGGGCGCCACACAGGAGACATCAGGCAGCGGTAAGCGCTCCATGGAGGATTCGAAGAGACCGGTTAAATTAATGGGGATGAGTGGGGAGGGGCTGAGGACACATAACGGGGAACACTTGTGAAGGATCACTGCTTTGTGACAGGCAGAGGGGAAGTACTGTATTCCGAGGGAGGGGGAAGGCAGGAGTGTGTAGTGATGGGGTAGTGTAATTTGTGTGTGTAGGGGGTAATGGGGGGTGCATTGTATTGTGTGGGAGAAGAGGGGTAATGGGGGGTGAATTGTATTGTGTGTGTGTGTGTGTATAGTGGGTGATGGGGGGGTGCATTGTATTGTGTGCATGGGGGGAGGGGTACTGGAGCGTGCATTGTATTGTGTGTGTGGGGGGGGGTAATGGGGGTGCATTGTACTGTGTGTGTGGAGGGGTAATGGGAGTGCATTGTATTGTGTGTGTGTGTGTGTGTGTGTGTGTGTGTGTGTGTGTGTCTGTGTGTGTGTGAGGGTGATGGGGGTGCATTGTATTGTGTGTGTGTGTATGTGTAATGGGGGTGCACTGTATTGTATGTGTGTGTGTGTGGGGGGGGGGGGTAATGGGGGTGCATTGTATTGTGTGTGTGTGTGGGGAGGGGCGCAGACGGAGTCATTAATCGAGGACTAATTAGTGTGATATCAGTGATATTAGTCCTTGACCTGTCCGCACAGGTACAATCCCCTGTAGTGACTGCAGCGCTTGTAGAGTGATTAGGACACAGGTATGTGGCGGAACAATCCACAAATCAGGGAAGCAAAGAGCAGAAAATACATCAAGGTCTGCTACATACTGCAAAAATGTGTCACATAGTGCCATACAGTACTCACATAGTGCCACACAGTACTCACATAATGCCATACAGTACTAACATAATGCCATACAGTGCTCACATAGTGCCATACAGTGCTCACATAATGCCATACAGTGCTCACATAATGCCATACAGTACTAACATAATGCCATACAGTGCTCACATAGTGCCATACAGTACTCACATAATGCCATACAGTAATCACATAATGCCATACAGTGCTCACATAGTGCCATACAGTACTCACATAATGTCATACAGTACTCACATAATGCCATACAGTACTCACATAATGGCATACAGTACTCACATAGTGCCATACAGTACTCACATAATGTCATACAGTACTCACATAGTGCCATACAGTACTCACATAATGCCATACAGTACTCACATAGTGCCATACAGTACTCACATAATGTCATACAGTACTCACATAATGCCATACAGTACTCACATAGTGCCATACAGTGTCACATAATGCCATACAGTACTCACATAATGGCATACAGTGCTCACATAGTGCCATACAGTGTCACATAATGCCATACAGTGCTCCCATAATGCCATACAGTACTCACACAATGCCATACAGTGCTCACATATACTGTACAAGTGCAGAAATATATTACACATTCACCACGCGAAAAGTGGACCTGTGTACCCCCAAATGCCAGGGCTGAATTTTAGTCCCAGACCGGCCCTGCTGCTGACCATCTTCTTACGACAAAGCTCCACTCCTATTTTATCTTTTGACGCTAACTCCTTGGGGTGCCTGCTGCAGCCATAACTTACAGGCTTTCAACAGCAGTTGTGACTAGTTTCACAACTGCATCAGGTGAGCACATCTGATATTTATTCCATAAACGTTTGTAACATTAGTACCCTATTAGCGCCTTTTGTCTTGACGTATCTATAAGGGATAAACAGGTCTCCAGTGACAAACTTCCCGTTAATTTAAACATATTAGTAACGACACAGACTCCAACTTTATTGCCGAATGGCCACAGCTTTATTCAACAGTATATATGTACCAAACTTGTGGCTCAACATGCCACCCCATTAACACCTGAACCTGTACATATATACATATTCTCCACAAAATGACACCTGATAGGTCCATCCGAGAGCCAAACCATCATTCCTATCCCCCGGCCGTAACCTCCAACCGGCCCAGGGGACCACCTCGGCCGTGACCAACCGACCCGAGGTGTAGGGTAATTAACGTTCCATCGTTAATTACCCCTCCCCAGAACCTGCAGGACCTCCGCCTACAAGTTCCCATCCAACTCAACGCCACTCCCCCTGAGTGGCTTCATACCAACAAACCTACTGTCGGTACACCAAACCTCTCTGAACGGACCTATCACCCCGCTGTGACAACAACTCAAAAGAAAACAACATCCTTTTTTTATTTTTTTTTTTTTTTTTATATATACTCTTTATTCTTTTTATTAT
Source organism: Anomaloglossus baeobatrachus (assembly GCF_048569485.1). NCBI lineage: Eukaryota > Metazoa > Chordata > Amphibia > Anura > Aromobatidae > Anomaloglossus > Anomaloglossus baeobatrachus. Next base: position 197,394,385 of record NC_134355.1, on the reverse strand, counting down.
TATTATCATTTTTATTTATTTATTTATATATTATTCTTTTTTTTTTTTTTTTTTTACATTATTGCAGGGCGGGTGGGCAGGACACGCTGTCTGGAGGTCAAAAGGGGCAGTGACCTCTGCACAGCCCCCTTTATACCCACACACCAACCCTCCCATATCTTGTCCCTCACCCAATCCCTTTTCCCGACTCTCCCACCAATCAGGCAGCCCCTATGTGCCTCCAACCTTAGCACTTAACTCTTTCCTACCCTAACCCTCCCGATCGTCATGGGCCTGTTCACCCCTATGGGGCTCTCTGGCCGTCTTGACGTATCTATAAGGGATAAACGGGTCTCCAGTGACAAACTTCCCGTTAATTTAAACATATTAGTAACGACACAGACTCCAACTTTATTGCCGAATGGCCACAGCTTTATTCAACAGTATATATGTACCAAACTTGTGGCTCAACATGCCACCCCATTAACACCTGAACCTGTACATATATACATATTCTCCACAAAATGACACCTGATAGGTCCATCCGAGAGCCAAACCATCATTCCTATCCCCCGGCCGTAACCTCCAACCGGCCCAGGGGACCACCTCGGCCGTGACCAACCGACCCGAGGTGTAGGGTAATTAACGTTCCATCATTAATTACCCCTCCCCAGAACCTGCAGGACCTCCGCCTACAAGTTCCCATCCAACTCAACGCCACTCCCCCTGAGTGGCTTCATACCAACAAACCTACTGTCGGTACACCAAACCTCTCTGAACGGACCTATCACCCCGCCACAGACCGGCCAAGTGACACCTTACTTGGCCCGGGCCCCCCACACCAATGCTCGTTCTATTCCATCCTTCAAACCCAACGTCCACAAATCCAACCGCCATCCGTGAGAATGGACCCCATCACGCCTCAAATACTGCTCAGTGGACTTCAACTCCTCGAATCGAACCACCAACCTCCGTTCCACGCTCCAAACCTGCCAATCGCCCGGTTCCATTTTTTCCCAGGCCCTGTTAATCCGATCCACTCCTAAAACGCCACTGCCTTCGGGCTACCATATCGGACCTCACAATCACAATGCCATGGAACGCCCTCCACAAATGAAGTAAGTCCAACTTGCTCTCCCTTTTAACTCTCACGCCGTCCACACTCCAAAGTCATTCCCCCCCACATGCAGCATTAAAACAACAGGTTCCTTGTCAATCCGGCTATAATACACCAATTCAGGGCGAACTCTACTCCAAGTCATGCCCCGAACTCCGAGCCATTTCACACGGGCTTCCTACATCGCCGCTCCGCACGAAGAGACTGCCCACCAAACCATCCTCAATAAAGGACCCCCCCCCTGTCACCAAACATCACCTAATCAGATGTGGTCTAATATACAAACGAAACCTGGAGGAATCCCAGCTCCCAATCCACTGGGTCCAATCCTCACTCAGCCCCCCCACGTAGCCACTTCGGTCGCTGCCCCAATCCGAAAGGAGTGGGACCCATAATCCCTTGGCTACTCCCCCGGCCCTTACTAAAGCCGTCTTCAACACTGCCATACTGGAATCACGATAAGGCAGATCCATCCACATGTCTAAAGAAACACCGGGGTAGCCACCCCACACCTGCAAGAATTCCGCCACCTGAACCACTGGGCATAGGTGGTGCCCTGGCAATTCAAACAATGTCACCAGACGTCCCCCACCTATTTGGTCTGTCTATCGAAAACCATACCGGCACTCGCGCCATCCTTACCAAGCGTAACAACCTCTAATAACAGCCCGCCTACCGCATGCCTGGCAGGGCTACCAAATTCTCTGATGCAGAAAGCCCCGAAAATGCCAATACGAAGGCCACCTTAAACAGCCTCGTACCTAATCGGACGAGCATATATCCCCCAAACCCATCACCAACCAATCAACGACGGAAACAATAGTGGCCGTCTCCTGTCTCGCGACCACGCGTCCTTTGAAAACCCTTTATCCCCTACCGCACCAGAAAATCCTTTGCCACGTCCCGAACCCCTTGCATTTTAACAAGAAGGCCAACACCGCCCAACTTGTAAGCATCACCGAAACGGACCGGCCTGCTGAAAAATCCCAGCTAATCAATGACAAAACCCCCCAGCACTCGGCCTGTCTAACCAAGCTCCATAAAATCCGCCTTCTCCAATTCCTCCCATTCCCGCCACACAGCCTGGTATCGGCACAAGTAGCCTCAGTCACCGGTCTCCTGATTCCCTCAAATGCTACCCGACGCCAGGTCACACAGCCATGCCGGGCATAGTTCTCCAACCTTGTCCGCTCCTGGCACCAGTCGCCTGAACCTGTGGGACTGAAACCGAGAGCGCATCAGCCACTTCACTTTGCACTCCGGGCACATGCTGCGCCACCACGCACCTGTTGAGTTCTAAGCAACCCAACACCAGATGTCTCAAGTAGCACACCACCGGGGGCGATTTTGACGACCATGAATTGATCGAAATACACCACTGCCATGCCATTACAATGCCCACCAAGCTTCTTGCCCGCAAATTCTGGGCCCCAAAAACTCCATCGCCACTATGATGGGGGAACATTTCCACCAACGCCAAATATGTCATAAACCCCTTTTTCCACCCAAAGCCGTGGCCATTAGCCCACACACCAATGCGTCCTAAAATTGCCCCAAAACCTGATGCCCCCGCCGCATCAATAAACAGTTCCAGCTGGCTATCTGATACTGCCCTGTTCACCCATAACGTCCGTTCGTTGTATCATTCAAGGAATGCAGCCCCACACCAGCAAACCTCCTTTCATTGTCATTGTCACTCTGACAAATAATTTGTAGCAATCACCCCTGCCATTGCGCTTGCCAGACGCCTGTTAAATATTCGCCCCATAGGCCTAGTGCGACCGGCAAAATTCAACTTCCCAAGGACCGACTGAAATCCTGTAACCGCACCTTCTTAGCCCAGTGCAACAACTGCCCCGACACCTTCAAAACACGCAGCTCGTCCTCCGACAATCGGCATTCCATAGCCACCGTGTCAATTTCAATGCCCAAGAAACACAGGGACGTCACTGGCCCTTCTGTCTTCCCCCGTGCCACCGGAATCCCAGGCTTCCTGCAATGCGTTCTCATGTAAATAACAGCAAGGAACAAACCGAGGAGCCCACTGGGCCCACGCAAAAGAAATCATCCAAATAGTGTATCCCTGAGTGGACACCCGCCACATCCCTGACTACCCATTCCACAAACGAACTGACGCTTCAAACTAAGCGCACGAAATAGAACAACCCATGGGCAGGCACTGATCCACATAGTATTGCCCATCCCACCTGCACCCCGAAGGTGAAAAAAACTCTCCGGGTGCACCGGAAGTAACCGTAAAGCTGCTTCCACGTCCGCCTTGGTCATCGGGGCCCCTTGCCCACTACCCACACTAACTCCAACGCCTTGTCAAACGATACATAACAGACCGCCGGCACTCGGGTGAAATCCCGCCGTTCACCAACAACCCAGCCGGGTAAGAGAGATGATGAAGGAGCCAATACTCGTTCGACTCCTTCTTGGGTACCACTCCCAGCAGCGAAAACCCTCAAGTTGGGGAGTGACGGGTCCTGGACCAGAACCCGCCATCCATCCCGCTCCACCTCCTTCTGCAGCCTTTCCGTCACCACCTCCGGATGTCCTTTTTCGGACCCCGAATTACCCGGGCGAAACACCGGCGCCCCAAAATCAAACGGAACCCGGAAACCTTCCATAAAACCCGTAGCAAACAGCTCCGCCGCCCGGTCATCCGGATATTTATTTAAATAGGGACGCATCCCTCGACCCTCACTAGCATCCTCCCTGTTACCAAAACCTTCCCCCGACCTTTCTTTCCCCCTTTGAAACACCTGGCCAAAGAGTGGGAAACCTCCACAACCGGAACACTCGTGTTTGAACTGACACGCTGCCCCCAAACTTACATTGCCCCTCACTAAATTTCCAACACGCCCCTTTCTTTTTTCCAGCCAAAGACCCGCCACTCGCACCCGGGCCCCTGGCACCACCTCAAAAGGGCTGCGCCGGAGCCGTTATCAAACGCATCCCCAAAACATATATCTTTGTGTTCCCACCAGATGCCCGGCCGCATAGCCTTCCAATGCCATTTAGTAAACGTCCTCGGGATCAACCTACACCTCCCCTTTTTTTTTTTTTTTATCCTCCTTATCTTTCAGATTCACTTGCCTTCACTGTATCCAAATTAAACTTTTCCAAGGGAAGCAGTGAAAATATTTCCCCATACTCCCCTTTTCTTATCTACTCCCTCACCTCCTTTTTTAACTGCACCCCTAACGGACTCCCAAAGCACCCGTAACTTCGCTCCGAGCCCTAACATCCAAACGCACAACCTCATCATCCTTCTCCACGTCCTCGCTAACCAACGCCACGGCCGCCGCGCCGTCCGCCTGACCCGCAACGACCGCCGGCACAACCTCCTAAGTCTCTACCTCGCGCACCGGTACCACCGGCAGCCACCCCGACCGTGGGACCCACCCACGCCCCCCGCCAGGGACCCAGGCCCGCTTCGACCTGACCGCTCAGCCGACAATCCCTGCAACACCCCTAGCAGCTGCCCCCAAAACTCCGCCCCGGGTAACCCCGACTGACCGACCGCACTAAAACCCCCGGCAAACCACTCCCCGCGGTGGAACCCCCGTCCCCGCTAACACTACCCACAACATTAAACATATTGGTTGTTCTCTCACCGGGCTGCCTCTGAATCGAATCCGGAGCAGCCGTACCGCGAACATCCTGCTGCCGTTCATCCGTCCTGCCGCCTCCTCCGGTCCTTCTTCCTCGCCCGAATAAGAAGAGCTGCTGAAGTCCGCTGGGGGGACCAGCGAGGGGACAGCCCGCACCTTGCGGCCGTCAACCCCCACGGTCACCGCACCCTGCTCCTCCGTGCACCTCCTGTTTGTCCTCTGTTTCATGCCGCGGCTCGGCGTCCTGCCTCCATCCTTCTTTGCTGCCCCCTCCTGCTGCACCGCTGTAATCTCTGTAGCTCCCGGTGGTCCCCCTCCCTGCCGACTGCAGGAAGGCCGTGCCTCTCCGTCCGGATGCCAGGAACACCCCCCAGCCTGATCCCTGCTGGGAGGTACCGTAATAACAGACCGCCGCAAGGGCCCTGCCGACCGCATGACCCTGCCACCAGCCCCCTCCGACTACCGCTCCGATCCGTGCCGCCCCTCCATCCATGCTCTCTCCCCTGCCGTCTGCAGGGAGTCTCCCCGTCCGCTCTGTGGTGCCGGGCGCCACCCCCAGCCCGCACCTCACTGGGGGCTGCCGCTGCTCTGGTCCGTGGCCGTGCAGGCCGCAGACCGGAAGTAGGCCTCGCATAAGCTCCGCCCACCCCCGGCCCGCGGAATCTCCGACGAGGATTCCTCCCGGCGGCCGGAGACACGTCTGAAGGTGAGGTGCACTCCGCTGCCCCGGAGGGTCCCCGAAGGGGCTCCTAAATCTGTCTTCGCCCCCCCCCAACGGGGGAGTAGCGCTCCGGCGGTCGCGCCCGCCGAGCGCGCAGCGCAGGTCCGGGCGCAGGAGCAGAGAAGCCGCTCCAGCCCCGCAGACGCGTCCTCGCAGATGTCCTCAGATGCCCCCCCCCCAGCTCCAGCACCGCCACCATTCTTCAGTCAGGGAGGCAGCAGCGCAGGGGGGACACGCTGTCTGGAGGTCAAAAGGGGCAGTGACCTCTGCACAGCCCCCTTTATACCCACACACCAACCCTCCCATATCTTGTCCCTCACCCAATCCCTTTTCCCGACTCTCCCACCAATCAGGCAGCCCCTATGTGCCTCCAACCTTAGCACTTAACTCTTTCCTACCCTAACCCTCCCGATCGTCATGGGCCTGTTCACCCCTATGGGGCTCTCTGGCCGTCTTTTCAGTCTGCTTCACTTCTGCAACAGGTGGTAATGGCAGACACTATAACAGCTTTTAAAAAAGGGCTGGATGATTTCCTCAGTACACACAACATTTTCGGTTATAAGTGACTTAATGACAAAATGGAGAATTGGTGGAGGAAGGTTGAACCAAATGGACCTAGGTCTCTTTTCAACCTAAGTAACTATGTAAATATACTTGGTTGGAGTTTGTTGTGACTTGCTAGTTTTTTATGTGGTAGAGTAGATGTTACAATGCGACCCCATGTACTCCTATAGTGCCACGATCTAGCAGCAGCAATGAGCAAACTTCAGTTGCACTATAGTCGCACAGCCAACGTTGTAGAATAGCTCTATCCTTAAATGATTCATCATTTTCTGTTAATACATTCCCTTTTTTTTAATAACATTTCTTTATATAGCATATAGTCATGAACAAGCACTACCATGCTTGGGTGCTCAGTACTCGCAACGAACAATTGGATGCGACGCGAGTACTCTAGTATAATGGAAGTTAATGGAAAATCTTCTGGAAATATGCTCAAGTTCCCCAATGACTTCCATTATACTCAGGTACTTGCGTCGAGCCCATCCGAGCATCCAACTGCTCGTTACGAGCATGGTAGTGTTTGCTCATTATTTATATCATGTAATGAAGCATAACTTTTCCTGTTGAATTCATATGGGATTAAGTAAAAAATTCAAAAAAATTGAAGGCACCCAGTATAGGTTCCATAGATATCTACTTAGGCACATACATCTTCATCCTAAGGTGAAAAAGGGGTAATTTAATAGCTCAAACACGAATTCATCTATTTTTCCTCAAACTAAGGGCGGCTTTGCACGTTGCAACATCGCACGTGCGATGTCGGTGGGGTCAAATCGAAAGTGACGCACATCCGGCATCACTTTCGACATCGTAGTGTGTAAATCCTAGATAATACGATTAACAAGCGCAAAAACGTCGTTATCGTATCATCGGTGTAGGCTCCAACTTTTTCAAAATTACGCTGCCGCAACAGGTACGATGTTGTTTCTCCTTCCTGCGGCAGCACACATCGCTGTGTATGAAGCCACAGTTGCGAGGAACTTCTCCTACCTGCCGCCGGCGGCTATACGGAAGGAAGAAGGTGGGCGGGATGTTTACATCCTGCTCATCTCCGCCCCTCCGCTTTGATTGGCTGGCTGCCGTGTGATGTCGCTCTGACGTTATACGACCCGTCCCTTTAGGAAGGAGGCGGGACGTCGGCCAGAGCGACGTCACAGGACAGGTGAGTGCATGTGAAGCTAGCGTAGTGATAATGTTCGCTACGCCAGGAATCACAAGATATCGCTGCTGCGACGGGGGCGGGGACTATCGCGTGTGACATCGCAGCATCGGCTTGCGATGTCGCAACGTGCAAAGCCCGCCTAAGACTACAAATTCCAGACATCAGGACCTTTCATCACATTTTTCATGTTCAACTGGACACACGATATAATAGTGGCTATAGAGCGGAATAAAACTCTTTCCTTTTTTCACCTCTCCACTGCTGAGATATTAGGCTGCAGCTACACGGTCATTAATGCGAGTCAATGGCATGACACTCGGATCCCACTCTGCTGTAGTGTAAGCCGAGTGTCATGGGACTGTGATGCGATCCTGTGATCACAGCACAGCCACAAAGGAGGGGGGCAGGCGCAGTGCAGGATGCGATTATCGCACTGCACTTGCATTACACTGGCATACTGCAAGTGCAGTGTGATGTTTCTCTCGCACCCATAGACTTGTATGGGTGCGAGTGAAAACAACTCGGATTGCACCCGCAGCATGCCACAATCTTTTTCTCAGTTCGATTATGGCTGAGAATAAAATTGCTCAAAGGATCGGCCCCGTAGAGTAACATGGGTGTGGGTGGAATGTCATTTTTTTTATCGCATTCCACGCGCTCCGTTTTTCTCGCCGTGTGTGCTTACCCTTAGCAATAAACATTTTTGGCATCTAAGAAGTTGACTTTTGCTAAGTCCAAGTGGGTGTTGTCAGACAGTTTTCACTGGGGGCTTGTTCTTCCCTGTATGATGCTGACCAATAAAAAGCAGGCAGCAAAACATTGAAGAAAGAATAACAGACCTCCACAATAGCTTAGAGCAGGTTTTTCAATGTGTGAAATGTATTACACACAGTCGTGATCTCTTATAAACACCTTTCAGATAAGGTTCTGGTGATCAGAGTGCAGGAAGAGACAGCAGTAGAGATGAGCGAGTGCTGTAATATTCGTAATTGCTATACTCGTAACGAGTACTTTGTAATATTTGTATATTCGTTCTGTGCCGCCCCAGCAGCAGACCGAACCGCTCAGGATCCGGGGGCAGTGTCCGTTCGTGGCTCGAGGGTCTCCAGACCCGGGGACTTAGAGGCCACATTCAAATGTAAAGGGGATATTTACAGGGGATTTGATATATAGTTTGTGACACCACCCATAGTGTGCGGTAATTGGGAGTACCGCCGCTGCCGTTGGGAGTACCCGGGGTGATGGAGTGGGGCAGCTAGATGACATTGCCCTCCACAGGTAGAGGTAGGCCCCGGGACTCTGGATGGTGATGCGCGGACACAGTGCAGGAGTCAGTACCCGACTGTGTCAGTCGGGTACTCACTCAGCCAATAAGCAGACGCTGACAACAAGGTAAACCAAGTATCTGAATGCCGCTGCCTCTCAAGGGGAGCTCGTCCGTGTCCCCTGCAGTGCTGCTGGTGGTCTGTAACCTGCCTCCTGCTACTAAATTTGAGGGTGTCTATTGTGGTCTGGTAGCTTGGAGCTATCCGGGCCCCGCCCCCCACTGTGGCTAAGTGGAGAAGCCTGCTCTCAGGGCTCACGCTTGGGATTTCAGTTGGCTGCTTGCTAGGAAAGCCCTATCCCCCTCGTTGTGCTAGTTCCCCAATTCTGGAGCTGGTGGGAACAGTCCATAAAGGCCCCGTTCTCCTCAGGTTAATTGCCGGGTTGCCTGAAGCTTCTACCCAACCTAGTGTCCGTGTACCCCGTCGTGCCTTCGGTCCCGGACTGGTGATAGGACCAGGCTGCTGACCGTCCTCCTTGACAGGTCCCAGGCACCTAGCCTCAATCCCCTGCGACTGGGGGTCCGACTCATCTAGGTCCAGACCACTGTCTGCGACCTAGTTTTCCTCTACCCTGGGAACTCCAACTCCCAGCTTCCTCAGAGCTCCTCACAGCTTAAGGGTCACTACTCAACTGACTGACCTTGACACCTCCCACCTCCCTGTCTGACCCCTAGGTGGGCGGCCCTGTTCCTGTTTAAGCAGCCCACTGGTGTGCCTGACAGGTGTGGTGCTAAGTGTATCTAGGATTTGTGAATGCTGATAGAGGCAACACTGAAGGATAGAGACCAAGAACCATGGGGGGTTGAATACTACACGGTTAGAATAGTTTGTACAGTCCTGTGACGACCTGAATAGTCCAGGGGCATCACATTCCCTCTTGGTTAAACGTAGCTCGTCCTCGAGCTACAGGACATCCAGAGGTTTATTTATTTTGTTTTAACTGTAAAGGAAAAAAGAATAATATTTTTATTTTTCATCCCACATAAGGGAGGCACATTTACTTAAATGTTTCACTAACTCTTAGGCCGGCTTTGCACACTACGACATTGCAGGTGCGATGTCGGTGGGGTCAAATCGAAAGTGACGCACATCCGGCGTCACTTGCAATGTCGTAGTGTGTAAAACCTTTTTGATACGATGAACGAGTGAAAAAGTGTCGTTATCGTATCATCGGTGTAGTCTCCAACATTTTCATAATGCCGGTGCAGCGACAGGTACGATGTTGTTCCTCGTTCCTGCGGCAGCACACATCGCTGTGTGTAAAGTCACAGGAGCGAGGAACATAACATTACCTGCATCCCGGCTGCTATGAGAAGGAAGGAGGTGGGCGGGATGTTTACATCCTGCTCATCTCCGCCCCTCCGTTGCTATTGGCTGCCTGCCGTGTGACGTTGCTGTGACGCCGCACGGCCTGCCCACTTAGGAAGGAGGCGGGTCGCCGGCAAGAGCGACGTCGCAGGACAGGTGAGTGCATGTGAAGCTGCCGTAGCGATAATGTTTGCTACGGCAGCTCTCACAAGATATCACACGTACGACGGGGGCTGGGACTATCGCACTCGACATCGCAGCATCGGCATGCGATGTCGTAATGTGCAAAGTACCCCTTGGGGTTCATCTTTATAAAAAACAATGGAACGCTACCAGTTATGTTAGTAGCGGAGGCTCAACCTACTCCGTTGCAGCCTCTTCCTGCGACAGTCCAGTCCCAACGTCCCGGATCCCATTAACCCGCCACCCAAACAAACCTGACCCTCTGCATTCGTACTTGGGGTCCGTGATAGGGTTAAAGTCCCAGATTTTTTTAAAAGGACGACTCTGGTAGGCACAGGAGGTGCAACATATTTATAATGAGAAACCAAGGGAAAAATTGTGAAAACATACCCTGCTGTAACTAAATAAAAGCATAGTGCATATAAACATAGGGTACTTAGTAAACACTCTTTTTGATCAAAAAAAGCATAAAGCTATCCCACCAACGCCAAGGTGTACCCAGTTGGGATAGTACCTACACTCTCTAATATTAAAACCTTACCATGGGTCTAAAATAGGCCTCAATGTGGCTAAGGGCTGAGAGTGACCGGGTCTCAACAGGACACACACAGTCAGGGGGATTCACAGAATGAAATGTCCAGCTCACTAAGAGGGAGGGCCACACCCCATTTGTACTGAATACAAAAAAAACACAAGCTCCATGTATACCATCTCATACTCCGGCTCATTTTTTTGTTTTTATGTAGTTTTTTTTTTGTATTCAGTACAAATGAGATAGCTTTATGCTTTTTTTGATCAAAAACAGTGTTTACTAAGTACCCTATGTTTATATGCACTATGCTTTTATTTAGTTACAGCAGGGTATGTTTTCACAATTTTTCCTTTGGTTTCTCTTTGTCTAATGGCCAGTGTGAACATGAGCTCACAAGCTCCATGTATACCATCTCATACTCCGGCTCATTTTTTTGTTTTTATGTAGTTTTTTTTGTATTCAGTACAAATGGGGTGTGGCCCTCCCTCTTAGTGAGCTGGACATTTCATTCTGTGAATCCCCCTGACTGTGTGTGTCCTGTTGGGACCCGGTCGCTCTCAGCCCTTAGCCACATTGAGGCCTATTTTAGACCCATGGTAAGGTTTTAATATTAGAGAGTGTAGGTACTATCCCAACTGGGTACACCTTGGCGTTGGTGGGATAGCTTTATGCTTTTTTTGATCAAAAACAGTGTTTACTAAGTACCCTATGTTTATATGCACTATGCTTTTATTTAGTTACAGCAGGGTATGTTTTCACAATTTTTCCCTTGCTTTCTCTTTGTCTAATGGCCAGTGTGAACATGAGCTCACAAGCTCCATGTATACCATCTCATACTCCGGCTCATTTTTTTGTTTTTTTGTTTTTATATTTATGAGCACAAGTCCATGCTGGCTGCAACCAGTCCCGCTGCCATGGTCCATTTTTTACTACTAAAGATATATAAAGGAAACGGAGTCCATGCACCAGGTGCAAACATCACATAAACTTTTCTTAATCAGGTAAAGTACTCAGTTGATTAAACCCGGTAATCATCACTTTGCATATTAAACACCACCTATCATTCATTACTCAAGAAAAATAACAAACTATCAAAAACAATAAAAAAAAACACAGATTCATAACATTGTAACTTTAGATAGCCGGGTCCCGTGACCACAATAATAATAATAATTTTATTCACTTATATAGCGCTATTAATTCCACAGCACTTTACATACATTGGCAACACTGTCCCCATTGGGGCTCACAATCTAGAGTCCCTATCTGTATGTCTTTGGAGTGTGGGAGGAAACCGGAGAACCCGGAGGAAACCCACGCAAACACGGGGAGAACATACAAACTCCTTGCAGATAGTGTCCTTGGTGGGATTTGAACCCAGGACCCCAGCGCTGCAAGACTGCAGTGCTAACCACTGAGCCACCGTGCCGCCCTGCAATCCCTTGTGACCATGCACCACGGACGCCAGCAGGGTCTTCTCATCAGTCATCACGTGTTTGGTTACATCCAGGGCATACCAGCCACAATGCCAGGTGTATGAGACCATGTCTCCCGGCTCCAAATTCCGCCCAGGATGCCCCCTGGGGAGGTGCTGTGCCACATCTCATCGGGACACAAACACCCCAGCCATGAGGCCCGCTTCTCGGATAAACCACCATTCTTGGTCGGGGTCAAAGCGTTCCACAAGACCACGGTACCGCGGCCCTCTGATGCGGAAGGTGGCTATTCTCAGATGCTCTTTTTCTCTTTGAGTATGGGCAGAAATCTCCCGTCGTCGCTGATCTCTTGTTGTCAGTTCCAAGTATATTTTCTGTAATTGCCTTTCTCTTTCCCAGTAAGGGGCATCAGCGTCCGGCCTAGCCTGCCTCACTGGTAGCTCTCGGAGATGGACTCTTGCGGCCCCAGCAGCCGCTGGGATGCCGCACGGCGGAGCTGGCGGCTCCTCAGGTTCCACAATGGGAAAAGGGACCGACTGCTCCACAGCAGGGGGTGCAGAATCCGGGTGCTCTGTATCAAGGTACGAGACCGATGATGCGGCTGAGTCTGCTCGGGCCGGTGTTGGGGTAGCCGCTGTCGTGGCCTTGTCGGGTGGTTGGGTCGGAAGCTCTTCAGCTTGCTCTTGGCAAATAGGGGCTGAATGTTCCGCTACCGCTGTTGGGATAGCCAGCTCGGTGTCCGCTGAGGACAAGGGTGACGGTGGCGGAGCGCTTGCATCGGAGGGGGGGCAGACCGGACCCCAAAGCCATATAGGCCGGATCAACCGGGGCTGGGTAGCTGCTTACCCGCTCCTCGCATGGGACTTCAATCTCATGGGCTCACACCGCCATTGCCAGGCTCCTCATTTCTTCCCTCCAGTGGTCCAGGATAAAGAGGAACTGCGTCCGCATCCTTCTGCAGAGCTGTTCAGTTTTTTCCTCTTTCCAGGTCGCGGTCCCAGGAACATCGCCTCTGCGGGGCCCAGGAACGTTATCGCAGAGTCCTGGCGTCCCTGCTTCACTTCCGCTGTTACATGCCGTCACGCCCCCTCAGTTTTTGCCAGCCACTCACTGTTGCGCTGGGGCCCTCTAGGAACTTCCGGTTCTGGGCAAACTCTCAGGATGAAGGGTCTAAAAGATGGCGTTTTGGTGCCAAAGATGGCGGAAAATAGCGTAAAATGTTGACGGGACTTTTGACATGCAGTCTCGCTTTTCAAGGCACACGTCACCCAGGCTAGTGGGCCCAGTTCGTATCCTGTTCATGACGCCAGAAATTTTGAGGTGTGCCGCCCCACTCGGATCCGGGGGTAGTGTCCGTTCGTGGCTCGAGGGTCTCCAGACCCGGGGGCTTAGAGGCCACACTCAAATATAAAGGGGGTATTTACAGGGGATTTGATATATAGGTTGTGACGCCGCTTGCCGATGCGCTGCTGCACAGCTCCCAGCTTGGCAGTGATGGGAAGGGTAATTCAGCAGAGGATGAGGAGCAGGAGGAGGAAGGGAGACAGGAATTGGCATATGATGAGGCGGAAATGCTGGTAGAAGTAGGGCCCGCAATTCTTGGCGTGTATAGGATGTGTGATGTTACATTTTACAAGTTTGTCCCGGCCTCCACCAGGTTTACCCAGTGTGCTGTGGCATATATGTATCGTCCCTGTCCACAGCAACTTGTCCACGTGTCTGTTGTTAGGTTGATCTTCCCTGTTACAGCGTTAGTCAGAGCACGGTTGAGATTGTTTAACACGTGCTTGTGTAATGCAGGGACAGCACAACGAGCAAAATAGTGGCAGCTGGGAACACTGTATCGTAGGGCAGCAACAGCCAAGAGATCATGGAAACACTTTGTTCCAACAAGCGTAAACGGCAACATCTCCACTGCTAGCAATTTGGCAATGTGCGAGTTTAGGTTTTGTACCTGTAGGTGTGTGGCTGGGATTTACACTTCCTTTCCAAGATCTCAGGCACAGACAACTGGACACTTCCCTGGGACAAGGAAGTGGATGTGGTTGATGTTTGCTGTGTCTGTGCAATTGCACCTTGTGGGCAGGATGTATGAATGCCTGTTTCCTGGACAGCAGATTGAGAAAGACATAGCACAGGCGACATGGCAGTGGTTTGACCCACAGACACAATTTTGGTACCCTGATGTTCAGCCCACTTACTGGGGTGCTTGGCTGTCATGTGGTTCCGCATACTGGTACTGCTCTGGTTGCCTTTGCAGTGGCCTCTGCTCAACTCGGTATGGCAGATGCTACAGATTACAATGTTTTTCTCTGAAGGTTTTTCAGAAAAAAAATTTCAGACAGTGGCTGAATGCCCCCTTGCCCTGACTTGGGCCACATAGGTGGTGCTCTTGGGAACAGTTGATCCAGTTCTCACTCTGGGCAAACCACTACCCCTTGGTGCCTGTGTTAGTGCTACATATCCATCTTCCTCTGTGTTGCTGTGCCGGCTATGCATGTACATGGTCCACGTCGGATCAGTGGACTAATCATCGACCACCTTGTCTTCCATCTCATCTTCCTTCCCACTTGAGATTGTAGGCTAACCTGATGGCAACTGTGTCTCATCATCATCAGCCTCTATCTCAGGAGAAAGTAAATCAGGTTCCTCAAAATGGTTTTCTTCTGGCATAGGTCCTCAAATACTTGCGCATCAACACATGCCACCTCCTCAGGTCCCTCTTCCATGCTGCACGGCGAGAGGCCAGAGCCAACCAATGGGTACATACAAAACAGATCCTCAGAGTGGCCAAGATTGGGGTCAAATGTCTCCTGTGACTGATAAAAATTTCCTGCACAGATCCTAATCTATTCTCATGCTCTGTCTTCACACTTAAAGCTGTTTCTGATATTGGTATGTTAAACTGACCTATCTCTGCTGTGTAATTAGTTATGTGTTGTCTTCTCTCCTGTGAGTTGTTTCCATACATGGTGTAACTCTTTGATCTGCTTCCTTTTCTCTTGCTCACCTGCTGTTCATCTTGTGTAATGAGACTGGTATAAATTTAGGCCATTAGGTCTGTGCACCTTGGTCTGTGTACTTCTACAAGTGCTTCATAAGTGCTCAGAAATATACCAGAAATGTCCCAGAAGTGACCAGAAGGTGAACTCTACTTCTTTAACTGTGTCTTTCACTTGCATTTTGCTCCTTCCCCCTTATTCCCACTTGAAAACCCAATTCACACCATGTTCACTTACGCCCTCACAGTCTTTGCTCCACTCCTCCTCACTCTCCTTCGCTATCCCCAAACCCCAGCACTCTCCAAACAAATATTCATCTCCCCTTCCCTCTTACCTCCCCACCTGTCCTCATCTGCTGACCTGCTCCTAAACCGCAGATCGCTTCTAGTATCGCGCAGACCAGGCCGTCCACTCTCCTTCTCCCACCTGCTCTCCCTTTCTCTACTTCTCCTCGCTGCTGGCGACATATCTCCCAATCCTGGACCCCCACAGATGGGACACTCCTCTTTATCACCCCCCTACCGCTCCCCATCTAGTAGTAACTACCGCAACCTCTCCAACATAAAATCCATTCCCCTCTCTGCCACTCCGCAGCCCCCTCTCTCTGGAGCGCTCTGGAATGCCCGTTCCATCTGTAATAAACTGCACTTCATTCACGACCTCTTTATCTCTAGCAATCTATCCTTTCTGGCCCTCACCGAAACGTGGCTGACACCATCCAACACTGCCTCCCCTGCTGCGCTGTGCTACGGCGGCCTCCACTTCACCCACACCCCTCGCCCTGGCAATAGACAGGGTGGAGGAGTGGGCCTCCTCCTTTCTAACAACTGCAGCTTCACCCCAATGCCACCTCTACCCTCCCTTGTCCTGCCTTCCTTTGAAGTGCACTCTGTCCGCATCTACTCTCCCTCCAACCTCCAAGTGGCCGTCATATACAGACCCCCGGGCCCAACCACTGCCTTTATCGACCAGTTCTCCGCCTGGCTTCTACACTTTCTCTCTACTGACATCCCCACTATCATCATGGGTGACTTCAACATCCCCACTGACACCCGCCAGTCAGCGGCCTCCAAACTCCTCTCCCTCGCCTCATCTTTTGGTCTAACTCAGTTGTCCGCCTCTGCCACCCACAAAGATGGCCACACACTAGACCTTATCTTCACCCGTCTCTGCTCTCTATCTAACCTCACTACCTCCCCTCTCCCCTTATCTGACCACCATCTGCTGACCTTTTCAGCCCTGTCCTCCTCACCTGCCCCCCCTGTCCAGCACATATCACACCCCCGCAGAAACCTTGCACACATCAACATACACACCCTTTCTGACTCTATCCTACCGCTGTCCTCCATATCTTCACTCCACGACACAAACAGTGCCACCATTTTCTACAACGCCACTCTCACATCAGCTATTGATTCAGTCGCTCCTCTTGTGAACGGCAGAGCAAGACGAATCAATAGACAACCCTGGCACAACAGCCTCACTAAAAAACTACGGCAAGTGTCTAGGGCCGCAGAGCGGCGCTGGAAGAAAACGCACTCCCAGGAAGACTTCACCACATTCAAAAATGCAATTCACACATTTCGCTTGGCCCTTACCTCCGCTAAACAGAATTACTTCAAAAACCTCATATCCTCTTTAACACACAACCCCAAACAGCTATTTAACACTTTTACCTCCCTCCTTCGCCCACCGCTGCCCCCTCCAACCTCCCTCATCTCCGCAGAAGAATTTGCCACATATTTCAAAGAAAAGATCGACCAAACCAGACAAGTCTTTTCTGCTGAACCACCACAACCCCTTTATATAACAGACCACTGCCCCTCCCCCATAAACTTCCTCCCCACTATCACCGAAGGAGAGCTTGCACATCTTCTCTCAAAAGCGCACCTCACTACATGCGCACTTGACCCCATCCCATCCCACCTCCTCCCCAACCTCACCACTATCCTTATTCCCGCCTTATCCCATCTCTTCAACCTATCTCTAACAACTGGTACCTTCCCTTCTGCCTTTAAGCATGCAACAGTCACACCTATCCTAAAGAAACCTTCCCTCGACCCAACCTCTACTACCAGCTATCGACCCATATCGCTACTCCCACTTGCCTCAAAACTCCTGGAACAGCATGTCCATGCTGAACTTTCCTCCCACCTCTCCTCTAACTCTCTCTTTGACAACCTACAGTCCGGCTTCCGTCCACATCATTCCACTGAAACTGCCCTGACTAAAATCACAAATGACTTACTTACCGCCAAAGCTAACAACCACTTCTCTGTACTCCTACTTCTAGACCTATCCTCAGCCTTTGACACTGTTGACCACTCCCTGCTACTACAGATCCTCTCTTCCCTTGGTGTCAGAGACCTCGCTCTCTCTTGGATCTCTTCATACCTCTCCAACCGCACTTTTAGTGTCTCCCATTCCCACACAACCTCTTCATCCCGTTCTCTCTCTGTTGGTGTCCCTCAAGGCTCTGTCCTGGGACCCTTACTTTTTTCTATCTATACATTTGGCCTGGGACAACTCATAAAGTCCCATGGCTTCCAGTACCACCTATATGCTGATGACACTCAGATCTACCTCTCTGGTCCAGATGTCACATCTCTGCTGTCCAGAATCCCAGAGTGCCTATCTGCTATATCTTCCTTCTTTTCCTCTCGCTTCCTAAAGCTCAATATGGCCAAAACTGAACTGATCATCTTTCCTCCATCTCCCCTGCACTCTCCACCTGATCTATCCATTACAATTAATAACATCACGCTCTCCCCAGCACCCAAAGTTCGGTGCCTCGGAGTGACCTTTGACTCTGCCCTGTCCTTCATACCGCACATCCAATCCCTCACCACCTCCTGCCGTTTTCAACTCAAAAATATCTCCAGAATCCGCCCTTTTCTCAATCCCCAATCTACAAAAATTCTAGTGCACGCCCTCATAATCTCCCGCATCGACTACTGCAACATCCTCCTCTGTGGTCTCCCTGCTAACACACTCGTCCCTCTCCAGTCCATCCTTAACTCTGCTGCCCGACTGATCCACCTCTCTCCTCAATACCACCCCGCTTCTCCTCTCTGCAAGTCCCTCCACTGGCTCCCAATCTTCCACCGTATCCAATTCAAATTACTAACACTGACCTACAAAGCTATCCATAATCTGTCTCCTCCATATATCTCTGAACTAATCTCTCGCTACACTCCAAAACGTAACCTCCGGTCCTCCCAAGATCTCCTTCTATCCTCCTCTCTCATTCGCTCCTCATGCAACCGACTCCAAGACTTCTCCCGAGCATCCCCAGTCTCCTGGAACTCACTGCCTCAACACGTCAGACTATCTACTACACTCGCAAGCTTCAAACGGAACCTAAAGACTCATCTGTTCAGAAATGCCTATAACCTTCAATGACCTCACTGCTTCACCACCGTGCGGAGCTGCCGCCCCACCACCGTGCGGAGCTGCCGCCCCACCACCGTGCGGAGCTGCCGCCCCACCACCGTGCGGAGCTGCCGCCCCACCACCGTGCGGAGCTGCCGCCCCACCACCGTGCGGAGCTGCCGCCCCACCACCGTGCGGAGCTGCCGCCCCACCACCGTGCGGAGCTGCCGCCCCACCACCGTGCGGAGCTGCCGCCCCACCACCGTGCGGAGCTGCCGCCCCACCTACACCCCACCTACTGTCTCCTCCCCAAAATCCTTTAGGATGTAAGCCCGCAAGGGCAGGGCCCTCTTCCCCCTGTGCTAGTCTGTCTATTGTAACGTGTACATGTATTCTGTATGTAACCCCCTCATGTACAGCACCATGGAATCAATGGTGCTCTATAAATAAACAATAATAATAATAATAATAATAATAAAAGGGGGAGGAAGGAGGACCAGGTTGAGGATTGGATGGGCCAGCGTTCTGTGTATCCACAGTAGACTGTGTGGTAGTGAAAGATTAGATGCTGCTTGACAAATGCGAAGAGGCCTTGTCTGCCATCCAAGACAGAATCTGCTCTCGCTCTTCTGGCTTACACACACATTTACGTTCCAGACCGAGAAATTTGGCATGGAACATAGTGGATGTATCAAGCTTCTTCTGACCTGACACAGACTAAGTGCCTTGTTGCTCACCACTGACAACACCACACCCACGTCCCTTAACAACTGCTTTTTTTGTCATTTTGGGATTTGCTGACATATTTGCAGATGTTGATAGCGCTACCCAAGAATGCTTTGACCCCAAAAATATGGGGAGAAAGTACAAGTGAGTACTTTGTACCAGGCACCACAAAATGGTAGAGTCGTGCTTTGTATTTGTAAAAGCCACTAGTAACCTATAAGTGTGGCTGATGGGGACGAACGGCAAAAGTCAGGCTGTGAAATTCGGACTATTGTGAAACATGAATGGTGCTTTACTATATCAGGCAGCAAAAAATGGTAGAGTCCTGCTTTGCATTTGCAAAAGCCACTAGTCTATATATATAATTGCCTTATTCTGTCTGTCTGTCTGTCTTGCTCCAAAATTGTGTCCTTACGGTGACACAAAGCTGATTGGCCGCTGGGCTCGCCATGGCCCCGCCCCCCCGCACGGATTGGCCGCTCGCCCAGGCTGCGCCCCCACATGGATTGGCTGGCCGCTCGCCCAGGCTCCGCCCCCCCACAGATTGGCCTCTCGCCCCGTCACCCTGCAGGCATTGGCAACTCGGCCACGCCCCGCCCCCCTCACGCAATGCACGCTAGCTCTGGCTTTGCCCCCCCACGCATTCCCCGAACCGACACGGTCACGGAGCCACGACTCCCAGGTGAGTACTGTACCCCCGGGAGCCCACATCAGCGTACACCGCCAACCCAGCCGACACATACCCTCGCATTGCTGGGGCTGCCGGCGTATGCTGGTGTGGGCTCCCGTGCGAGCGGGGGACGAGATACGCTGGTAACCATGGTAGCATAGTTACCAGCGCATCAAGGTCCTGCAGCGGCGGAACATACACACACGCACACACACAACAACACACACACACACATACACACACACACACACACACACACACACATACACACACACACACACACATCAGATCAAACTCACACTCACGCACACCTCACACACACATCACATCGCATCCACACATCCTGGGATATCGCTTGCTTCTCGGCGGCGATACTGTGCTGTGAGCTTCCAGGACCTGCCGGAGGATCACATGGCCGGAAGCATGTGGTATCTCCGGATGTTGTGAGTGTGAGCGCGTATGTGCAATATCGTCAATGTGTGTGTGCGTGAGTGTATGCGATCGTGTGTGTGTGAGTGTATGCGATCGGGTGTGTGTGTGTGAGTGTATGCGATCGGGTGTGTGTGTGTGTGTGTGTGTGTGTATGTGTGTGTGTGTGTGAGTGTATGCGATCGGGCGTGTGTGTGTGTGTGTGTGTGTGTGTGTGTGTGTGTGTGAGTGTATGCGATCAGATCTGTGAGTGTCGGCAGAGGAGCACGGCGTGCTGGAGGAGGCTGGGAGGAAAGAGGCTGATGTTAGGGACAGAAAAGGCTGATGCTGGGAGGAGAGAGGCTGATGCTGGGAGGAGAGAGGCTGATGCTGCGGGTAGAGAGGCTGATGCCAGGAGGAGAGAGTCTGATGCTGCGGGCAGAGAGGCTGATGCTGCGGGTAGAGAGGCTGATGCAGCATGGGGGATGGAGCACGATGGGGGGTGCACAGCATGGGGGATGGAGCACGTTTGGGAGTGCGCAGCATGGCGGATGGAGCACGTTTGGGAGTGTGCAGCATGGCGGATGGAGCACGTTTGGGAGTGCACAGCATGACGGATGGAGCACGTTTGGGAGTGCTCAGCATGGCGGATGGAGCACGTTTGGGAGTGCGCAGCATGGCGGATGGAGCACGTTTGGGAGTGCGCAGCATGGCGGATGGAGCACGTTTGGGAGTGCGCAGCATGGCGGATGGAGCACGTTTGGGAGTGCGCAGCATGGCGGATGGAGCACGTTTGGGAGTGCGCAGCATGGCGGATGGAGCACGTTTGGGAGTGCGCAGCATGCGGGATGCAGCACGATGGGGAGTGCGGAGTATGGCGGATGGAGCACGTTTGGGAGTGCGCAGCATGGCGGATGGACCACGTTTGGGAGTGCGCAGCATGGTGGATGGAGCACGTTTGGGAGTGCGCAGCATGGCGGATGGAGCACGTTTGGGAGTGCGCAGCATGGGAGATGGAGCACGATGGGGAGTGCGCTGCATGGGGGATGGAGCACGATGGGAAGTGCACACCTCCCCCCAACACACACACACGCGCGCGTGCACTGCACAACACACCACACACACACACTGGGAACCACAAACAACTGCCCTACACAGACACCCACACACACAGACAGCGCTGCACACACACAACACCCAACACACAAACACCGCGGCATACATAAATATACGCACATACCGCACAACACACACATTTCACAAAACATACCTCCCCCCAAAACACACCACACACACACAAACCGCGCAACACACACACACACACAACGCTACAGACACACAGCGCTCCACAAACAACGCAACACACGCAACACACATACAACACCGCTTTCACCCCCCGCCACACCCAGACAACACCCAGAACATGTACAGCCCCTACACAAACACTTGGTAACTACACACAACAACATCTATATATATAACAAAAATCATACATGAACTACACAATACGTAAATTCTAGAATACCCGATGCGTAGAATCGGGCCACCTTCTAGTAATATATAAGTGTGGCTGACGTAGACGGACGGCACAAGTCAGGCTGTGAAATCCTGACTATTGTGAAACAGGAATGATGCTTTACTGTATCAGGCAGCACAAAATGGTAGAGTCCTGCTTTGTATTTGCAAAGGCCACTAGCAATGTATGAATGTGACTTACGTGGATAGACGGCACATGTCAGCCTGTGAACCACTGACTACTGTGGAAACGGGTCCCAATTCCCTAACTAATCCACAATCTCTACCTCCCTGCTGTGACTGTTCAGTGCTATCAGCTCTTAAAGGAGCTATTGTATTCTGGTTTCTGGACAGTACTATGGAGGTAGTCACACACACTGCTTTAGGTCTGTGCCACACTTACGTGACAAAACGTAACGTTTTTGTCACGTACGTGTTAAAGGGGGGGTTTGCTCCCCGTGTGCCGTGTTTATGGCATGTACGTATTCTCCATGTGTTATATGTAATAACACACGGAGAACGGAAAGACCCGCCTTACCTGCATCATCCGGGGCTGTCTGTGGTGCTGAATGACAGCGTCCGGCCAAAGCCACGCCCCGCTGACACTGCTTACGGCCCCCAGTGTAGAAGAAGCGTTGTTCAAATTCACTGGGGGACGGATGCAGGGGACAGCCGCGGCAGAGACTGCAGGTATGGTGGAGGTGAGTATGTGTTTTTATTATTTTTACACTGACACGTGTCTTTCTCCAGCGCGTGTCACACGGGCCCGCATCCACACTACATCCGTGTGGTGCGGGTGCGGGCCATGTGACACCCGTGCTGCCGGAGCAACATGGACATGTCAGCGTTTTTAAAAAACGGACACACGTAAGTACGGAACACACGTACCATTCCAGAATACTTACGTGTGTCCAAAACAATAACAATAAATAGGACCACGTGGGCCCGTGTCTCCGGTACGTGAAAAAAAAGGCACATACATACCGGAGGCACGTGAGTGTGGCAGAGGCCTTAAACAATTTCCCTGCTTGTAAGTCTTTCCCTCTGAAAGTTACACTGGCCTATGCTGCAGGCAGCCTTGAAAAGGGCTCTTTGTGTTATTAAGAATCCTACACTCTCCCTAGCAGTTGCATACTCTATCCCCATGCTAATACAGAGAAAAGGCTCCTGACACAGTTATGGGCAAAATGGCAGCGGCAGGTCTTTATAGACCCTATGATGCTAAGCGGCCAGCTAATCGCAGTAACGCCACAACTAAGATGGCATTACTGTGATTGGTTAAGCCCAGCATCTTTATTGACTGCAAATCAGGTGCCAAAATGGCTGGGCGGGACATCCAAATATAGCGAGGCGAATACACTATTTCTCGAGGCATAACGAATATCCCATGTACCGTACTACTTTGCGAATAGTAATGAATACACTCGCTCATCACTAGACAGCACACCTGAAGTTAGCTGTGTCACATTACAAAACCCTTCTGTCAGCTCTCCACCTCTCGTGTACTGCATGTTGAAGATTAGCTCAGAGGTTAGACAAGAGATCAGGGCTGTATCCTTACACACTGAAAAACCTGCTCTAAGCTATTTTGGGGCAAGTTCTTCTTTATCCAGTGTTTTGCTTCATGCCTATGATTGGTCAGCATCATACAGGGTGAAGTACACCCCCCAGAGAAAACTGTATTAACACTCACTTGGACTTAAACTTTAAAAAACTTTGATTGATAATATCTTTGCAATGAAAAGGCAAAAAATGATTTCTTATTCTGATTTTCAGCCATTATTACGTTGCCAGTTGAACATGAAAAATTTGGTGAAGGATCTGTATCAGCAGATTTTGGCATACATAAGTGTAGAATTAGCACTGAACCTGCACCTTCTCTCAGCCTTTGCCTATACATAAATTCTGCCCACATTTGACAAAAATCAATATGAACTTTAAAAATGAATATACTATGGGATTAATTTACAAGCTGGATGCATCAGATATTTGGATTCATTCATACCAATTCATGCATTGCACTTCATTTATTATGCATTTTAGACATGTTGCACATTTTATATGCATGTGCACCATGAAGGTGTAGGCTATCAAAAGCAAGTGAGGAATGCACATGGCTTAACTCACAGTCCCATATGCCAAAATTGGCTAATTTTTTTTTATCTAAAGTTATTAACCAAGCTAAGCCAGTTAACAGACATTTGATAAAAAAAACGCTATTCTTTTTTATTGAAAAGTAAATGTAGTGTAGACAGCTGAACAATTCCAATTTTGAACACTAGAGTGTGCTAGAGACTGTGATATATTGTTAATGGATTTTTGTACATAATGGCCATAAACATTCCAGGTGAAGTGCTAAAAGCTCATGTTTATTACATCAGTTTTTCTGATTCAAAGTTTTAATTAAAGCAATCAAAATAGTATAATACATATGTATAATTCAATAAGAAACTGCAAAATAAATATAATCTATATAGTATATTGGTTAGCATTTATTATTACTAGGGATGATCGAATACCCTATTATTCGCCCCGCCGAATATCCGGCGAATACCTCGCAGCTATTCGAGTATTCATGAATATTCGACCCCCAATGCAAGTCTATGGGAAACCTGAATAATTTCATGTTGAACCTGTCGGTGAGCTGTGGTGACTGAGGAAAAGGTTGAAATGGATGGGAAAAGGCAGAAACAGTATGGGCAATACCTGTAGAAGGTGTGTGACTGCATTTTTGCCCCCTCCCGATTCATTAAAGATGACAGGACGCACACTAACGCGCCGCCCGCATTCACCCTCTTCCTCTGATTTCTGTCGCATGTGCCATGACACATGCGACAGAAAACTACTCCCCGGGTTCAACTAAGTCTCCCCCATACCCCTCCCGGTGTTCCGGTGTTTCTACATTTTGCAGCGTTGATCTCCCACATCTCTGCTCTTTCACAATGAACGCCATGCGCATGTGCAGAGCGCGGCTATCAGCTCAGCTCAGCTTCCTGGGTTCAGTGAGAATGGCTGTGGAGCTGCACTGGCTGCACACACACTGCTGATGTGGACCTAGGGAGGGTAGGTGCAGATTCTTTGCACCCACACTCGTCACATGGAGGGTCTGCACTCCTAAAAAATGGGGGACACGTTCCCTGAGCGTGCCCCCCATATTCTAGAAGGTCCAGAGTCGTCGTGGGACTTCCAAAATGAATTACAGGGGATTTGTTTGTCTTTACAATAAATTGGTGAAAGAGGGAATGTTTTGGGGAGTGTTTTTTCAAATAATTTTTTTTTGTCGTCTATTTTTTTTTCTACTTTTATTGCTGACAGTTGGTGATGTCGGGTATCTGATAGACGCCATGACATCACAAACTGCTGGGCTTGATGTCAGGTGACATTACACATCTGGTATCAACCCCATTTATTACCCCGTTTGCCACCGCACCAGGCCACGGGATGAGCTGGGGCAAAGCGCTAGGATTGGCGCATCTAATGGATGCGCCCCTTCTGGGGCGGCTGCGGCCTGCTATTTTTAGGCTGGGAAGGGCCAATAACAATAGACCTTCCCACCCTGAGAATACCAGATCACAGCTGTCCACTTTACCTTGGCTGGTGAACCAATTTGTAGGGAACCCCATTTTTTTTATAATTTATTTATAAATAATTATAAAAAAGAGCCTGGGGGCCCTCCAAATTGGATCCCCAAACAAGGTAAAGCTGCCAGCTGGGGTCTACAGGTTACAGCCATCTGCTTTACCCTATCTGGCTATCAATAATCAGGGGGGAACCCCACGTCACTTTTTTTTTAATTTTTTTTTTTTTTTTGCTAAATACAAGGCTAGGCACTTTTTAGTGCCACATGAAAGTCACTAAAGAGTGCCAGCTTAGAATATGCAGGGAGGTGGGACATTATATATGTGTTTGACATGTCTGCCTGTCTATCTACCTATCTATCTATCTATCTATCCATCTATCCTTTTTTATCTATCTATCTGTCTATCTATCTATCCATTATCTATCTATCTATCTATCGCTTATCTATCTATTGATCTTTCTATCTATCTTTCTATCTATCCCTCTATCCATAATCTATCTATCTCTCTATCCCTCTATCTATCCATTATCTATCTATCAATCTATCTATCTATCCATCATCTATCTGTCTATCTATCCATTATCTATCTATCTATCCCTCTATCTATCGTTCTATCCCTCTATCTATTCATTATCTATATATCCATCTATCTAACTATATATCCCTCTATACCTCTATCTATCTATCTCTGTCTATCCCTCTATCTATCTATCTATCTATCTATCTATCCATTATCTATCTATCTTTCTGTCTATTTATCTATCCATTATCTATCTATCTATCTATCCCTCTATCTATCCATTATCTATCTATCTTTCTGTCTATTTATCTATCCATTATCTATCTATCTATCTATCCCTCTATCTATCCCTCTAGCTATCCATTATCTATCTATCTCTCTATCCCTCTATTAAATCAAATCAAATAAGCTTTATTGGCAGGACCAAATACAAATTAGTTTTGCCAAAGCAAGTGTACATTAGGGACTGGGGCTGTGGGGATGGTGGGTGGGGACTGTAGGAAGGATAGATGGGGCACATCTAGGGTGGGGACTGTGGGGGGCACTTCTAGGATGGGGGCTATGGAAGTCCATGGCTTATGATGGGGCATATCCAAGGTGGGGACTGTAGTAACGGTGTATGGGGCATATCCAGGGTGGGGATTGGGGGGCAACATCTGGGATGGGGGGCTATGGAAGTCCATGACTTATCATAGTTCTCTTTCTCGAAGTCTATGACATTCGCTCACATACCGCGCTGCTATCTTCACTGCGCTCTCTTCTTCCCCCAGCAAGATATATATTTTCTCTTCCTCCTTCATGGAGCTGAAATCCGGGAAGAGATGGGGGAGTCTCTTGAAGTGAGTGTCCCTCACTGCTGAGTACTTGGTGCAGTGTAGCAGGAAGTGGGTTTCATCCTCCAGGGCCTCCAGGTCACAGTGTTGGCACAGTCTGTCCTCCCTGGGCTTGTAGCTCTGCTTGTGTCGGCCGGATTCGATGGCTAGACTGTGGGCACTGAGTCTATATCGGCTCAGGGTGCTGCGGTCTCTGGGATACGGGAGTTTCTCCAGATATGGGGCCAGTCTGTAGTCTCTCTGTAGTCTCTGGTACGTGGTCAGTTTCTGTGAGGTGTTGATGTCGGTCCTCCAGTCACTGACATACCTCTCCTGGCCCTCGTCTACCATCTTCCTGATTCTGGTTCTTGTCAGGCTGCTGTGATTGGTTATTTTGTCCAGTTGGGTTTGGGAGAGCTGTGCCAGGGGTCCTAGTTCATCTGGCCCACGTATATGTATCAGAGCTTTGTGGTGATGGGAGCTTGGATTGCTGCTCTGTAGGTGAGCCTGAAATGATAGTGACCTCTTCAGAGCTGCTAGGTGTAGAGGGAATCTGCCCAGCTCAGCTCGACAGGCGCTGTTGGAGGTGCTTCGATGGACCTGGAGAAGGTGCTTACAGAATTCCAGGTGGAATATTTCTGTTGGGCTGAAATCCCACCTTGACCAATCTGGGTATCTATTATCTATCTATCTAACTATCTATCCTTTTATCCCTCTATCTATCTATCTATCTATCCATCAATCTATCCCTCTATCTATCTATCTCTCTATCCCTCTATCTATCCATTATCTATCTATCTGTGAAGCCCCGAGAACGCTGTGTTGGTGCATTACCTTCAGGGACTCCACTCTGCTGGATCCTGTCACCGGTAGGAAATCTTCTATTTGTCGTGACGCCACTCTCAGAATTGCGGTCAGTGGGGACCGCCACTGCAGGTTAAGGGACGCCTGGGGCTGATGGTGGGTGCAGTTAGTTGTAATAGCCTCCTGAGAGTGAGGCAAGCCCCAGGGCCCTGTGTAGGTGTGTAGAACCACAAGGCGCAGAATAACTCCACACAAGCAGGATGTCTTTCAGGGGTTTTACTCACAGTTGATGGCAGGGTGAGTAACCCGGGCGTAGCTGGGATGAACCAGGCTGGAACCAGGTATCCTTCAGGCTGACTTATGATGGTGACTACCGACTCGCCTTCCTTAGCCCTTAGTGGTTTGGGGTAACCCCGACTTTTAGTCCCTATGGGGGTCACCCAGGGAAGTTGCTGAAGCCTCTCTCCCCTTCGTTTGCCATTTGCTTGTTGCCTGGGCCAGATCACTCCAGCTGCTTGCCTCCTGTGAACTATGGGCCCTAACTGTGGCTACGTGGCTGCGGCTTTTAGGTGTTGTGGTGTGGGCTTTGAGGGCCCCACACCGGCAGGTTTAGCAAGGAAAGGTGGATCTATCCCCGCTCCGGGATCTGCCGCCCGTTTGGGCCTGGTACTCCCTAGCAGTCTCCTTACTTCCCACTCTGTGCTCTCTCTTTAGCTGGAGACGGGTTTCGGGTAGCACTCCTAGGTGACCGTTCTCCCCCGTCGGTAGCCACTGCGCGGGCGCTGTCAGACTGCAACAGCCCCAGGGGTAGGGGTCAGCTCCTCTCGGAGCTCCCTGGACTCTGCACTGAACCGGCTCACTGCTCCTCCTCTCCTGTTCTTGCCTACGCCACCTAGCAACCAGGCTCTCTTACCACACCCCTTGAGAGGAGATGGAGGCTTTTGGCCCCCTCCACTATTCCAGTGAAGGTGAAGGCTTTTCCCCCTCCTGGGATCCCCAGGGGTCCTCTCATAGGTACATGTGTGAGACCTGATCACTATGCGCCTGTGTAGTCACACCTCGGTCAGCCTTCTGGATTACCTGTATTGTACTGTCCCCAGTATGGGTGCAGTACTCAGTGGTGCCTGACCAGGTCAGGGGCGCCACATTCCCCCTTAGTTATCACCAGCACGTCCTCGGGCTGCAAGACAACATTTTAAAATGCATAAAACATTAAAACATGTAAAACATTTTTAAAACCACCAGGTACCATACATCACCACCCTCCACCCACAAGTCCGTTAACCCACCCAAAACCCTCTCACGTTGGCCGCGCCTTCAGCCACTTCTGGCAGGATGTAGAGGCGGCTTTCATGGGCTGGTGGTCTTCAGGGCATACCTGGCCTGGTGAAGCCGCGCCTTCAGCCACTTCTGGCAGGATCCAGAGGCGGCCTTCACAGTTGGTGCTGACCAGGTACCCTCTTTGTGGTGGAGAGCCAGGCCCCATAAACAGGCATGCTCTCTGGTCGCAGGTAAGCCAAGGCCCTATATACGGACGTGCTCCCTGGTTGCAGACGAGCCAAGCCCCTAAACAGGCTGGCTCTGGTGGTGGTGGTGCCCTCTGGTGTAACTATTTACACTGCGAGAGTTTGTGGCTATAGCCAGTTCATAGCCTTAAGGTTCATTTCTCACATTAGTTTATGTGGGCACATTGCTTAAACTTGAAAACGTTGCAAAACTTCAAACTTGTCAAACTGGGAACTTCTATGCTTCTTTCTGTACTTTATGTGGATTCCTCCTCACCAGGGCTTGGGCCTGTAGGGCTGCGGCGCCTGTTGGTTTCTCGATCTCTTTCTTCTTCCGTGTCTGTTTCTTTTTCTTTAGGACATGGTGTTACATCTAGCGCATACCAGCCTCTTTCGCCTTGATGCATGGTAAACTGCACTGTGTCTCCCATCCTTAGGTTTCTTCCAGGATGTCCTCTGGGCAAATGAGCTCTCACGTCTCTTCTGTTGACAAAAATGCCTTCTTTCATACCAGGTGCTACGATGAAGCCGTATCCTGATTTTAGGCTAAAATCTTCTACTACTCCTCGACAAAGGGGTCCTCTGACCTGGGCTTTGGCTCTTCTCAGGAACCGTTTCTCCTCTAGGTCTCTGGCCGTTATTTCATCTCTTTGCTCTGGGGACTGCGGTGCAGGGAAAGACTGGGTTCTGTTACGGCGCCGTGTCTTGCGGGCTGGATTCTGCGAGGTACAGCTTACAAGCTCCCTGGTGAGGCTTTTGGGTAGATCTTCTTCAGCAGAAGGTGTTAGGTCTTCCTCATCCCAGCGGGAATATGGCAACATCTCCGGCTCTGGGTATGGATCCACTGCGGATGGCTCTGGAGTCAGCTTCTCAGCTTCCTGGCCTCCCCTCCCCCTTAGTTCTTCTGAGCACTCCTTTGGTGGCAGTGCTGGGGATGGACTTTCATCAGCAGGCCCAGGCGGGGGACTCTTTGGCGTGGTTGCTGCAGGGGTTGCCGGAATCCTCTTGGGGGTATGCGGAGGTAGCATGTACCGGTCCACCATCTCCTGTGGGAACTTGGCCTCCAGGTCAGCCTTCAGCTGCCAGTATGCGGGGTCCTCACCTACCAGGGACTTCCTAGCAGGGACTTCCTTAGACTGGGGAGCGGTGTCTGCTCTGGCCTTACAGGCCGGGGTAAACAATGGTACGTCTGTCTTATCTTGGCGGGCCGCGCCCTGCATGGCGGCGGCCTGGTCTTGGCGGGCCGCGCCTGGCATGGCGGCGGCCTGGATGGGCGTTTCTGGCGCAGCTTGGATCGGCGTCGCAGCTGCGATGGGGTCTTTGCAGGCTGGGCTGGGCGTCGCTGCAGCGATCTGGGCTTGGCGGGCCGCACCTGACGGGGCTGCGGCCTGGTTCAGCACCTCACTTGCGGCGCGGACGAGCGTTGCTGCTGCGGTGGGGTCTCGGCGGGCCGGGCCTAGCATGGCGGCGGCCTGGGTCAGCGTCACACCTGCGGCGCGGATGAGGGTCGCGGTGGCAGCCGGTTCTTTACGGGCCGAGCAGGGCATCGCTGCGGCGGCCTGGGCTTGGCGGGCCGCACCTGGAGTGGCTGCGGCCTGCTTCAGCGTCGCCGCGCCGGGCGCCTCTTCAGGGACCGCGGGCGTGGCAGCAGGGATCGGGGCACTCGCGCTGGCAGGGGCATCACTGGACTCACCCATCGGTGGCAGCATCGGGGTCTGAGTCGTCACCGCCCGGTCTGGCACTCGGCGCGCGGCTCTCTCTTCATAGGCCTGAACCGCCGCGGTCATTCCCAGGAACTCCGCACGTCCCTCTCTGATCTGCCTTCCGACCCTGGCCTCCAGTTGATCGCAGAACTCGGCGAGCTCCCGACACCACCAGGCAGCGGAGCCTGGCTCTGGGTCTCTGCATTCAGACGCCATTTTCTCTAACAACAAGCTGCTGGCTTCTTTTCCGTTCCGCCGTCTCTGGACGCTTCCGCTCTCTTCACAAGCGAGGTCAGAACTCTGCAGGGGATCTCTGGGTAGCCACACCTCTTCGTGGGCGGTAACTTCTCCCAGCGCGGGCTGCTGTTGTTTTTCAGCGCGCTTTTCATGGTGGCAATATGGCGGCGCTTCCAATTTTTCAAGCGGACCGCCCAGGCACATGGTCACCTGTCTGGACAGGTCTAGTCCTTATCCTGTTCGTGACGCCAGATGTGAAGCCCCGAGAACGCTGTGTCGGTGCATTACCTTCAGGGACTCCACTCTGCTGGATCCTGTCACCGGTAGGAAATCTTCTATTTGTCGTGACGCCACTCTCAGAATTGCGGTCAGTGGGGACCGCCACTGCAGGTTAAGGGACGCCTGGGGCTGATGGTGGGTGCAGTTAGTTGTAATAGCCTCCTGAGAGTGAGGCAAGCCCCAGGGCCCTGTGTAGGTGTGTAGAACCACAAGGCGCAGAATAACTCCACACAAGCAGGATGTCTTTCAGGGGTTTTACTCACAGTTGATGGCAGGGTGAGTAACCCGGGCGTAGCTGGGATGAACCAGGCTGGAACCAGGTATCCTTCAGGCTGACTTATGATGGTGACTACCGACTCGCCTTCCTTAGCCCTTAGTGGTTTGGGGTAACCCCGACTTTTAGTCCCTATGGGGGTCACCCAGGGAAGTTGCTGAAGCCTCTCTCCCCTTCGTTTGCCGTTTGCTTGTTGCCTGGGCCAGATCACTCCAGCTGCTTGCCTCCTGTGAACTATGGGCCCTAACTGTGGCTACGTGGCTGCGGCTTTTAGGTGTTGTGGTGTGGGCTTTGAGGGCCCCACACCGGCAGGTTTAGCAAGGAAAGGTGGATCTATCCCCGCTCCGGGATCTGCCGCCCGTTTGGGCCTGGTACTCCCTAGCAGTCTCCTTACTTCCCACTCTGTGCTCTCTCTTTAGCTGGAGACGGGTTTCGGGTAGCACTCCTAGGTGACCGTTCTCCCCCGTCGGTAGCCACTGCGCGGGCGCTGTCAGACTGCAACAGCCCCAGGGGTAGGGGTCAGCTCCTCTCGGAGCTCCCTGGACTCTGCACTGAACCGGCTCACTGCTCCTCCTCTCCTGTTCTTGCCTACGCCACCTAGCAACCAGGCTCTCTTACCACACCCCTTGAGAGGAGATGGAGGCTTTTGGTCCCCTCCACTATTCCAGTGAAGGTGAAGGCTTTTCCCCCTCCTGGGATCCCCAGGGGTCCTCTCATAGGTACATGTGTGAGACCTGATCACTATGCGCCTGTGTAGTCACACCTCGGTCAGCCTTCTGGATTACCTGTATTGTACTGTCCCCAGTATGGGTGCAGTACTCAGTGGTGCCTGATCAGGTCAGGGGCGCCACATATCTATCTATCTATCTATCTATCTATCTATCTATCAATCTATCTATCCATCATCTATCTGTCTATCTATCTATCCATTATCTATCTATCCCTCTATCTATCCGTTATCTATCTATCTATCGTTCTATCCCTCTATCTATTCATTTTCTATCTATCCATCTATCTAACTATATATCCCTCTATACCTCTATCTATCTATCCCTCTATCTATCTATCTATCTATCCCTCTATCTGTCTATCTATCTATCTATCCATCTATCCATTATCTATCTATTTTTCTGTCTATTTATCTATCCATTATCTATCCCTCTATCTATCCATTATCTATCTATCTATACATTATCTATCTATCTCTCTAACCCTCTATCTATCCATTATCTATCTATCCCTTTATCTATCCATCTATCGATCCGATGGCATAGTATTTGGCAATACTAATTGTATTTTGGTCCTGCCAATAAAGCATATTTGAATTTGAATTGGAATTTAGATAGATAGATAGATGGATGGATAGATAGATAGATAGATAGATAGATAATAGATAGATAGATAGATAGATAGATGGATAAATAGATAATGGATGGATAGATAGATAGATGGATAGATAGATAGACAGATAGAGGGATAGATAGATAGAGGGATAGATAGCTGGATAGATAGATAGATAGATAATGGATAGATAGATAGATAGATAGATAGAGGGATAGATAGATGGATAGATAGATGGATAGATAGATAGATAGATAGATAGATAGAGGGATAGATAGATGGATAGATAGATGGATAGGTTGATAAAGAGATAGATAGAAGGATAGATGGATATATAAATAGATAGATTGATGGATAGATAGAGGGATAGATGGATAGATGATAGATAGATAGATAGATAGATAGATTGATAAATATATAGATAGATAATGGATGGATAGATAGATAGATGGATAGATAGATAATGGATAGATGGATGGATAGATAGATAGATAATGGATGGATAGATAGATGGATATATAGATAGATAATGGATGGATGGATAGATAGATGGATAGATAATGGATAGATGGATGGATAGATAGATGGATAGATAGATAGATAGATAGATAGATAGATGGATAGATAAATGGATAGATAGATGGATAGAGATAATTGGGAATAGGGGGGCATGTCACGGATTAGCGATTTTGAACGTTTTTGCGACGATTCAAAATCGCTCATAGGTGTCACACGCAATGACATCGCTAACGCGGCCGGATGTGAGTCACAAATTCCGTGACCCCCCAACAACATCGCTTTAGCGATGTCATAGCGTGTAAAGTGGCCTTAAAACTAGAGAAAAGTGTAGAAACAGGAGAACAAAAGTAACAAAGTAACCAGAAATAAGAAAAAAAAAGATCTCGACCTGATTTTCTAAGAAAAGATTAATGACACCGGAGTTAATGACTATGGCACAGAGAGTATTCATATTTCTTCTGATTATTAGATACAAGGAGACCAAATAGTTTCAAACAAAAGGATTTGATCTAAGAGGATACTGGTAAGTTTCTCATTATAATGGAGTCATGGGAGTTTGCATGGGAGACCTGCAATAGTTATACTACTTTACTATACTACCTTACTACCTTTCCCTGGAAATAAGCCCTAGCAGGGATTTTCAGCATTTTCAGCGAAAGGCTTAAATATAAGCCCTAACCCGAAAATAAACCCTAGTCACGGTTCAATAATGAAGTGTCCATGCAGCTGAAAAAGTTAAAGAATACTGCAAGACACTTCTTTATAGAAAGCGGACACCCCCAAAAAAGAGAAGGAAGAAGACAGAAGATCCCGCAATCATACTGACCAGACACCAAAGGGGAGGACCTGCACTGGAATGCACACCCATACACATCAGTGTAACAGTGTGTCCCTCGCCCGCCTTTGCTCATGGTGTAATAGTCTGTCTCTCCTTGACTGTCCTGTATGTACTACTGGTGGGGGATCAAAAATCGTGGGGGACCCCACGTCACTTTTTTTTAAATTTTTTTTTTTTTTGCTAAATACAAGGCTAGGCACTTTTTAGTGCCACATGAAAGTCACTAAAGAGTGCCAGCTTAGAATATGCAGGGAGGTGGGACATTATAAATGTGTTTGACATGTCTGCCTGTCTATCTATCTATCCATCTATCCTTTTTTAACTATCTATCTATCTGTCTATCAAATCAAATCAAATCAAATCAAATCAAATCAAATAAGCTTTATTGGCAGGACCAAATACAAATTAGTTTTGCCAAAGCAAGTGTACATTAGGGGCTGGGGCTGTGGGGATGGTGGGTGGGGACTGTAGGAAGGATGGATGGGGCTCATCCAGGGTGGGGACTGTGGGGGCACTTCTAGGATGGGGGCTATGGAAGTCCATGGCTTATGATGGGGCATATCCACGGTGGGACTGTGGTAACGGTGGATGGGACATATCCAGGGTGGGGATTGGGGGGGCCACATCTGGGATGGGGGGCTATGGAAGTCCATGACTTATCATAGTTCTCTTTCTCGAAGTCTATGGCATTCGCTCACATACTGCGCTGCTATCTCCACTGCGCTCTCTTCTTCCCCCAGCAGGATATATATTTTCTCTTCCTCCTTCATGGAGCTGAAATCCGGGAAGAGATGGGAGAGTCTCCTGAAGTGAGTGTCCCTCACTGCTGAGTACTTGCTGCAGTGTAGCAGGAAGTGGGTTTCATCCTCCACGGCCTCCAGGTCACAGTGTTGGCACAGTCTGTCCTCCCTGGGCTTGTAGCTCTGCTTGTGACGTCCGGATTCGATGGCTAGACTGTGGGCACTGAGTCTATATCGGCTCAGGGTCCTGCGGTCTCTGGGGTCCGGGATTTTCTCCAGATACGGGGCCAGTCTGTAGTCTCTCTGTAGTCTCTGGTACGTGGTCAGTTTCTGTGAGGTGTTGATGTCGGTCCTCCAGTCACTGACATACCTCTCCTGGCCCTCGTCTACCATCTTCCTGATTCTGGTTCTTGTCAGGCTGCTGTGATTGGTTATTTTGTCCAGTTGGGTTTGGGAGGGCTGTGCCCGGGGTCCTGGTTCATCTGGCCCACGTATATATATCAGAGCTTTGTGGTGATGGGAGTTTGGATTGCTACTCTGTAGGTGAGCCTGAAATGATAGTGACCTCTTCAGAGCTGCTAGGTGTAGAGGGAATCTGCCCAGCTCAGCTCGACAGGCACTGTTGGAGGTGCTTCGATGGACCTGGAGAAGGTGCTTACAGAATTCCAGGTGGAATATTTCTGTTGGGCTGGAATCCCACCTTGACCAATCTGGGTAAGTGTGAGGGCCCCAGACTTCGCTGCCGTACAGGAGGATTGGGGCAATGATGGAATCGAAGATTTTTAGCCAGACCCTCACTGGTGGCTTCAGATGATACAATGTCCTTCGGATGGCATAAAAGGTTTTGCAGGCCTTGTTTTTCAGGGTCTCTATGGCTTGTTTGAAGCTCCCTGACTGGTGAATTTCCAGGCCCAAGTAGGTGTATTTGTCTGTTCCTGTTAGAGTGTAGCCGTTTAGGACAAATGAAGGATGCTGGTCAAATCTTCTTTTTCTCTTCTGGAACACCATGATGTTGGTTTTCTTTAGATTGATCGGTAGTGCCCATGTGGAGCTGAATTTCTCCAAGATTTGTAGGTTGTCTTGGAGACCTTTCTCGGTTGGTGACACCAGCAGTAGGTCATCTGCATAGAGCAAGAATTTCACCTGGG
Organism: Anomaloglossus baeobatrachus; assembly: GCF_048569485.1. Taxonomy (NCBI): domain Eukaryota; kingdom Metazoa; phylum Chordata; class Amphibia; order Anura; family Aromobatidae; genus Anomaloglossus; species Anomaloglossus baeobatrachus. Next base: position 197,358,445 of record NC_134355.1, on the reverse strand, counting down.
CATCATGGAGTGTGAGACCTGGAGCAGGTGAAGATTCTAGAGCAGTAGCCAGCTCATTGATGTAAATATTGAAGAGCGTTGGACTTAGGCTGCAGCCCTGTCTGACTCCTCGGCTCTGCTGGAAATAAGCCGTTCTTCTACCGTTCACACTCACGCTGCAGAGGTTCTCGGTGTAGGAGCTTTTGATGACATCATAGGTCTTTCCTCCTATTCCGCTTTCCAGCATTTTTAAGAACAAGCCCGGGTGCCACACTGAGTCAAAGGCCTTTTTAAAGTCTACAAAGCAGGCGTATATCTTCCCATGCTTTGTGTTGTGGACGTGGCTCTGAATGAGACTGTGCAGGGTGTAGATGTGGTCCGTGGTGCGGTGGTTTGGCACGAACCCTGCTTGGCTTTTGCTCAAGACATTGTGCTCGGTAAGGAAACTGATGATCCTTTTGTTTAGGATGCTGTTGAACAGTTTTCCCAAGTTACTGCTGACACATATGCCTCTGTAGTTGGCAGGGTCATACCTGTCCCCACTCTTGTGGATCGGTGTAATGAGTCTATCTATCTATCTATCTATCCATTATATATCTATCTATCGCTTATCTATCTATTGATCTTTCTAGCTATCTTTCTATCTTTCTTTCTATCTATCCCTCTATCTATCCCTCTATCCATTATCTATCTATCTCTCTATCCCTCTATCTATCCATTATCTATCTATCTCTCTATCCCTCTATCTATCCATTATCTATCTATCTCTCTATCCCTCTATCTATCCATTATCTATCTATCTATCTATCTATCAATCTATCTATCCATCATCTATCTGTCCCTCTATCTATCCGTTATCTATCTATCTATCGTTCTATCCCTCTATCTATTCATTATCTATCTATCCATCTATCTAACTATATATCCCTTTATACCTCTATCTATCTATCCATCTATCCATCTATCCATTATCTATCTATCTTTCTGTCTATTTATCTATCTATCCATTATCTATCTATCTATCCCTCTATCTATCCCTCTATCTATCCATTATCTATCTATCTATCTATCTAACTATCTATCCTTTTATCCCTCTATCTATCTATCCATCAATCTATCCCTCTATCTATCTCTCTATCCCTCTATCTATCCATTATCTATCTATCTCTCTAACCCTCTATCTATCCATTATCTATCTATCCCTCTATCTATCCATCTATCTATCCGATGGCATAGTATTTGGCAATACTAATTGTATTTTGGTCCTGCCAATAAAGCATATTTGAATTTGAATTGGAATTTAGATAGATAGATGGATAGATAGATAGATAGATAGATTGATAGATAGATAGATGGATAGATAACTGGATAGATAGATAGATAGATAGATAGATAGATAGATAGATAGATAGATAATGGATAGATAGATATAGGTATAGATAGATAGATAGATAGATGGATAGATAGATGGATAGATAGATGGATAAATAGATAATGGATAGATAGATAGATAATGGATGGATAGATAGATGGATAGATAGATAGATAGAGGGATAGATAAATATAGGGATAGATAGAAGGATAGATAGAGGGATAGATAGATAGATAGAGGGATAGATAGATAGATAGATGGATAGATAGCTGGATAGATAGATAGATAGATAGATAGATAGATAGATAGAGGGATAGCTAGATGGATAGATAGATGGATAGAGAGATAGATAGAGGGATAGATGGGTATATAAATAGATAGATAGATGGATAGATAGATAGATAGATAGAGGGATAGATAGATAAATGGATAGATAGATGGATAGATGGATAGAGATAATTGGGAATAGGGGGGCATGTCGCCGATTAGCGATTTTGAACGTTTTTGCAACGATTCAAAATCGCTCATAGGTGTCACACGCAATGACATCGCTAACGCGGCCAGATGTGCGTCACAAATTCCGTGACCCCAACAACATCGCTTTAGCGATGTCATAGCGTGTAAAGTGGCCTTAAAACTAGAGAAAAGTGTAGAAACAGGAGAACAAAAGTAACAAAGTAACCAGAAATAAGAAAAAAAAAGATCTCGACCTGATTTTCTAAGAAAAGATTAATGACACCAGAGTTAATGACTATGGCACAGAGAGTATTCATATTTCTTCTGATTATTAGATACAAGGAGACCAAATAGTTTCAAACAAAAGGATTTGATCTAAGAGGATACTGGTAAGTTTCTCATTATAATGGAGTCATGGGAGTTTCAATTCATATGATGAAGATTAACTAAGGGAGACATCTAAGCACCTGCAATAGTTATACTACTTTACTATACTACCTTACTATACTACCTTTCCCTGGAAATAAGCCCTAGCAGAGATTTTCAGCATTTTCAGCGAAAGGCTTAAATATAAGCCCTAACCCGAAAATAAACCCTAGTCATGGTTCAATAATGAAGTGTCCATGCAGCTGAAAAAGTTAAAGAATACTGCAAGACACTTCTTTATAGAAAGCGGACACCCCCAAAAAAGAGAAGGAAGAAGACAGAAGATCCCGCAATCATACTGACCAGACACCAAAGGGGAGGACCTGCACTGGAATGCACACCCATACACATCAGTGTAACAGTGTGTCCCTCGCCCGCCTTTGCTCATGGTGTAATAGTCTGTCTCTCCTTGACTGTCCTGTATGTACTATTGGTGGGGGATTGTTTGTTTTTCTCAGCATGGGACTTCTCCAATCCACAACTTAGTAAACAAGAAAGAGCCAGGACTTCTAAAGTCCATTCATGTATCAAGTGTCCATGCGGAGTTGGACTCTTCTGCCCACCTTAGGGGCTGATCCCAGGAGAGAAGAACAATGAGACCCATGTTAGTTCAGTTAGTTGGATCTCAGCTGGAGAAGGACTAGGATCTATTGCTGAGGCTGGATCCTAGAGCCTGTGTATGGACTGTCACAGATTGTAGATCAGTGGCCACGTGGAATCGCGTTTTGTTGTTCACCCGGTTGGACTCAAGGAACTCATATAAGGACCATATTTTCCCTGGCGTTGGAATACCGGGAGGCGCCCCTGGATCTTTTGTTTTGTTGTGGACTCCTTGCAGACTTTAAGGATTTATATTTGTTTGGTGCTTTGTCTTTGTGGTTCCAATAAAGCCCTTTGGATTGTTCCTTGGCCTGGCATCCCTTACTGCTCTGCCGCATACCCCGTCACAATCAGATCGCGCAAACATCAGATCGCACATACGCATCAGTTCCCACACCCACACACATCAGATCGCACACCCACACACATCAGATCGCACACCCACACACATCGGATCATGCAAACATCAGATCGCACAGACTCACTCCTGACACCCAGGGATACCAACTGCTTCTGGATAGCAGTGGCACCTGAGACACAGTGCAGTGAAACGCATGGAGGACCTGCGGTGGAATGCATTAATGCGTTCCACCACCGGGAACTCCATGCATTCATCTGCAGGTCCTTGCGCTCCACTGCACTGCATCCCATCTTCCCCTGCCGGTTCGAAGCTATCAGCATCAGTGGATGTGGTGTGTATGTGATCTGATCTGTATGTGCGATCTGATGTGTGTGTGTGTGTGTGTGTGATCTGATGTGTGTGTGTGATCTCATGTGTGTGTGTATGAGGGTGTGTGTGCGATCTGATGTGTGTGTGTGCGATCTGATGTGTGTGTGAGCGATCTGATCTGCGTGCAATCTGATGTGTGCGTGTGTGCGATCTGATGTGTTTGTGTAAGATCTGATGTGTGTATGAGTGTGTGTGTGATCTGATGTATGTAAGTATGTCGTCCAGAAGAAGGGGAAGACACTTGCTGGGAGCACCCACCAAAGATCGCAGGAGGACCTGGGAGCCACGCAGACATCTGGGGTCTGGTAAGTATAATTCTCCTGGAAAGGGGGGTCTGCTTTTTTGGGGGGGTCAACTTACCCCCAACCATGTTTCTCCAAAAATAAGCCCTACTCCGAAAATAAGCCCTAGCGCATTTTTCAGGGCAAAAAGTAATATATGACAGTGTGACGCCCCTGATTCTATCAGGGTGTCACAGGGAACTGTACCCCTTTCTCTTATGGTGCAGAACTGACCCTCCATGGTTCTGGGTTCCTACCCATTGGTATTGCTTCCATCAGCACTCAAATCCTAACCACACCTCACACCACACCCTGTCAGGCCCACCAGTGGGTGGTCTAGCTGGAAAAGGGCCACCCGCCTAGGGGTCAGGCAGACTGGTGGGAGGGATTTTAGTCAGTTCAGTAGTAGGCCTCAGAGAGTGAGGAGCTGAGGAAGTTGTAGCTCCCTGTGTGACCTTGGTTGGGTCGCAGACGGTGGTCTGGGACCAGAGAAATCGGAGACCCGGTCACTGGGGATTGGAAAAGGGTGTACTGATTTAATTATGGAGAACGGTCGGCACTGGAAAGTCCAGTAACCGGACCAGTACCGAGACGGCAGGGTACAGGACCCTAGATCAGGGAGTAGCTTCACGCAACCTGATTAAGTCACCTATGGAGGATAGTCTCTATAAGAACTTTCGCCAAGAGCTCAGAGATCAAAGGCACCAACACAACGAGGGGGGTAGGGCTTTCCAGCTTATGCGGCCTACAGAAATCCCAAGTGTCAGCCATCAAGAGCACAGCTCCACTATATCACTATAGGGAGCGGGACCCTGACAGCTTCAGGCCGAAGGGTCACTTAGGAAAATCTACAAAATTGTTCATGGAGGCAGGCCCCGGACCACTAAGCAATACCAGTGGGAACGGACACCTGGACGGGCTCCCCAGAGTGGCAGCAGCACCCAGAGACTTGGTTTACTTCTGTGTCAGGGTCTGCTTAATGGTTGCACCAATATCTACACAAACTGAGTGAGTACACTGCACACCCTGTGTCCTGCCTGCCCGCATAGCCTGCACAACGCTATCCGCCACCTATCTTCAGAGTCCCGGGGTCTCCCCTACCCGTGAAGGGATCACCATCTAGCTACCCCACTCTATCTCCCCCGGGTACTCCCATCGGCAGCGGCGGTACTTCCCTTACCACAAACCACGGGTGGCATCACAAACTCTCCCTTGTAAATAACCCCCCTTTACATTTGAAGTGGCAGTAAGCCCCGTCCGGAGACCCTCGAGCCACAGTAACCCCGGATCCGAGCAGTCCGACTGTTGCAGGGGCGGCATAACAGTGTCTTATTTTTGGAAAAACATGGTAGCTGCAAGAAATATGCATGATATGAGTTTCTAAATATGTTTTGGAGTATCGGGCATTGGTTTATTTCACAAAGCCTCCCAAAAGGACAGGAGCAAAGAGATCTGGGTAAGTTATTGTGTAAAGTGATGGTAACAGATCTAAAATCTTTGTATCTTAGGACATTATCAACATATATGAAATAATGTTCTTTCACTTCTACAGCCTCTAGAACAACAGGGGCAGAACCCCAGGAAAATCCACACCAATCTCATTAGAAGCTTATCGCCAGAAACATTAGAAGCTTATCAGAAACAATGTGTTCTATATCAGTGATGGCGAACCTATGGCACGCGTGCCACACTGGGCGCGCAGAGCCCTTTGTGTTGGCACGCGCGCTGTCGCCACACTGAGCCACTTTGTACTGTATGTGTGGTCGCGCCGACAGTACAAACTGGTGTTGGAGCGGAGGAGACATTTCTCCTGCCTCTGACACGCCTCCTCTCCTGAGCCGCAGGCCTGTTGCCTAGGAGACGGAGGGGTGTCAGTAGGCGTCGCCGGCGTCCTGTGGGCGCGCGGGATCTTTCTGAACTGACTGAGGGCGGCGCGCAGAGGAGGAGCAGGGGCTGCAAGGTGAGTTGTTTTTTTTTCTTATTTTCAAGCTGTGTGCGGCTGTGCCAGGACGGGGGCAAACCGACCACAGGGGCAAACCCAGAGCACGGGGGCAAACATACAGAGCACGGGGGCAAAGAGCATGGGGCAAACCCAGAGCAAGGGGGCAAACCCAGAGCACGGGGGCAAACCGACCACAGGGGCAAACCCAGAGCACGGGGGCAAACATACAGAGCACGAGGGCAAAGAGCACGGGGCAAACCCAGAGCACGGGGGCAAACCCAGAGCACGGGGGCAAACATACAGAGCACGGGGGCAAACATACAGAGCACGGGGGGCAAACATACAGAGCACGGGGGCAAAGAGCACGGGGCAAACACAGCACGGGCATACAGAGCACGGACATACAGAGCACGGGGGCAAACATTCAGAGCACGGGGGCAAAGAGCACGGGACAAACCCAGAGCACGGGGGCAAACATACAGAGCACGGGGGCAAACATACAGAGCACGGGGGGCAAACATACAGAGCACGGGGGCAAAGAGCACGGGGCAAACACAGCACGGGCATACAGAGCACGGACATACAGAGCACGGGGGCAAACATACAGAGCACGGGGGCAAAGAGCACGGGGCAAACCCAGAGCACGGGACAAACCCAGAGCACGGGGGCAAACATACAGAGCACGGGGGCAAACATACAGACCACGGGGACAAAGAGCACGGGGCAAACCCAGAGCACGGGGGCAAACCCAGAGCACGGGGGCAAACATACAGAGCACGGGCGCATACATACAGAGCACGGGGGCAAACATACAGAGCACGGGGGGCAAACATACAGAGCACGGGGGCAAAGAGCATGGGGCAAACACAGAGCATGGGCATACAGAGCACGGACATACAGAGCACGGGGGCAAACATACAGAGCACGGGGGCAAAGAGCACGGGGCAAACCAGAGCACAGGGCAAACCCAGAGCACGGGGGCAAACATACAGAGCACGGGGGCAAAGAGCACGGGGCAAACCCAGAGCACGGGGGCAAACCCAGAGCACGGGGGCAAACATACAGAGCACGGGGGCAAACATACAGAGCACGGGGACAAACATACAGAGCAAGGGGGCAAAGAGCACGGGGCAAACACAGCACGGGCATACAGAGCATGGACATACAGAGCACAGGGGCAAACATACAGAGCACGGGGGCAAAGAGCACGGGGCAAACCCAGAGCACGGGGGCAAACATACAGAGCACGGGGGCAAACATACAGAGCTCGGGGGCAAACATACAGAGCACGGGGGCAAAGAGCACGGGGCAAACACAGAGCACGGGCATACAGAGCACGGACATACAGAGCACGGGGGCAAACATTCAGAGCACGGGGGCAAACATACAGAGCACAGGGGCAAAGAGCACGGGCATACAGAGCACGGACATACAGAGCACGGGGGCAAACATTCAGAGCACGGGGCAAACATTCAGAGCACGGGGCAAACATTCAGAGCACGGGGCAAACATACAGAGCACGGGGGCAAACATACAGAGCACGGGGGCAAACATACAGAGCACGGGGACAAACATACAGAGCACGGGGGCAAACACAGAGCACGGGGGCATACAGAGAGCACGGGGGCATACAGAGAGCATGGGGGCATACAGAGAGCACGGGGGCATACAGAGCACGGGGCAAACATGGAGAGCACGGGGCAAACATGGCTGAAAGGATCGGGGAAACATGGCTGCAAGGATGGAGACAAACGTTCAAAGATGGGGGGAAACGTGCAAAGATGGGGGGAAACATGATTGCAAAGATGGGGGGAAACATGACTGCAAAGATGGGGGGAAACATGACTGCAAGGATGGGGGGAAACATGACTGCAAGGATGGGGGAAACATGACTGCAAGGATGGGGGGAAACATGCCAGGATGGGGTACATTTAGCAGGAAGGGGAACATGCCAGGATGGGGTACATTTACTAGGATGGGGGATACATTTACCAGGATGGGGGGTAACATGAATGGATGGGGGTACATGAACATGCCAGGATGAGGAAAATTGCCAGGATGGGGAACATTTAGCAGGAAGGGTGACATTTATCAGGATGGGGTATATTTTTCCAGGATGGGGTACATTTACCAGGAAAGGGGACATTTACCAGGATAAGGGAACATGCCTGGATGAGGTACATTTACCAGGAATGAGGTACATGCCTGGATGGGGTACATTTACCAGGATGGGGTACATTTACCAGGATGAGGAATATTTACCAGGATGGGGACAAATATACCAGAATGTAGGAAATATATATCAGGATGGGGGAAATGTTTACCAGGAAGTGGCCAGGAAGAGGGACATAACTACACAATGAAGGGGAGGGGAGCAACTCGTACATTTTTATGGGTTTTCAGGATGTTCAGACTTTGAAATGTAGATGTGGATTACAGGGTGACATCTGATTGCATTCCATGCTAAAATCCCTTGTGTCTAATATGCTGCAATTTTTTTTCCAGAAAGATCAATCCAACTGCTGTGTCTGGAAAGGGCAGGGGCTCAGCTTCAATGTGTGGTAAGCACGAATGAGCGTGATGCCACCTGCTGAAGAGAAGAGAAGAGTGCAAAGGTAAGATTAACATCAATTATTTACATAATAGGATTGGTTGGCACTTCGGAAAAAAAAATGGGTTTAGGGATACAGTTTGGGCACTCGGCCTGTAAAAGGTTCGCCATGACTGCCCTATACTGTTTTCTCATTAATATCTCCATAGATCCATTTCAGAGAGTTCAGAACATGAGATATTTGTTGATACTGCTAACATTAAGTAGAAGGCATATTGTAAATAGATATAAAATGATCTTGAGACAAAATTCTGAGTCGATCTGCAAAATTCGCTATACAAAGAAAGAGTTTATTCATCCTCTACCTTAGGGGTGCTTCACACACAGCGAGCTCGCTGCCGAGATCGCTGCTGAGTCACGCTTTTTGTGACGCAGCAGTGACCTCATTAGCGATCTCACTGTGTGTGACACTGAGCAGCGATCTGGCCCCTGCTGCGAGATCGCTGCTCGTTACACACAGCCCTGGTTCGTTTTCTTCAAAGGCGCTCTCCCACTGTGATACACAGATCGCTGTGTGTGACAGCGAGAGAGCGACAAATGAAGCGAGCAGGGAGCAGGAGCCGGCGTCTGGCAGCTGCGGTAAGCTGTATCCAAGATAAACATCGGGTAACCAAGGTGGTTACCTGATATTTACCTTAGTTACCAGCCTCCGCCGCTCTCACGCTGCCTGTGCTGCCGGCTCCGGCTCTCTGCACATGTAGCTGCATTACACATCGGGTTAATTAACCCGATGTGTACTGTAGCTAGGAGAGCAAGGAGCCAGCGCTAAACAGTGTGCGCGGCTCCCTGCTCTCTGCACATGTAGCTGCAGTACACATCGGGTTAATTAACCCGATGTGTACTGTAGCTAGGAGAGCAAAGCTAAGCGGTGTGCGCTGGTAACTAATGTAAACATCGGGTAACCATACCCGATGTTTACCTTAGTTACCAGTGTCCGCAGCTTCCAGACGCCGGCTCCGTGCAAGCGCAGCGTCGCTTGCACGTCGCTGCTGGCTGGGGGCTGGTCACTGGTCGCTGGTGAGATCTGCCTGTTTGACAGCTTACCAGCGACCATGTAGCGATGCAGCAGCGATCCTGACCAGGTCAGATCGCTGGTCGGCTCGCTGCTGCATCGCTAAAGTGTGAAGGTACCCTTAGGCTCTGTGCGCACTGGGAAATGGAATTTTCTTGTGAAAATTCCGCATCCTCTCAAAGATTACCGCACCCGCGGTAAAAAAACGCGGGAAACCGCACCCGAAAACCGCATGCGGTTTGCCGCGGTTTGCCGCGGTTTTACCGCGGTATTATTCGCGGTATTGCCGCGGTTTTGCCGCGTGCGGGTTGGGATGTGCTTTATTGCATTCAATGCAATAAAGCACATTGAAGAAAAAAAAAAAAAAAGTAATTTAATCCTGAGATAGTAGATAGACAGAAGAATAGATAGAGGGATAGATAGATAGACAGAGGGATAGATAGAGAGATAGATAGAAGGATAGATAGATGACAGATCGCTGCATTTCCCACGGTCGGCAGTGAGTTCACATTACCGGCCGTGGGAAATGACCGGTAATTACCTCTGCTGTCTGCTGCATTCAGCCTGTGTCTGTGACAGTCGCGGCTGGATGTCAGCAGTGCAGGACGCAGGAGCCGGAGCTGTGGATTATGTCGGACCTATGGATTACGCCGGAGCTTTGTTTGGGGGGGGTTAATAAAATGGTGAACGAGGCTTGTTGGTTTTATTTAAAATAAAGGATTTTTCTGTCTGTGTGTTTTTTTCACTTTACTTACGGGTTGATCATGTCAGCTGTCACATAGACGCTGCCATGATCAAGCCTGGGGTTAATGGCGGTGGTCCCCCATCACCATTAACCCCTTGTATTACCTTGCCACCACTGCTACACGGTGGCAAGAAGAGCCGAGGTCACGCCGGTATTGTCGCATAATGTATGCGACAGTGCCGGGGCAGCTGCGGCTGATATTCTCGGCTGCCGGAGGGGGAGTGAGGCGGGGGACATTACCCCTGCCCCTCTCCCTCCCCAGCCTGAGAATACCGGGCCGCCGCTGTGTGCTTACCTCGGCTGGAAGGTAAATATACAGCGGAGCCCACAATCTTTTTTTCCTATATTTCCGTTTTCTTTCTATGTGTGTTCTATGTGTCTGTGTCTATGTGATCTATGTCTGTGATGTCTATCTGTGTGTGTGATCTGTGTTTGTGTTTACTCTCTGCACGGCTTCCTCTTCCTGTAATGACATCACTTCCCTGCAAAACCGCAGACAAGCGATGTACATTACCGGAGGTAAACCGCGAAATACCGCAGGGAATAATGCAGCAAAACGCAGTGAACCGCACAGAATTTGCTGCCTGCGTTATTCCCTGCGGGATTTCATGATTAACATTGAGTCAATGGAGTGAAATCCCGCAGCGATGTGCGGAAAAGAAGTGACATGCACTTGTTTTTGCTGCGGGATTCCCGCAGCAAAACATGCAGCTGTCAAATTCCGCCCAGTGCGCACAGGATTTTTTTTCTCCATAGGATTTGCTGGTGATTCACTGCAGAGATGTTATGAACATTTTCTGCAGCGAAACATGCAGCAAATCCGCGGAAATTCCGCGGCAAAATCCGGTAATTGCGCACATAGCCTTTGTCTGGAATCTTACCACAGTAAAACCTTGATTATTCACTATCAAGGCAAACAAGATATGGGGAGAATTAAGGAGATGTCTTTTCGAGATGGTCCCATAGCACTAATGAGTGGGACTATGGGGGCAATAATATTGCAGATCAGGAAGATGGACATAACCACAGGTGTCTCTGGATGTTACAATTATGGGCAGTTGTGGATTTTACATAAACCCAGCATAGCAGTGAGTGCTGGGCATATATTTAATGCAATTGCACTAATTGAGCTGCTTAATAGTATTTCCTCGGTTGCGGTATTCCCAGGCCCCCCCATAGGTTTTGGGTTAAATAAAGTGGCTTGGGGAATTTCACTCATATTAACTTGCTAAATATATTAATAGATTTGAGACTGTAAAAAGGAAAGATTAATTTTAAAGACAGGTTAATGTTTTGGGGGACTGTGAGAGATCATACTGTGTGGAGGACATTATTACTGTATGTGTTGGCGGGTTGTGGTGGTCATACTGTGTGGGGACAATCATAATGTGTTAAGGCAGCGTTACACGCTACGATTTATCTGACGATCTCATTAGCGATATGACACACCCAGATCGTAGTTACGATTTGCCGAGATCGCACATAGGTCGTTTATTAGTGGTCACACGTAACGATCTCACAAGCGACGCAAAATCGTTCAGCGATATATTGTTTGCCCAAGGCGGTCGTGTGGATGTTGTTCGTCGTTTGACCAATATGTCTGCTGCGTTCCAAACGATGAACAATATTTTGAAAATGAACGACGTGTCAACGATCAACAATTTTCAACTTATTTGCGATCGTTCGGAGTCGCACGTAGGTATCACACGCAAAGACGTCGCTAACGATGATGGAAGTGCGTCACGGAATCCGTGACCCCGACTACATCGTCAGATAAATCGTAGCGTGTAACGCCGCCTTTAGAGTGCTTTGATGGATCATACTCTGGGGGTCATCATTCTGTGCTAGTATACCACCCCGGCGCAGACCGGGGTGCTTGGATCCGGGGTGGTCATGGCTCAAGGGGTCCGGACCCGGGCTCGGAACTCACTCCGATCCTTGAAAGGGGATATTTACAGAGGAGAAGTTCCTGACGCCACCTGCGGGTTGCGGTAATGGGAGTACCGCCGCTGCTGGAAGAAGTACTGGGGCAGATGGTGTGGGGCACCAAGGTGTCAGTCCCTCCGCAGGTAGCGGAACCCCCGGCTTCTGGAGTTTTTGATGGATACTGGGGAGCGCAGGGTGCAGGAGAACAGAGTACTCACTGTGAGTAGTCGTGGTGCAGGATGAGGATTATAAAGCAGTCACTCACACAGAAGATAAACCAAAGTCTCTGTGCATCCAGTCACTACAGGGGAGCCTGTCCAGGTGTCCACTTCCACCGGTGTCACTTGATAGTTCGGACCCTGCCTCCGTGCACAATTTTAGTTGTTTGTTGTGGCCCCTTGGCATGAAGCTGTTGGAGCCCCGCTACCTGTGTGTAGAGCAGCTGTGCTCTTGATGGCTGGCACTTGGGATTTAAGTTGGGTTACTTTATATGGAGAACCCTATCCTCCGCGTTGTGCTGATGCCTTCAATCTCTGAGCTTTTAGGGAAGTTCATAAAGATACTCTCCCTCCCAGGTTAATTATCAGGACGGCTGAACCTGCTCCTTACCTAGGTTCCTGTACCCCGTTGTGTTCGGTACCGGTCCGTTTATTGGGCTTGCTGATGCCGACAATCCTCCAAGACTATGTCTGTCGCACCCCTCTCCAATGTCACTGGTACCGGTCTCCAACTCCTGAGGTCCCAGACCACCGTCTGCGACCCAACCTTGGTCTTGCTCCCTGGGAGCTACTACTCCCAGCTCCTCACTCTTTAAGGGCTACTCTAAACTCACTTCCTCCCTCCCACCAGTCTACCTGACCTCTAGGTGGGTGGCCCTACTCCATCTTGACCATCCTACTGGTGTGTCTGACAGGTTTGATGTGAGGTGTGGTTGGGATTTTTAGTGCTGATGTTGTGACACCGGTTATTGGGAATCTGGAACCATGGGGGTTGGGTCCTGCACCCTGGAGGTCAGGATGCAGTTCCCTGTAGCACCCTGATATAGTCAGGGGCACTACATTAGCAGACTCATCAATCAGTTTTGGGGGGTGGGGGTTATATTGTGTGCATCGTGAGAGCAACCAAACTGAGTTGGGTGGTTGTGGGAGTTATCATACTGTTTGGGGGTGTCATCATTCTGTGTGGAGTGGTCTTCATTCTGTGTTTGTGGGACGGTGGGGTTCATTGTTCTGTTTGGGAGCTGTGGGAGATAACCAGGTGGAGGTCATCATTCTGTGTTAGGGGGATGTAGGAGATTATACTGTGCTGGTTGTGATGTTTGGATCATACTGTGGAAGTCATCATTCTGTCATAGAGTCACCTAACTGTAAATGGGGAGTTTGGGGACCATCAAACTATTTGGGGGCTGTGGTGGCTATCAGAATGTGTTGGGGTTTTTGAAAAATCGTACTGTAAGGGTAATGATTTTTTATATAAGTAGCTGTAGAGAATCATACAGCATGGAGGTCATCTTTCTGTGTGTATGATCAAACTTTTTGAGGGGTTGTGGGGGCCATCATGCTGTGCAGGGAGCCATGATACTGTGTTGTGGGGCTGTCAAGGATCATGCTGTGTTGGGGATCGTATTCTGTGGGGGCTAGTGTGGGCAATCACACTTTGTGGGGGACATAATACAGTGTCTGGTATCATACTGTACTTTTGGGCGGATTATTGGGGTTCCACTTTGTGCTGGGCTGTGGTGGCCATTATACTGTGCTGGGTGGTGTAAGGGCATCATACTGTGTATGGGGAGCTGTGGGGTTCAGTATACTGTGTGGAGAACTATGGGACCATCAAACTGTGTGTGGGGGATATGAGAAAATCATACTGCTTTTGGGGGACCTGTTGATCATACCGTATTACAAGGGCTGAATACCAGGAGCAGTATGATTTACTTTTTAAATAAACTTTATAAAGATCAGTAAATGATATAGTTTTGATCTGCCCAATAATAAGCAATGAAATCATTATATAATAATACTGATGATAATAATGTCAAGTCAAGAAAAATGATCCTGCCATTGTCTACGTGCAGCACTCAAGCAGGATTGTGGAATAAAGTAAGAACCTGTGTCTTGTGTCAATTTCAAGGTCACCACTCATATCAGGTGTCTAGTCCGGTGCCCAGATAGTCCGCGTTCCAAACAGGTGGCCTTCCCTCATCTGTTGACTGAATCTAGAAAAGGGTGGGGAGGGTCCCTGCAGAGGGTAAAAGATCACATGACATAGTTGTGGCTCCACATTGAAAAGGGACTGCACCATCCAGAGAAGGTTATGGCTCCACTAGGCACAGTAAGCCACATGTCATGATTTACTCCTGACTCAGCTGCAGCTGAGCCTTTTTTTTAGTTTCACTTCTGATACAGGTCACGTTAGGGGTTAATCCTTCCTGCCTCGTTCTGGAGGTCAGGCTACTTTATTAGGGCACTGTTTCTCTGGGACTACGGCAGTGATATTTCTGGCTCTGCTGTGTTCTGCTCGTGTGACCTGTTGTCTGCCTTGCCCCCCTCCTGACCTCCGTGTTCACCTGACCAGTTGTTAATCTCCTCTGTTCTCCGTTTCCGTCTTTTCAGTGTCTCTCCCGCTGTCTCCCTTCAGCTCCCTGCTCGTCTGTCTCCTTATTTACCTTCATTCTGTTCTTGTCTTCCCATTCTCCCTCACTTCTGAGTTCTGATTTCCCGGCTACTGACTGTTTGCATCCCTCTGACTACGTTTAGACTTTTCCCCTGTGTATTTACAAGACCTCATGTTGTGACACGGCTTTCTGGCGACTCTACTGCCATCTGGTGGGCTTGACTAGTATTACCTCTGCTAGGGAATTCTTTGCTCATATGTTTTCTCCACTCTAACGCCCCCTAGTGGTTTACCAGCACCACACCCACCAGACACACCAGTGGACGGCTTGAGGGGAATAGAGTCGCCCACCTGGGGAGTAAGGGAGGGGAGGTGAGGAGTGTAGTCAGTCAGAGAGTCGAGTCTGAGAGTTGAAGGAGAGTGGTTGGGAATTAGCCCTCGAGCTGTGAGGAGCTCAGAGGAAGTCTGGAGCGGTGACTCCTGAAGGAACTATCTAGGTTGCAGACGGTGGTCTGGGCCTAGAGGAGTCGGACCTCCGGTCACAGGGGATTGTGGCGAGGTGCTTGGACCTGTCGAGGAGGACAGCCGGCAGCCTAGCACTATCACCGGTCGGGGACCAAAGGCACGATGGGGTACACAGACCCTAGGTCAGGGAGTAGCTTTAGACAACTCGACAATTCACATGAGGAGAAGGGAGCCTTTATGATCTGTTCCCAACTGCTCCAGAATCCATCCCAACCCCATCACCGGGCCCCGGGACAACCAACCCCCTACCCACGGAGGGGAGAACTAACACCCAGGCTGCTCCCTGTCATCGCTCCCGGAATCCCCGTCCAGAGCAGCGGTGGTGTCACAATCTCACCACAACCGTGGGTGGCGTCACGGACAATCTCAAATCCCCACAATCAATCCCCACCCTTTTCACTCACGGGCGAGGAACGCCGCTCGAGTCCCCGAGATCCGGCCCACCGCTCAAGCCACCACCGAGCAGCAGCAGCCGCAGCAGCAGCCGCAGCAGCGGCCGGACCCGAGCAGTGGGAGAGCGCAGCGTCCCCTCCTCCGCCCGCGACAACTTGGCGTCATGAACAGGATCTTACCGCTCTGCCGTCTGGTAGAGGTGCGCCTTGTGACCGCCGGAGGTGTCCGGCCGAAAAATTTGAGAAGCCGCCATTTTGGGCGCGAAAAATTCCCGCTCGAGCGTCTCCTCGAGCAATGGAGGCGTGAAGGCCAAATCCCCGCCCCTGTAGAGGAGGAGCCAGAAAGAGACTAAGGGGGACGGAAACAAGATGTCTGCGCCCGACGAAGCCGCTGGAGGAGCGGCGGTCGCAGCCGCAGGGGCACCCGTAGATGGGAATGGACCCGCTCAGGTCCCGGCAGCGCTGGCGGGGGGCGCCGCGGCCCCAGATCTCGCTCAGGTGATGCTGTTCTCCTTGCCCTATGTGCCCGGAGCTGCCTGGCTGCTGCAGTACGATGGGAAACCTGATGCCTTGCAGGTTTTCCGGAAGAAGCTTAGTCTGCTGCTGGAACTGTACCCCCTGACTGATAAGCAACGTGCAGCGCTAGTGCTAGAGCAGCTAACCGGCGCGGCTGAGCAGGAGGCGGAGACCTGGGCTGAGGGGGACTGGTCCTCTGTAGCCACCATCTTTGAGAAGCTGCAGACTGCCTTTGAGACCCGTACCGAGGCAGAGTTGCGGATGCAGTTCTATCAATGCCGGCAACGGACCGCAGATAGCATTCGGGACTATGCCTTGCACCTGCAAACCGCACTCCGCACATTGAAGCGGGTGGACACCATCAACAGTGCGGACAGTAACAAAATGTTAAGTGAGCAGTTTGTGCAGGGGATGAGGTCCTCAAAGGACCGCAAACAACTTCGGCTGTGGTCCCTAGAACACCCTGATGTGGACTTTGCCGTGTTAAAGGAACGGGCCATCAAAGCTCTGCAACCCCCCGCATCTGAAGCCCCTGAGCTAGCCCCATGGCCGGTTGAGACTGCTCCCATCGTGGTGGTCCCTACCCCACCAGCACCTCCAGCACCTGCAGCCCCAAGCGGAACGATGGAAGAACTCGCTGCTCATGTTCGCCGCATGGATGGCGACCTCGCTAAGATCCTCGCCGCACTCCAGCCTCCGACCAGATCCCAGGCCCCGGTGAAGATGCAGCTCGCCGATAGCCCTGAGGACGTCCCCTGGATGCAGCGGAGGAGGGCCAATGACTCACGGTATGGACCCCCAATCTGTTACAGGTGCAGCAAGCCCGGCCACTACTCCCGACGGTGTTCGTTAAACGAGCAACCCCTGGGGCCACGGGCCAATCCTCAGGAGTAGAACCCCATGGCCCCCCAGACTGGCGGGACCGGTACATCGGAGCCCGGCCCATTATCCCCGTGGCTGTGGACGAAATACCGGTGATGGCTCTCCTGGACACTGGATCACAGGTAACCACTATACCATACACACTGTATCAACAGTATTGGGGAAAAGACGAACTGGCACCCCCAGATGCCAGTATGACACTGATTGCTGCTGATGGACTCCCATTGACCCAAGTGGGGTACAAACAAGTGGCCATGACTGTGGGACGAGCTGAACTGCAACACCAGGGTATGATTGTGATAATGAATGAACCCAGTGATCATAACCCGAAGGTAGTGCTAGGGACTAACGTGATGGAGCACTGTATGAGTGACGTGCTGACCCTACTGCAGCAGCTGGCCGCCACGGCGGCGGGGAGCCGACAGGGAGCGGTGCAGCGTAAGATCCGAGCCCTGATGTACCGCCAACATGTGAACTCGACAGTAGGAGAGATTGGTGGGGTGAGAGTGATGGATGTTGTTTGAATGTACCTCCTAGGAGCGAGATGATGATTTGGTGTAGGGCAGCACTAGGGCCCCAGGGGCGTGACTACCCCGCCATGATAGAGCCCATGCCCTCTGAACACTGGCCCACAGTAATGGCCGCCCGAGGGGTGGTAGACGTAAAGAAGGGGAGAGTGCCCGTAAGGGTGCTGAACTGCGGGGAGGAAGAAGTCAGGCTTCCCCGGTACGCTACCCTTGCCAAGTTGCTCACTCTGGATCACCACACCATCCGCGAGGCCGTTCCCCCCACCTCACCACCTACTGCCAGCACTCACCCATCCCAAGGGGAGTTAGACGAGTGGTGCCAACAGCTACACGTTGGCACTGACGATACCCCTACACATCACAAAGAAGGGGTATACCGGGTGGTACGGGAGTATGAGCGAGTTTTTAGCAAACATCCCCTAGACTTTGGGCAGATTAAAGGGGTCCAACACCATATCCCCACCGGTGAGCATCCCCCTATCAAAGAAAGGTACAGGCCTATTCCCCCTGCACACTACCAATGTGCCAAGGACATGTTGAGGAACATGAAGGAGGCAGGGGTTATTAGGGACAGCTGTAGTCCCTGGGCCGCCCCGTTGGTACTGGTTAAGAAGAAGGATGGCACCATGCGGATGTGTGTGGATGACCGAAAAATTAACCAGATAACGCATAAGGATGCCTACCCTCTGCCCCGCATTGAGGAATCCCTGGCTACGCTGAGAACCGCTAACTACTTTTCCACCCTTGATCTCACCAGTGGGTACTGGCAGGTGCCTGTGGCGCCAGAAGACCGAGAGAAGACTGCATTTGCCACCCCTATGGGACTCTGCGAGTTTAATAGCATGCCGTTCGGGCTGTGCAATGCCCCTGGAACCTTCCAACGGCTGATGGAATGTTGTCTGGGGCATCTAAATTTCAAGACCGCCTTGCTGTACCTGGATGATGTGATTGTGTATTCCCAGACGTATGAAGCCCACCTGGAGCACCTAGCCGAGGTGTTCGCGTCCCTTGCTAAATATGGGATGAAGTTGAAGCCCTCAAAGTGTCATCTGCTGAAACCCAGAGTGCAGTACCTAGGGCATGTGGTTGGTGCAGAAGGTGTCGCCCCTGACCCCGAGAAAATCACCGCCATCCAGGACTGGCCGAGGCCGACCAAGGTGAGGGAGGTGAGGCAGTTCTTGGGCCTGGTGGGGTATTACCGCCGCTTCATCACGGGGTACATGAAGATGGCTGCCCCGATGCAAGATCTCCTCATGGAACAGACCAAAGGTGGTAGACCCCTAGGAGCCCCACTGGTGTGGGAAGAAAGGCATGAGGAATCCTTCCGCCAGCTGAGAGCGGCCCTGACCGGAGAAGAAATCCTAGCGTACCCTGATTACAGCCACCCCTTCATCCTCTACACCGATGCCAGCAATGTAGGCTTGGGGGCAGTCCTATCCCAGGTCCAAGACGGAAAGGAAAAAGTGATTGCTTATGCTAGCCGAAAGCTCCGACCGACTGAGAGGAACCCTGAGAACTACAGCTCTTTCAAGCTTGAGCTCCTGGCCCTGGTGTGGGCTATCACCGAGCGGTTCCGCCATTACCTGGCAGCAGCTAAGTTCACCGCTTTCACGGATAATAACCCGCTGACCCACCTGGACACAGCCAAGCTGGGCGCGTTGGAACTGCAGTGGGTAGCCAGGCTAGCCAACTACGATTTCACCATCAAGTACAGGGCCGGCCATGCCAACGTTAATGCCGATGCACTCTCTCGGATGCCCCACCGGTCGGAAGAAGGGCCCGAGGATGACGACCTCGAAGAGATTGAGTTGCCCGCATTTCATCGGCCGCCAACTGAGAAGGTGCATGTCCATCAACAACGGGTAAACCTAGACCCGCTGCCCAGCCAGGAGTGGCAAGAAGCTCAGGACCAGCCACCCGCTGTCCGCCTAGTCAAGATCCTGGTGGAACAAGGCGCTGCTGGGATAGACCCTGCCGTCCCAGCCGAAGCCCAACGCCTGTGGCGAGAACGGACCCGGCTGTATCTACACCAGGGGAAGTTGTACCGTGAGCTGATTAACCCAAAGACCCATGAGAAGATTCACCAGTTGGTGATTCCCCAAGCTAATGTGCCCACCGTCCTGCAAGCATACCATGATGGTGCTGGACACTTCGGATGGAAGAAACTAGAGATGCTGTTGAGGGAGCGGTTCTATTGGAGTGGAATGCGGGAATCTGTAGAGGCCTGGTGCCGAGAATGTGGCCCTTGCACGCTGAGAAGGAAAGACGAGGCCAGCCAGAAGGCGCCCCTACACCCGATTGTTACACATCAACCGCTGGAGCTGGTTGCCCTGGACCATGTAAAGCTCACCCCCAGCTGAAGTGGGTACACCTACGCTCTAACCATTGTGGACCACTATTCGAGATTCATGGTGGTTGTCCCAGTCAAGGACCTAATCGGCCGTACTGCCGCTAGAGCGTTCCAGGCTTATTTCTGCCGACCACATGGATACCCTGAGAAGGTGCTTACTGACCAAGGCCCGGCCTTTGAAGCGGAGGTATTCCAAGAATTTTGTCAGTTGTATGGCTGCAAGAAAATCCAGACCACGCCCTACCATGCCCAAACCAACAGCATGTGTGAAAAGATGAACCACCTGCTCCTGGGCCTCCTTAAGACGTTGCCGCTAGAAGAGCGGAACCTGTGGCCGGAAAAGCTACCTGACCTGGTTGATATGTACAACAATATCCCTTCCAGCTCAACGAAATGCACCCCAGCATACCTGATGAGGGCTCGCCCCGGCCGGCTACCGGTGGATCTGGACATGGGGTTGGAAGCCCCGGAAGCACTCCCTTCGACAGCTGAATGGGACACTCAGCGGAGGGTGCAGTACCAACAAATCCAGGAGTACGTTGAAAAGAACTTGAGTCGGAGTCGGGAACAGCAGGAGCAGCGCTTCAATCAGAAGGCGTCTGCTGGTCTTTTCCAGCCTGGAGATGTAGTGCTGAAGCGAAAAAGGAGGACCCACAAGCTGGATGATCAGTGGGAGCAAACCCCATATGTCATACAGCCCACAGGATGGGAGAATGGGAAGGCTTACCAGATCAGTCATGACCAGGGGGGAACTCTGGCCACGGTTTCCCGGGACCATCTAAAGAGGTGCCCACCAGCATTGAGGGTGGCAGCTGAAGCTTCGGTTCTCAGACCGGCGGAGAAGGCAGAAGAGGTAATCCACACCCTAATGGGTGATCTCCCAGCAGACTGGCCTACACAGAACGGCGCGGTGATTCTTCCAGTGATACTGTTCCCACAACCCGTGGATGAGGAAGTAATGGAAGTAGT
The DNA here is from genome assembly GCF_048569485.1 of Anomaloglossus baeobatrachus. Lineage (NCBI taxonomy): Eukaryota > Metazoa > Chordata > Amphibia > Anura > Aromobatidae > Anomaloglossus > Anomaloglossus baeobatrachus. The sequence continues at coordinate 197,337,591 of NC_134355.1, read as the reverse complement.
CAACCATGAGCCAGTGCCCAGGGATGAACCTGTACCCAGCTCCCCTATGCCTCCGCCTGCCCCACACGATAGCAGGGAGGAGGAACTGATGGTTCCCTCTGCCACACTGCCTGTCACCACTGACACCGGGCCCCGGAGGTCCACTCATCCCAACCTAGGTAGACCCCCACTTAGGTACAGGAAAACTACTCTTTAGGGGGGGAAATTTGTGTGTGTTGAAAGTACCGTTTGAAAGTGTTAACCGATGATAAGTGAATGATAACCGAAGATGTCACCAGATTAACAAACCCTGATTTGAACCGGTCGTTGCCGGCAACTGGTCCCCATTGGGACCCCTTACAAACCACTGCATAGGAACTACTACGGACAAGCCCGAGAACTGGCAGGGCAACCACGAACTTGTGGTCTGTAAATAAAAATGTGTTTTATGGCTTTACCGTAACCGCCTCCGGAGAGGCTGATTTGGAGGATGAGCCTGGAGGGAAGTGATGGCCCAGGCCCGCCACTACCGCAACCGGTGGCGATCCTCCGGGGGTTTCAGGGGTTCCCCATGGACGTGGGTCCCCTGAAAAGGACAGAACCCGCTCGGGTAGCTTGTGCTGGACTGGGGTCAAGGGGTGCTGAGCATTTGCTTAGGGGCAGCATCAGGGCCAGGTTGCTTGGGTGGGAGAGAGCGGAAGCCGAAACCGTTTAGCAACGTTTAAGAATATACCTCCCGATGTGGGAAGATGTTATTATAATTGTAATCTCTGTTTACCGTTTATCTTTTTCAGTTTGTGAAAATAAAACCGGTGATGGACGGGCAGCCCGCGGACGGTCTGCATTTTACTAAGGGGGAATGTGGCGCCCTGGACAAGCCAGGTCGTCACAGAACAACACCAACACACCCCACACTCCCGGTCAGGCACACCGAAGTCAGACAAAAACCCTTGTTGCCTTCCTCCAGGGGCTGATGTTCACACCAGGGGGTGGGCCAGGCTGTTGGCCCCGCCCACCGAGGAGTTCACAGTCCTGGAGGCGGGAAAAGTAAGGCAGATTAGTTTTGAAAGTGAAAGTGGAAGGAGGGAAGTGGCAGTAGAGAAGCCTGAAATTGGTCCGGGTGTGTGGCCCGGACGGATCAGCAAGGTTGGCAGAGGTGGTGGCCGTCTGCAGGAGAGGCCTATTGGAGCCAGCTGTAAGGACCGTGGACGGGCGGTGGCCCGGCGGTACCGGACCGGTACGCAAAGAGAAGCCAGCACCATCCAGCAGGGGCTTACGGACCCCGGCAAGGCTAGGAGTCGCCGTGAATTTGCCAAATCCGTTAGCGAAGGGAACCTCCTGGGTTTCCCAGCAGCCAAGTCCCAACAGAAGGCAACAGTCCAACCGAGAGAGGGAAACACAGTCACCGCCAAGGCTAAAGTTCCCAGGGCCAGAGCCTGCGGGCAAAAAGGGCTCCTTCAGCAACCTTCAACCTGGGGAGCGGGTTACCGGTGGGAACTCATTGGAACCGTCACATTGCACAGGTGCAGGGAAAGGCAGTCACCATCAACCTGCCGGGAGGAGAAACACCGCAGCCGTCTGTGGGACCCGTCCATCCAGCCGTTTGTTTTACCGGAGACTCTGTGTACATCATTGGCTGAGTGAGTACCACCGTGCCGTGCGGCACAGCGCTGCCCCCGCGACCCTGCACCTCACCAGGCCCCGTAACCCGCCTGCAATACATCCCTACCCCATCGCCGGGCCCCGGGACAACCAACCCCCTACCCACGGAGGGGAGAACTAACACCCAGGCTGCTCCCTGTCATCGCTCCCGGGATCCCCATCCAGAGCAGCGGTGGTGTCACAACCTCACCACAACCGTGGGTGGCGTCACGGACAATCTCAAATCCCCACAATCAATTCCCACCCTTTTCATTCACGGGCGAGGAACGCCGCTCGAGTCCCCGGGATCCGGCCCACCACTCGAGCCACCACCGAGCAGCAGCAGCCGCAGCAGCAGCGGCCGGACCCGAGCAGTGGGAGAGCGCAGCGTCCCCTCCTCCGCCCGCGACACACTCATAGGTGTCACATGCAACGGCATCGCTACAGCGGCCGGATGTGCGTCACAAAATCCGTGACCCCCAACAAGATCGCTGTAGCGATCTCGTAGCGTGTAAAGCCCGCTTTACTCCAAGCAGAGTCTCCCTTTTTTCCAAAAATTGGGCCCCACAGACACCACTTCAGTGGCATCACTTGTGCCCCATTTGCAAACTTGACAGGTAAGATTTGCATCAAGCACATTCCAAGATACGCCAGCCTTAACTGTCCCCAGGATGACACCGGGGTAGGTAGCAAAATCTTTGCTGATCCCAGATCTGTTCATCTTGGATCATTTTTAAAATCAATGCAAGCAAGCGGACTCCAAGCACAGTTTCCTTTATTTCCAAAAATTGGGCCCCACAGACACCACTTCAGTGGCATCACTTGTGCCCCATTTGCAAACTTGACAGGTAGATTTGCATCTAGCACATTCCAAAATACGCCAGCCTTAACTGTACCCGTAATGACACCGGGGTAGTTAGCAAAGTCTTTGCTGAACCATGACTTGTTCATTTTGGCTCGTTTTTAAAAACACAGCAGGGGGACTCCAAGCAGAGTCGCCCTTTTTTCCAAAAATTGGGCCACACAGACACCCCTTCAGTGGCATCACTTGTGCCCCAGTTGCAAACTTGACAGGTACATTTGCATCAAGCACATTCCAAATCCACAAGCCTTTACTCTCCCCAGGATGACACAGGGGTAGTAAAGTCCTTGCGGATCCATGACTTGTTCATCTTGATGAACGTTAGTCCACATTGTCACTGGACAGATTCGTGCGCTTATCTGTCAGCACACACCCAGCAGCACTGAAGACACGTTCCGAGACAACGCTGGCAGCTCGACACGACAAGATCTCCAAGGCATAAGTGGAAAGCTCAGGCCATTTTTCAAGATTTAAAGCCCAAAATGAGCAAGGCTCCAGTTGCAAAGTCATGGCATCGATGTTCATTTGGAGATACTCCTGTATCATCCTCTGCAGCCATTGACTATGTGTCAGACTTCTTGTCACTGTTGACCTGGCAAAGGATGGTCTAAAAAAATTATGAAACGATTCAATAAAATTGCTGTTACCAGCAACAGATACGGTGCTGCTGGTACGGTTAGACTGTTGATGACGAGACAGTCCCATGTTTGTCAAGTTACAACTGGGAGATTCACTCAGTGCACCACTGGTGTTTGGTGGAAAAGCCGAGCTAAGATTGAGTAACAGCTTCTGCTGATACTCCTGCATACGTGCTTCCCTTTCTATAGCTGGAATTATTTCACAAAATTTGGACTTGTACCGAGGATCTAATATTCTGGCAACCCAGTAGTCATCATCACTTCTAATTTTGACAATCCGAGGGTCATGTTGTAGGTAGTGCAGCAAGAAGGCGCTAATGTGTCTCGCGCATCCATGCGGACCAAGTCCTTGCTTTGTTTGTGGCATAGAGATGCTAACCGTTCTTTCTTCCTCTGACATCTCCCCTCAACCTCTTTCAACTGAAATTTGACCAAGGTCTCCCTCAACTGCTGAGTCTTCCATGTCCATGGACAGTTCGTCCTCCATTTCTTCATGTTCTCCTGCACCTTCCTCAACATTTTGCCTTCTACCATGGCCCTTGTTAATCCATCTCCCCCATCATCCCATGCCTGCCACCTTGGTGATGATGAACGTCTGGAACTTGGTGATGTTGTTATCCCTTGCGCATATGAATCCTCCTGTACTTGCTCCCCTTCCTGTTGTCCCACCCCCTGACTCCGAATAGCGTGTGCTCCAGCATGAAAATGACTGGAATTGTCATGCTGATAATGGCATTGTCAGCGCTAAACATATTCGTCGCCATGTCGAAACTGTGCAGAAGGGTGCATAGGTCCTTAATCTGAGACCACTCCATCAGGGTGATTTGCCCCACCTCTGCATCTCGTTGGCCCAGGCTATACGTCATGATGTATTGCACCAGTGCTCGGCGGTGCTGCCACAGTCGCTGTAACATGTGGAGAGTCGAATTCCAGCGTGTCGGCACATCGCATTTCAGGCGATGAACCGGCAGGCCGAAAGACTTTTGGAGCGATGCAAGTCGGTCAGCTGTGGCGGTTGAACGGCGGAAGTGTGTAGACAGTTTTCGTGCCCTGTGCAGAAGGCCATCTAGGCCGGGATAGTGTGTTAAAAATTGCTGGACAACAAGGTTCAACACGTGAGCCATACAAGGCACGTGTGTCACCTTGCCCAGGCGAAGGGCCGCACTCAGGTTTGCAGCATTGTCGCACACGGCCTTACCTGGCTGCAGGTTGAGTGGAGACAACCATATATGAAACTCGGACCGCAGAGCTGCCCACAACTTAGCCGCTGTGTGACTCTTATTTCCAGGACATTTCAAGCTAAAGACCCCTGATGCCGTTGCGCTATGCTGCCAGCATAGTAAGGAGTAGTGATGAGCGAGTACCAAAAAGCTTGGGTGCGCGAGGCTCGGGCCGAGCATCCCAAGATACTCGTGTACTCGACCCGAGCACCGAGCCCAATGTTATCCTATGGGAGACCCGAGTATTATTCTGAAATGACCCCCGGCAGCATGTAGAAACCATAAAAATGTAAAGTAAAAAAAAAAACGTGCGTGTGTGTGTATGCGTGTATATATATATATACATGCGGAGTGGAGTGCGGGAGGGGGCTTAGCCGAGCGGGGAAGTGTCGGGCTAAAGGCACGGTCATGCTGTGAGGGCCGGCCAATCACTGCAATTCCACAACTAACAGGGCTGTGGAATTGCAGTGGTCTGCCAGCCAATCCCTGCATGAGGGCTGGCTCTCAAAAGAGCGCCAACATGCAGGAATGAAGACCACGAGTACAGCACGAGTATCGCGAGATTACTCGGTACCCGCCGAGTAGCCCGAGTACAGTGATACTCATGCGAGTACCGAGTAGTGACAAGCATACTCGCTCAACACTAGTAAGGAGGTGTGCGTGATTCCTTGTGCGCAGTTACAATGATAGTAGCCTGACCAGGCAGGCTTGGGGCGGAGGTGGAGGACCCAGACGAGGTTGAGAAGGCAGAAGTGTTGGAGGAACTTCTACATACAGAGGATTGACGCACAAGTCGTGGGGACGGGAAGACTTGTTCAGCAGACCCTTCTCCATCTATTACCATAGTTACCCAGTGCCATGTAACGCCCCTGTCCATGCTTACTGGTCAAGGGTGGTGAAATGCACCCGTTCACACACAGAGTTTCTCAAGGAAGCGGTGATGTTGTGTGTGACATGCTGGTGTAGCGCAGGCACACCTTTCTTAGAGAAGTAGTGGCGACTGGGCATCTGGTACTGGGGCACAGCGATGGACATAAGGTCTTGAAAATCCTGTGTGTCCACCAGGCGGAAAAGCAGCATTTCGGTAGCCAAGAGCTTACAGAGGGATAAAATCAACCTCTTAGCTTTGTCATGGGTCGGAAGAAATGGCCTTTTTTTGTCCACATCTGAGGGACAGAGATCTGGCTGCTGTGTGGAGATGGTGGTGAGTAGTGTGTCCCTGGAAAAATGCAGGTTTGTGAGGAAAGTGCAGGCGTAGACATGATGTTGCCTTCATCCAAAGTTGGTGCTATCGATGTCTGAGAGAGCTGTACACCCGCACTTGTTTCCCCTTCCAAACCAACTGACGACCTACCAAGCAAACTGCCTGTTGTGTTTACAGTGGTGGAAGGTGTGCGTGGAAAACCAGGTGTGACAGCTGTCCCCTCAGTCATAGAAGATGAAGAGCGCGCAGATGCACTGGAAGGAGCAGGCGGTGGTTGGCCCGCTACGCTAGGCCGCATTGCAGCACAGTGAGCTTCCCACTGGGAATTATGCTTGGTATTCATGTGACGATTCATGTAAGAAGTTGTCAAACTGGTGAGTTTTTTGCCTCTACTTATAGATTCCTGACAAATTTTACAGATCACATGATTTGGGAGATCCTTTGCAAGGTCAAAAAAGGAACAGGCTAGGCAAGGCTTAGAGGACATGCAACCTGCAGAGACACCCCGACTTGTGCTCAGAGGCAGAGTATTGGCTGAGGATGCAGTTGTAGACGTGCTACTAGTACTCCGACTCTTTCCAGGAAGGCACAAGGTAACTTCGTCGTCAGTTGTATCCTCCTCCACCGCCTCTGTTGATCTCCTCGAGTGCCTGACTGTGGGTTGACAGTAAGTGGGATCTAGAACTTCATCATCAAGCATTGTGTTTGCACTCCCCTCGCCCTCAGACCGAGCCTCTTCCTGCCCTGACCGAATATATAAGTTGTCATCTCAATCTGGTATGTGCGTCTCATCGTCATCAGTATGTTCCTCATTGTCTCCACCAACAGGTGTTACAGTTTGTGAATGAGGGTCTACATTATGCTCAGAAACTTGGTCATCAGGGCCTGAATCTGAGTCACAAAGGTTCTGGGCATCACTGCAGACCATTTCCTGGTCTGTACTCACTGAAGCTTGGGAGCAGACCTCTGATTCCAAGGCTATAGTATGTCTGAACAGCTCTGCAGACTCAGCCATCTCTGTTACACCATACTGTGCAGGGCGGGTGGAGATTTGAGAGCTGGGAGAAAGCAAGTGTGATTGGGATGACAACTCAGAGGACTGTTTTTTATGTGGTAGTTAAGGTGGAGGAGAGGGTACTTGTTGGAGCACTTGAGATCCATTCAAGCATGTTCTTTTTTTGCGAATCATCTACCTTTCTTACAGTTGTTCCGGTCCGTAAAAAAGGGAGCACATCGGATTGTCCACGGAAAGTAGTAGACATCTTACTTTTGCTGGAAGATGGCCTATCTTCAGCAGATGTTAATGTAGCTTTGCCACCTTCCCCACGGACAGAAACTTTTTTTCCTTTTCCAACACGCCTGTTACCCTTTCCACCAGCATCTGTCCTTTTGACACTCATTTTGTTAGCGACAAGATTAGTCACTTAAAATGTGGTAGCAAAAATTGAGAGGTGGTGTAGATTGCAGAGGTGGTCTAGCTTTATTGACAGCTGAAGAACAACACTGACTATCTCTGACAATGCAGCTATGGCCCTAAAACTAGCAGCACTGTTTGCTATTAAAATAGCGTAGCAAAATGTGCATGAGGGTAGAATGCAGAGGTGGTGGGACTTGCTTGGCACAAGTGAGACACTAAATTAGTATAGCAGACACTTTGTGGATGCCACTAAGTTTCAGCACTGTTTGCTATAAAAATAGCGTAGCAAAATATGCATGAGGTAGAATGCAGAGGTGGTGGGACTTGCTTGGCACTAGTGGAACACTAAATTAGTATAGCAGACACTTTGTGGATGCCACTAAGATTCAGCACTGTTTGCTATTAAAATAGCGTAGCAAACATGGGCAGGAGGGTAGAATGCAGAGGTGCTGGAACTTGCTTAGCACCAGTGGTACACTAATGGAGTATAGCAGCCACTTTTTGGATGCCACTAACTTTCAGCACTGTTTGCTATTAAAATAGCGTAGCAAAATGTGCATGAGGATAGAATGCAGAGGTGGTGGGACTTGCTTGGCACAAGTGGGACACTAAATTAGTATAGCAGACACTTTGTGGATGCCACTAAGTTTCAGCACTGTTTGCTATAAAAATAGCATAGCAAAATGTGCATGAGGGTAGAATGCAGAGGTGGTGGGACTTGCTTGGCACAAGTGGGACACTAAATTAGTATAGCAGACACTTTGTGGATGCCACTAAAATTCAGCACTGTTTGCTATTAAAATAGTGTAGCAGAGAGTGGGGGGGGGGCGTGGCCGGAGCTTCATGGAGCAGGACGCCTGAGGGTTGAGCTCCTCCACCGAGGATTAAACTAGCCCTTTACATCAGCTGAAGAAACCCACCATGGGAAAGAAAAGGCCCCCAAAGACGCCCAAGGACCCCAGGGCTACATCAGCGACCCCCCTGGACTCCTACCTGGTGAGGGAAATGCCAAAGGAGCAGGAGGACACACAGGCGGCTGGAGCCGTACAGCATCCATGTGCTCTGACGGCTGCAGCGGCGCTGTGTGCAGGAGAGACCGAGCGGGATTCACCCGCCCACATCACAGATGAGGAGAGAGGAGAGAGATTCGTGGAGGTCAGAGTCACAGACGGAGGGAGAGGTGAGGAACCTACGGGTGTCGGCAAGCGAGGGGCCTCCCTCGTGGGCAAGATGGCGGCTGCAGTGGAAGGGACGCGAGGTGACTCACCCGAGCGCCAACAGGAGCGGGACCGCAGCGTGCCAGGTGAGAGTGTGTGCCCCCGGACCACCAGGCCAGGCAGCAGGTTCACCTTCTCCCTAGATGCGGGCCCCGGCAGTCCGACGGAGACGGTGGTGATAGTGCCACCCCTCCCCCCTATAGAGATCTTGGAGCATGGCGGGGGCTGGAGCCCAGCTGCTTCCTCTGATGATAAGCAGAGAGGAGCCGGTGATGAGGATTGGGGTGAGGCAAACATGGAGTGGGGGAGCTCCAGCTATGAGCAGGAGAATGGCCAGAG